>NW_026068007.1:623063-639496 GCF_014885135.2 Alexandromys fortis
CTCTCTCTCTCTCTCTCTCTCTCTCTCTCTCTCTCCCATTTTAAATTAATTCTCTTCCTTTTAAAGGCCCCATTTAGGCCATTTCCGATATAAAATCCCTTTTTAATGCACTCCTAGCTCATGGCCCAGTCATGGCTCCATGTGGCACTGAGGCCATCTCTTCTGAAAATGATCAGTCCCAGAGCATAATTTTGCATCAGCTCTTTTCTCTAACATTAATCCTTGTCTAGATCAACCAATCCATTAAGAGTTGGAAAATTATAACCATACTGTTTTTGGCTTGGATATCTGATTTCTTTGATTATCTAATTATCTTAAAATATGGCTTATGCAATAGCGATTCTATGCATGTTTGATTTGTTTCTTATACTAATGAATGTTGGTTGATTTTTAGCAACCCTCAAAGACAATGAGTGAGATATTTTGGTTTACTGAAAAGTTCAATTTCTTTATAATCTTATGATTTAAAACAAAACAAAACAAAAACCACACTTTCCTGCCTACACTATTGTTGCTTAAATTGTTTAAGTCTTGAAATTGGGCTTGTGTGAATCTGTGAAGTTGGCCTTTTTGATTGACCTCATTTGGTTTTGTAGCTATATTGTTACTTACTAGCATGTTAGCATATTAAGAAATAGCAAAACTTTCCTGAGCCAAACCTGGTATAGGTTCTGATTGAGAACCCCAGTTTCTTTGAGGGGCCTGCAGTTCTTTCTCTTGCAATATCATTGCTTCTATATTCCAATGCAACTAGTCTACCCCATCTTGATCTCCTGTAAAGTTGAATGAAATGAGTGCTTCCAAGTTAAAAGGAAGAGTGTATGTTTTTTTCTCCCAAATCTATAGATCAGTTGAATTAACTTTTTTGGTGAAATTCCTGATTTTCGTGTATGGTGTTTATGTGTTTGATTATTTATGTTGTTGTTATTGTTGTTATATTGGGTCTTACTGTGTAGCCCACGCTTGCCTTGAATTCATAGGGATGTGAATGCCTCTGCCTCCTGGGTTCTGGATTAAAGGTATGTGTTAGCGTGCAAGTTGTATTTTGTTAATTTAATTCTGAGAAATTACTCATGTACTGAGGTTGTCAGTCCTTTATAAATTACCAAAAAATGTCATAGTTTTATTTGCCTTCAGATTGTTTAGTTTTTTCATTAAAATATTTTCATGATTTATTTAAATGTTTCTCTTACTGATGTTTTGCAATGATTCCTGGGTCTTGAATGATCATTATTTACCATTTCTGATCCCATTGTATTATTTATTTTGTGTACATTTATATCTCCAATATCCCTCACTTCCAAGTTTCTAATTAAAAATGAATATGTCAGAACACCAGCTTTCCTCCTCCTTTTCTCTACAGACTCACACTCACTCCCGTGGATTTCCTATTCTCTTAATGGCTCCATCTGAACTCCCCGTTGCTTGGCCCCAGATCCCCAAAATATTTTGGGTTTCTTATCTGCTCTTCTCATCCCTCAACAGAGTTCAAAAATTCAGACTGCAGTATTTTCACCTAAAGCAAAGAAAGCCACTAAACATTGTTAATTTTATAGAATAAAAGTCATAGAATACCGATGTCGTTCAAATTAAATGTTGCTTCTCTTTTGGCTTCTCAGAATACTAAGTTAAATTAAGTATTTCCTTCTTGGTTAGTTAGAGAAGTAATAGCACTTGCAAGAACACTTTAATTTTTCTTAACTAGGATAAATAATTGAACCAACACTTATTACAACCCAATTCTCTGAATGAGTCTGGAGGGAAATGAATCAAAGGGAAGTAACATGAAAACAGCTGGTGAGATGTCTCAGCAGGTAAAAACACTTGTCACCAAATCTGATGACATGAGTTGGATCCCCAGGACCCACATGGTAGAGGGAGAGAACCGACTTCCCCATGTTTTTCTCAGATCTTCACTGAGCATCATGTCATACACGCATGTCCCTCCACACAAAGAATGAACAAACAAATGTTATTTTTAAAAGGTAGCATCAGGTAAAATGAGCGACTCGTGCCCGACTCTATTTCTCACAATTAACTTGAGAGGGCAACTGAGAAGCATATGTTGTTCTGAGACAAAACAGTTCCACACCAGTGCCCATACCACAGTGCAGTAGGAGTCACCAATGGCAAATCTGTTTATAGTAGCTTCAGTTATGAGAATAATATAAGGACAAAATGACTTAAACTAAGGGCAGGGAAGCATGGGCTTTGATGACTGGTGCAAATCCAGATTTGTGTTTTCTGTCTACTCTACAGTCCACTAAGGACACTTGCTTCCTCTTTTAAATTATTTGATGTTTTGTAGCTTAGTATGGGAAGCATATGGTCACATAGACGATTGCTTTATTTTCTAAAGAAATCTTTGTCTATTGTCATTTGGTATCATTGGTTTTTTTTAAGGCAAAAATAAAGCTTTCAGAGAGCAGGTCCTGTTGTTTGTTTAGCTGATAAAGTATGTTGCCAAGAAGAACAGAATTTCACTTTTGTGGCCAGCAAGGGCAGTTTGCATAGGTCTAAAATTACAAGCATACTAAAATTAATTATAACCAGGCTTACAAATAGGCCAGCAAGAAAGTATTCATTTTCCTTTGTGTTTAAAGAGCAACCAAGGGTGCTTTGTTTTAGCATCCTTACATTCAAAATACAGCATTTAATAATTGTCAGAAATTACTTACAATGTTCTCATATTTAAAGAACAAAAAGAAGAAAAACAGTTGAGACAATAAACGTCAAAATCCATAACCAGTGATATTTACAAATGCAGCTAGTGAATTTCAGAGTTAACCATTTATCATGAAAGCTGTCCATGAATTCAGAAAACCCAAAGAGCATTTATTTGGTAACTTCACGAATATTAATCAAGAATAAATTTTTAAAGGATATACAAGGATATAATGTAAACTACATTAAATGGATACACCATTGACAGCACCTATTCAACATACCCCAACCCTCAATTTCTGCTCATTTTTCTCTTCAAGTCATTCTGTGCCAGTGAGTGCTGTTGCAGTTTGCACATGATTTGTAGGTGACAAGCAAGTGATGGGCATGGGATCAATTTTCATCAAGGTTTTACACTATGATTGATGAAGAGGCAGTGACAGCTTCCCTTGGATTTCTGGCTGGATGAAGGACTTCTCTCAGATGGTCACTTTTTGTTTTGTACACTATTGGACACTAGACACTATTTATACATATTATCCAATACAGACAGAACAAACCAAAGCAGAACAGAAGTTCCTACATGCATCATTTAGCCTTGGAAAATTCCTATGATATAAAAACAGACTCCAAATAAACCTAAAAGTTTTACCTCTCAGTGATTTAAGTTTTTGTCAACATAGTAAGTTGGATATTTAGGTGATTCCAGATTAAGGGCAATAAAATTCTAGATAAAGTGTATTTAAAAGCCCTTTAAATTGATGAAAAAGCAAGATATATAGAAGCAAAGCAAGACAAGAAATATACTTCTAGAAATTAAAAATCACAAGGAACTTTCAAAATTATGTTAATAAATTAAGTAATAAATTCAGCATAGTCAAGAGAAACTCGGTGACTTGAAAGACAGATCTGAAAAAAAAATGAGTACAGATCCCAAAAGTAGATTGAAAAAAGTTATATAAAACAGATAAACTTCTAAGTTTATGGGAGATTGGAGTGAGCATATCTAAAATACCAAAAGTATAAAATTGCAGAGGTAATGTTAAAGTGGCAATAAAGACCCATTAAGATAAAAACCTCCTTTTGGTCAACAGACTAGAATCTCTGCCCTATGTGGAGAACTAACATTTTAGATGGTCTTCAGGCTTTAAAAATGATAAACCAGCCAGTCTCTGTCATAGGTTTGAAAACCATCTATAGTTAAGACAAACTAGGCTTATTCCTGTTTATGATTAAATTTGTTCCTCAAGGATTATGCTATGCCCCACCTGTATTAGTAACTACAAATGGTTCTTTACTGGCTATTATAGGAAATGACAACTGTCTTTCTTCAAAAGTTGTTATGACTACCTTGTTATGACAACCTTTCAATCATGTCTTTGTTTTAGGAGGTTGTTATGACCAACTTATTCTGCTTGTTCTGCTTTTGTAATCCTGCCCATTTGCCTGTCAAATCCCTCATTTGGAAATCCCCTACTCCTGAACAACAACAAAAATCTTATTTTCCCCTTGTCCAGTGCTGGTCTTTAGGAACCTACCTTTAGGGAGAGACAGCCATATATGTGAATTTAAAAAAAAAAAAAAAAGCTTCTTTGAATTAATTTGGCCATGATGATTTTAGCTGGTGGTCTTTCTTCTCGCATTTGTGGGGTTAACAGAGGCAATACTTAAGAGAAAGCTGATGAAATTTTACTAGAATTGTTGATGGGTACAAGTCATCAGCTAAGAGAGCTTATTAAATTATAAACATGAGAGAATGATATAGATTATATATGCAATAAGAAAAACAATTACTTGTTGAGTTTAGAGGCATTGCTTCTTGTTCCTTGTTGTCTTTATTCTCCTTTTACAAATGTCTGGAAGTTTTCTGTGAGGTTGTGACTGAGTCTTATGATAACTTTTTGAATGGGACAACTGGGATGACCAGCCTATCCCTCACCCAGAAAAGCTTCATCAACAATGCTCAATGGTACCCATCTTTGAGACCTGTTTGTTAGTCAGAAGCCCTGTTTTCTTCCTTTCTCTTAAACTGACCCCTATCTAACCTCTTTATAAAACTGACCCTCCTCTTGTCCTTGAAACTCATTCCTCCAATTTGTATTACTAAAGGACTCAGAAGCCACTGGTAGGGGGTGGATTTGGTGACTCCTAATTGTCCAATATCCTACACCTCAGCTAATCACACATGAGGAATAAAGCCTCCAACCCACTCAATACAACATAAATCCTCAGATTTTCCCAGAAGTCATACAGCTTTTATTTTGAAATGCCTTTAGTGGTCTAGTTACAATAATATCAAACTTACTGGTAAATACTCAGATTTTCACAGAAGTCATACAGCTTTTATTTTGAAATGTCTGTAGTGTTCTAGTTGCAATAATGTCAAACTAACTCGTCTATAAGAGTATCTGGTTTAGAATTATATTTCTGGATAAAATGAAGTAAGATTACCAGGTAGGTGGACAAAAATTGTTTTAACTACTATTTATAGGAAGAGCTTTTAAGATTTTTTTTTATTTGTCAGTTTTTAAATCTTTCCCTTTTCACTTGGGATGATTCATTCTGCCTACATTTGCGTTTTCAAAGGTATAGTTGTTAGGTGAGAGAAAGTGGGAAAATTATGTCTCAAATGCACAGAATGTAGACTTCAGATTTATAAAGCATTTGGCAAAATAAAGAAGTGTGTGGGTAAAAGATCAGTTATAACAGGAGGGCCAGGAAGAGACCTTGAGGAGAAGTAAAGCTTTTTAGTAGATTTAAATACCTGACATATTCTTTACCAGGACCTGATGACTTAGTCATTTTCTCTTCTATAGGCAGGCAGACACCTCTACAAATGGAGACATCTTTATAAATCCATTTTTTTTCTCATAAAAGGGTCTTAAAATGACTTTTTACCAGAAAGGGATATTCTGGGAGATACATAAATAGATGGCTTTCCAACTTAGCTTAGTTTGGAGTAGAACTGATTAACAAATATTATAGACACATGCTGTATATGTCTGGACTCACATGGATAGAAAAGATGCTTTTCAAACAGTACAGAGTGGTTGACCCTTGTTCTGTTGAATTCAATGACATGATTTTTTTTTAAACCCTTAGATAGCTTCTAAGAGATTGCTATTGCATTAGCCATTTTGTTCCATGCCGTGAGAGACTGAGTGGTTTGATCTTTGCTAGCTTTTCAGATTGTGCGTGACTACCCATTTACGGTCCCGACCAGGCCCTAGTAACACAATTACACAAACAAGTGGCAATGACCTAGGAGTTGGAACCAAATATGTTAGTGAGAATTCTAACCTCTTTGACACATTTCTGGAGATTTCCTCTCAGACAGAAGAAACTGCTACCCTTGCCTGGCGATTTTGAGCTTCCAAAGAAAAGCGGTTAAGAAAAATGATCCGGTACTATGAGAGTCTGTCTCATTCTCATTTTTTAATTTTGTTTTCCCCTAAAATACCTGATAATGAGCCATTCTGTTGGGATGAAAAGTGCCTGAAAAACAGAAGGATGACTTTTTTTCGGGAAAACCTGACCCAGAAATTCAAGGCCCAGTGCCACAATGACAGACAGCAGTACCCATGGCAAATGAGATGGCTCAGTGGTATTGAGCCAAGATGGACAAACACTATGTCACTAATTCACAAAATACCATTATCCACCAGACAGGGTACAGGTCTCCCTATTCTCTGGTATAAGTATGAAGACTATAAATATCAAATAAGTTGTAAGGGGAGGCCACTCTATCAGAGACCAGCCCTTACTGTTGTTGGCCCAGTGACAAACAAGAGTTGAAGAAAGTATGGCTGTGAGGTGATAATTAACTGCAATTTACATTCTGCAGGAATTAGGACAACTGACTCAGCCTTTCCATCAGCAGAAAATGGGTCATTCTTAAAGGAGAAAATCTTTTGCAAACTGAAAAACACAAAGTAAATATCAGTGTTGAGATCATGCCCTTCCTTGTTCTAAGTTACTCCATATTGTGTAAAACAGTGTTTCTTCCCAGACTGCTTTGTCCTGAGAAGCTTCCTTTTATAAGCAGCTTTTGACTCCACTTTGAGAGAAGAGAAAGACGAGGCATGTAGACCATCAATTAACACCATCTGTCCAATACTATCCACTCAACATAGATTAATAAATAACTGAGTTATCCATGGTGGTAGAAACTGCACCATCCTATACAATTTACCAGGTTAAAGTGAGACTATAGGGGCATATGAGTATATGAAAATCATATTTAGGAAACTTGGTCCAAGACTCACCAAACAGGACAGACCAAAGAATGAGTGCAACCCTCTAACTTGGCCCTATAAACCTCACAACTGAAATGCATGACCTCACCAATCTGTCATCTGACATCTGGTGTGCATGTTATGGACTAAAAACTTCTCACCACTTCTGGGTCTTCATCTGTATTGGATAGCTGTTTTTGATCTGGCCTCCTCAACTGCTGTCTAACTGTCCACCTGCAGTCCATCTGGTTTTTGGACCTGACATTCCCGGTCTGGATTTGGTCTTGCCCTTTGGTCTCTGCAGATGGCTTCATCTCTGCTCTCAATTCTGACTCCCAAGCCCTAATTCTACAGCAGTAGCTTCTTGTCTTAGTCGGTTCAGGTTCAGGGTTCATTATTCTATCTATTTGCATTTCCATCAGACCAATCCTCTTGAACCCCAATATGTCTTCCTTAACTTGTATTCCTTATACACAGACACATGTTACTATTAGTAACTAAGATTAAGATAGAAGAACTTGCATTTGCCTCAGTCAGATTACCAAGTTAGACAAGTGCTCAAACAAATTAGCCTAAGGGATACATTTTACATTTAAACAGTAATGCTCATGCCACCATTTTTGTGTTGAAATATGATTTAGGGCAATCTGAAACTGTGTTTCTAGGCTACAGTTTCTCTCATTTCTGCCTCATAATGATCTCATTTCCTTTTGAGATGAGGACTGTGTTTGGTATCCGCAGATAAATATCTTTCCATCATAGTGCAATGATAGAGATCTTTTCTATGAGTTAGTGCTTTGACAGTTCTTAATGACTTTCAGTTGAGTTGTATATGTTCTTGGGTTGGATAATTTCTTGAAAAAATCCTAAGTATAATTTCGTTCTGTTTCAGGGAACCTCTGAAAATATATCGTTGAAATAGTTCTCATTATTTTAAAATTACAATATACATAATTTTATGTGTACATAGATGTTTCACCTTCATGTATGTTTGTGTCCCATGCAGGTGTCTGGTGCCCACAGGGGGCGGAAGAGGGCATCAGATTCCCCAAGATTGGAGTCACAGGAATTGTAATCACCATGTGGGTCCTCTGAAGGAGCAGTCAGCGCTCTTAACCTTCAAGCCATCTTTCAAGTCCCTCACATATTTTTTTTTTTAAATAACATCTTGGCCACAAACTCTAAAAGTAGTAATTTTCCCACGCCTTCTAGGAATTTTGCTGTCATTTATATTTGACATTCAAAACTATCAAAGAGCTTTCTGCAAACCCTTCAAAGTGACAGGGATGAGGAAACAGTCTTTCAGACACCCTCTTGGATTTCAAGAGAAGAACAATAACGGCGTGGAAAACCAAGCTCGAAAATGTATGTCTTCCTTAATTGTACAAACCCCAGACTAGTATGGGACAATTATCTTATTCTGTCAATTATATTTTAAATAAATGCTGATTAGTCAGTAGCCAGGCAGGAAGTATAGGTGGGACATCCAGACAGGAAGTAGAGATGGGTCAATAAGAACAGGAGTATTCTGGGAAGAAGGAAGCTGCAGTTGTGACCCTGCCACAGAAGAAGGAAGATGTGACTACCTCGCTGAATAAGGTACCGAGCCACGTGGCTAGCATAGACAAGAATAATGGGCTAATATAAGTTATATGAGTTAATAGGAAGCCTGAGCTAATGGGCCAATCAGTTTCTAATTAGTGTAGAACTCTGTGTGATTTCTTTAGGACTTAACTATTGTGGGAACTGGGCAGGACAGAAAACTCAGTCAACACCAGACTATCCAAGGTGGACGGCGTACAGTCTGTAGCTCTCCACAGGAACTTCTGTAAACAGCTGAAAATGCTAGAACATAAAGGCCTGAAGCCACCAAAACAACGTAACAGCATGTAGCTAATGGCTCCATTCTAAGGAACTGTCGCTTCTCTGTCCTCGTCTTCATCAGTCACTGCCACTCCTGGGTTTGGCAAGTTTCATGTTTTCCTCTAAGCAAACACTCTGCAAGGCATAAAGAGGAAGGTGGCTGACTAATTAGGGTGTCAAGGGAAACTAGAAGGTATATTCAGAATTCAGAATCTCATTTTCCTCTTCCCCCCCTTAGAATTGATTTTGCTGTCACCACTTAAAAAAATAACAAATGGATGTGCTTCTCTTATTTGATGGAGACAAAGGGCTTCTCCTTCTTCTCCAAATATAATTCCTGGAAAATTCCATTAACCAAATATTTATGTAGGTTCTAAAATGATTAACTATTCTGAGTAAGTGTTAAGTAGTCTCATTAATTGTCACTATGAAATGGATTAATTCTTATTTCCTTATATATGTAATTAGGGTAAATCTAAATGTAGCAAGCAAAAATGCACATAATCAGATTAGAGTGCTTGCCAGAAAAGCAATTTTTTTTTAAGCTGTGCATCGTGAGGAAAACTTTGCAATCCACTGTTAAAAACATCCTACTCATATAGCTTACTTAGCTGTGGATTGGAACAGAGACAGGACCCAGCAGTCTGGTCTATTACTCCAGACTTCGCCCTAGGCTGAAAGTCTTCTGGCTAGCATGAGTGGTTTGTAGGTGTTGACAAGTTAACTCTTTGTGTCCTTTCTGCAGAAGGGAGTAGACAGATAGCAGCTTTTTCTAATGAGAAGTAGGTTAAGTTTGATTCCGATCTATTTTTACTTCACTTTGGTTAACATCCACACCCTTCCAGGCTGTGTCTCAGTGATAGGGAATAGTTAGTTACTCTCGCCAGGGGCATCATTAATCTGAATGTTGGGGATTGATTATGTGATGCTATTCCTATGTTGCAGGGCTGTTACTTTGTCAGTTTTGCTAGTCTGCTATTCTTTTCTCTTGCCTGTTTCCCAAGTGATCAATTTCTGTTATAGGCCTGCTGGTTTTAAGCAAGGTTCTGTTCCAATACATTTTGATACAAAGAAATTGATTTTTTCCTCTGTCCGTCCTCTGGAATGGTGTTTGATCTTATTTGACTTTGCCATTTTGTATTTTTTTCTACTTAAACAATGGGTGGCAAATACTTCATTTTTTCTACATTTCCTTCCAACTAGTTTTCTTACAGAAAGTTGTTTTAATGTAGAAATACAAAAAATAAAATAAATGTAATGTGAAAAATATAAGGAATTTTTGAACTTCTCTCAGGTCCAGATGACATAAAATACAAGATTGTCAAGTCCTCCTAACAATTTCATCATAGTTCTTACTAGCTGTGCTCATACCATGAGAGTAATAAGTAACTTGAAGAAGGTCCTGTGCACACTTCATTGGGTTTTAGGAAGGGAGAAGAGAAAAAGAAGGATCATGGGAAAGACCTTGATCAAAACATCCTTTAGGTAAGAGATTTCAGATATCAGCAAATAGTACCATGAGGGTCCTACACTAGAGCCCTCAGTTCTGCCAAACAAAACAAGGGATCTATTTTTAAAGGTTCCCGGCAGTGGGGAAGGGGGAGGGGCGGGAATGAGAGGTCTTTCACCACAAGGAAGCAGTCTAAGTTTCTGAGTGAGCTGTGCTGTGACCAGAAAAAGCAGAACACACAGGGCTGAGGCTACGTGACAGAAGTTATTCTTTCTCTAGCGAAGTGTCGCCTCGAGGCAGCATGCAGGCAGGTTCTCAACTTGCTCCTAGTCTTCTCTGCTTAGGGCCAAAAGGTCCTGGGTGTTCTAGTAATTTCTTAACACAAGCGGAAGTACATTGAACAATTAACCTGTGCTGCTTTTGATGATCAATTAATTGCAATGTCTTTTATTACCCAACCCCTCCCCTCCAAATCTGTGAAAGCAGAACTCCTTGAAGAACATTGCAAAGCATTTATTCCTGAGCACTCGAATGTGTTGTTCTGGGTTGTTGGGCATATTCATTTTGCAACTTTCTTCTCATCCTTCATGGGTTTCAACTTGCTTCTTATGTCAACTAGCAATAGGACTTTGCTGGCAAAGTCATGGGCTATGTACCCTGATCTTCTCTTGCCCCTTTCTGATTGGCTCCTTCTCTTTCCGTATCACTTTCTTTTTCTTCCTTGTATCCTTGTTCAACTTTAGTTCTTCTTGAAATGGTCCAAGGAGGCATCAGAAGGTGTAGTAATATCAAAGAGTTCCACAGTAGCTCAGAATGCAGTACAACAAATGTTTATTTATTTGAGGATAAACTCACAGTAAGGGTAGCGATCCAGAGTCCTCTGTGTGCACTGGGAATTGGAACTGAAGAAAAGAGGGCCATGCACATTTTCACCAAGACTTATAGGGTATGAGACCATGCCCAAAGGGGGCCGGTATCTTAAAAACTATTAGCTAAAGGAGTTTCCACAATAAGAAGGAGGGAGATCCTCAAGCTAGGAATCAAGGTGTCAATTCTATACCCATAAAGCTCATGAATATCAGAGAAACCCAAAAATAAAAAAAATCACACCAGTCCTGTAAGGAACTGGGATGATGGCTGCTATGTCCCTCTAAGATCTGGTTTTCTTTTCTTTTCTTTTCTTTTCTTTTCTTTTCTTTTCTTTTCTTTTCTTTTCTTTTCTTTCTTTCTTTCTTTCTTTCTTTCTTTCTTTCTTTCTTTTTTTCTGTGACCTTCTATGGAAAGGGGGACAAGCACAAGTTGTATCAGGACTGCTGACAATTCAGTTGGATTTTATCATTTTATAATTAATTACCTTCT
Source organism: Alexandromys fortis (assembly GCF_014885135.2). Classification (NCBI taxonomy): domain Eukaryota; kingdom Metazoa; phylum Chordata; class Mammalia; order Rodentia; family Cricetidae; genus Alexandromys; species Alexandromys fortis. The sequence continues at coordinate 634,635 of NW_026068007.1, forward strand.
CTTTAGGAAAAGGTGGAGGGTAATTGTTGGAAGACTGGGAAGCACAAATGATGGATGGTAGTGGGATAATGAGAAGGACTCACAAAGCTGAGGCTCAGTGGAGAAACCAAGGGTTTATTGGCCTCCACTGGCTGTGTAAACTGAACACATATTCCAGCCTCTCTAACTCCAAACGTCTTCATCTGTGACTCTGAAAACAACATACAGCTCTTATAAGGACGCAAAAGGAGAATACTTGCTGTACGTGGCTTCTCCCAGTGGTAAAAAAAAAAAAATTATTTTTTTTCTTTCTTTCTGAATCCCAGTCTAATGTAGCACCTGGCTCCCAGTAACCACCCAGTAGAGGTCTAGCTGAAAGGAAGAAAAAAATAAAGGTACTTATCCAAGTGGGTAGATATTTTTAGAAGTAAGTCAGAAGGATAAGCTGGGGTGAAAAGAAGGTAGAAAAATCAAAAGAACAAAAAATTCTGGACAGCTGGTTAACCTCTAGGTTAAAGCCATAAAGTCCATTGTAAATTCTGTTCCCTTGTCTTATGTGCCATGGATGTTTACTTAGGGTCCCTATTGCTGCAATGAAGCACCATGACTAAAAAGCAAGTTGGAGAGGAAAGGGTTTGTTTGGTTTACACTTCCATATTGGTATTCATCACTGAAGGAAGTTGGGACAGGAACTCACACAGGGCAGGAACCTGGAGGCAGGAGCTGATGCAGAGGCCATGGAGGGAAGCTGCTTACTGGCTTGCTTCCCCTGGCTTGCTCAACCCACCTTTTAGAACCCAGAACCATCTTAGGCAGGTCCTTCCTGGTTGACCCCCATTGATCACTAATTGAGAAAATGCCTTACAGCACTTCCTCAGCTGAGCCTCCTTTCTCTCTGATGATTCTAGCTTGTGTCAAGTTGATGCACAAAACAGCCAGTACACTGGGTAAGGACATTTTTTCCTCTTTTTTTACTGTCTTTCCCTAAAACTTTCAAAGTGTGATTTGGAAACTAGGGTACATACGTCTTGCTGGCACTTGGACAGTGATTTGTTCCTGGGTTTTCAGTTTGTCCTGTAGATTTAAGAGACCTCTAAGTTTGCTGCTCATACTGGTCCTATGAAGGAACTGCTACACTTGCCCAATGTGTGACTGTTTTACTTAGGTTAACAAGCGCTGAGAGTTTGCAGCAAGTTTTCTCTCTTATTTTCTTAGCAGTTTTTATTAATCTGTTTTTGACACGCTCAGAAATGCTTGTGAGTTGTAGATGGCCAGTTGGAAAGGTCACCTAATGTCAGCCCAGCCAACAGAGCATTGCAAATGAACCCTGACTGCTGGACGGTGGCATTTTGGTGTTTTATTTAGCTCAAGTTTTGAATAATACTCTCATACTTTATAACATACAAAACACCACCGTGTATTTGGGGATCACTCTTCTTTTTAAATCAAAATCAAGGGTGTAATTTTTTTCATGTAATTTTTTGTGAAGATGTGACATTTTTATGTTTCTCAGTGTCACAATGCAAGAGCTAGGAGCTGCATTTCCATTGGCAAAGGGCTTCTCTTGCAAGCATGGGAACCTCACTAACATCCCTAAAAGAGGATGAGCATGGTAATATAAGCTTGTACTGCAGCAATGGTGAAAGAAGATAAGAAGGTCTCTGAATTTCCCTGACCTGCTAGCCCCACTCAATAGGTGAGTTTCAATCCAGTCATAGATTCTGATGAATTTTTGAAGGAACTGTACCTGCCTGTGATTAACCTATGACCTGCACGTGCGTATGCATACATATGCATGCACATTTATACATACGTGTGTGCCTGATCTCTCTCTTGAGCACACACACACACACACCTTGAAATAATATATGACAAGAATAACTAAGTAATCTTATAAACACAGATTGATATTACTTAAATTATGAGTAGAAGACTGAGTACTTCATTAAAAATACAACATTAAAACAAAACAAAACAGCAGAAGACTCAAAATAAAATAAGAGTATACATTAAAACTAAATGGAAGACAAGGGTGGGGGCTGTGAGTTGGCCCAGCAGGTGAAAACACTTGCCACCAAATCTGACAACTTGAATTAGATTTCTGGAATGCACAGTAGAAGAAGAAAACCAACCAAAGCTAATTATCCTGTGACTTCCACAATGCACTGTGGCATGCATTGCACACACACACCATATATATGTGTGTGAATGGATATCTTGGTGGGGGGATGACTAAGAAGGGCTAGAGAGACGAATCAGCAGCTTAGAACGCTTGCTGTTCTTGCAGAGGGCCAGAGTTCCCTGCACCCATATTGAGCAGCAGTCAAGCACATGTGACTCCAGCGCTAGGAGATTTGATGCCCTCTTCTGGTCTCCATAAGCACCAACACATGCATGAGCACACACACACACATGCACACATACACAGAAGAACACACAAAGTAAAGTAAAATAAAGCTTAAAAATATCAAAAGACCTGGGTATATGTTAGAAACAGAGGAGAGGCAGAGCCTTATGTCCTACCCTGAGGCACTTGCCTCCTGTATGTTGGCCTAGTCCACAGAGGAAATCCTTAGTAATCAGAGTCCTAGATGACTGGAGACTGGGATCACCAGGCTGAGGAGTGATGGCAGCTGCCCTGCTTCCTGGTCCCTTTCTCAATCCAGAGTAAAACACAGAAGCAATCCATGTTGCAGCTCTCCTGTCTTCAACCAAGTCATGTTTGTGTTCATACCAGCCACTGTCATGCATCTCTTAAGTCTGTGTTGCTGGGACAAAATACTAAATACAGATAATGTACTAAGTCAACAGTGTCACGACTTTTACTTGACTCACGATTTTTTGATCTGGGAAATCTAAACAGCATGGTGTCTTTGTCAATATAGCTCTGACAGTTGTACCTTCTCTCCCAGTGAATTAATGACTTTCCCTGAGGACTTAGCTTTCAACAATCCATCATGCCAATACTGTTACATTGAGGATCAAGGTTCTTCAGTCAAACCATAGAGGAACTATAGTAGTAATTTTCTGTATTCTAAAGTCTTAGAAAATTTCTAGTATGATCATTTCCAATAGAAACTCAACACAAGGATATTGTTAATAATGAGGATCAATACACTGTATTTTTATTAGGTATGTGCTATCCAAGCACTGTGCCTGGTATTTTGAAAGAGAAAAGAGAACATGGTAATTGCAGAGGTCTGGCACATAGGTCTGTATCTCCGTTATTTTCAAGGGAAATGTTGTAATAAGTTATGCTGGCATAGCATGGCAGACAATAGGACTTTCCTTATTTGTTTTCTGTCTTGTGCAGTCTGCAGCTTCCTGGAGACACCAGTGTGAAGTTCTATATGGGGGGGACAATTCACTTACTCTATTGGAGGGATAAACCTCTGCTAAAACAGGGACAGCACACAGTGGCATTAAAAGAAAATGTCCTTGGCATCTCTCATTACTCAAATGATTGTGACACTCTTTCCTCTACTTTATAAAATGGCCTTGCTTCATGCCGTTGTGATGTCTGGATGGTCCTACGGCCTTTAGTTTATTGCTCAGAGCCCTCCGAGAAGAATTCGATATTTTTTAACAGCATTCTCCACAGCCCATTAGAAGCAGGTCAGAGAAAAAAAATCACTCTAGGACAGTCTGATTTTTGCCTCTGACAGGCACCACAAAACAACAAACCTGTGGTAATCTGGCCTTTGCTCTGTAGGACAGTATGGTCTTAAATGTTCCGTTGTCTTTATCGAAGCCCTTGAAGAGTAGACAGTGGAGAGACTATTACTGACCCCTCCATAGAGATGTTGTCCCTGAGGCTCAGAAGGGCCAAATATCCTGCCTGAGGTCATTTATGGTTTATTTATTTGCTCATGAATATATGTTTTTTGAATATTAAATATAATTTTGCCTTTCAGATTTATATTTTTTCACTATGTTAGATTTTCTTTATCATACACGCAACTGGATTTCATATCCAAAACTTCCTATAAATTCCTGGTTGTTTGGGATGTCAAAAAAATGTCTAAAGTGAAAGAGAATTATTCTGTATTCAGAGATTATCTTCCTAGATATTAAAAGCCTAGACCATGGAAGAGCTAGTTACACCCTTTGAAAAAACACATCCCCATTGCGTGTGTGTGTGTGTGTGTGTGTGTGTGTGTGTGTGTGTTTGCTATTGTTTTGAAGAACTGGAGATCAAACTAAAGTACTAGCACAAGAGAGATAAGTGGTCTACACTGAGACAGACAGCACCTAGGTTCTCAATTACTAGAATATCTATTACTGCTCACGTATGGAAACTGACAATAAAAGAAACATCTCTGGCTTCTTTACAAGCACCAGGAAGCATTTACTCAAGGCCTTCATTCTAGAGCTTTATCTTTCTCCCTCCTCCTCTGTTGAAATATGAAGAGGCGGCAGGGCTGCGTCCCTGGCACCAGGCCGCCCGCATGGCTAGCTTATGCCCCGAAATAATTACACGGAAACTGTATTCTTTCAAACACTGCCTGGCCTGGCTAGGTCCAGTTTCTTATTGGCTAGCTCTTACATATTGTTCTAACCCATTTCTAATATTCTGTGTAGCCCATGAGCTGGCTTACCAGAGAGGATCTTAACCTGCGTCTGTCTGGAGTGGGAGCATCATGGCGACTCCTCTACTAAGCTTCCTTTTTCCAGAATTCTCTTCTGTCTACTCCGCCTACCTAATTTTCTGTCCTATGAGGGCCGAGGCAGTTTCTTTATTATTACAAGACCCACCTCCATCATTTCCCCTTTTTCTGTTTAAACAAAAAAGAAAGGCTTTAACTTTAACATAGTAAAATTACATATAACAAAACAGTTATCAAGTAAGAATTACAGTTACAATATTTATATCTATTTTATCT
>NW_026068007.1:642152-740852 GCF_014885135.2 Alexandromys fortis
CCTCCTCCTCCTCCTCCTCCTCCTCCTCCTCCTCCTCCTCCTCCTCCTCTTCTTCTTCTTCTTCTTCTTCTTCTTCTTCTTCTTCCAGCTCCTCCTCTCCTCCTCCTCTTCTTCTCTCTAGACACCAGCTCATTCTTGTGCTAGTCAGAGCAGAGTGGCTGCTGGCCTCAACCTCAGCTCAAAAACAAGGCATACATAATTCAGCAAAGCATAACTATCCACAGGAGGTGGCCGTCATCGGAGAGAGGTATTTAGGTCAGCAAGGGCAGGTAAGGGGTGTTGTGTTCAATTAAAAGGATGGCCGTGTATCAAGCTGAGAGACTTCTCCTCTTCTCGTCTCCAAGCAAACACCTGTTCATCTAATATGTTCATTTCCCTTTATTTGGACTTGCAACATGTGAGGACGGGAACAAAAGGCTGGCAGCGTAATTTCTGAATACTCCGATAGAGTCATCTTTAGATATGTCGCCTTCGTCCATCAAGCCCCTCTCACCTTGCTCCAGGGTGAACATTATTTTCTTAACTGTACTCTGCTAAAAGCCCCATAAACGCTTCTATGCGGCGTCTGCCCGGAAGAAGGAATGAAAGGACAGAAGCGTGGAGGAAGGCAGTCACGAGCAGTTCATACATGTGGCGCTTCAAGGCTTTAATAAGTGTTCGTGTCTTCCACATACAAACATACATTGACTTCAGTTCATGAAAACCTTTTTGTTTGAGAGTGGCGCTATGGCTCTAACATTTCTTTCCCTGTGTTTTGCTCACAGAAAAGATGAGGCTCAGAGATGTTAGGCAGATTTTCTCAATTCACCCAGGAGGTAAGACAGAGTTGTCAATTAGTCAAGTCCTCCTCTACTTTGTCCTTTTATTTATCACTGGGTCAAGGATACGGGGCTAGGACTGAGTCCCCCACAGCGTATTTGGTATTTATAGTCTTCACTCACAGCAGCAAGTCCTCGAATGTCGTCATCAGGCTGGCAGGTAATAGTCTTTTGTGAATTAGTGATGTTGTGCTTTTCCATCTTGGCTCAGTGACTGAGTCCTCTCGTCTGCCACGGGCACCGCTTGCTGTCATCATGACACTAGCTTCTGGCTAGAGGGCCAGGTTTTTCCTCAGAAAGCTGTGTTTCTGTCTCCCAAACACATGTGGCTTTCAACAGAATGGCTGATTTTCAAGGATATTAGAAGAAGACGTCTCCTACCCATGAGAAAAAGACAGCAAGCACTCTGGCAAGCGGACACCTCACGCTTGCTAAGTTTAGTCTTCGGGATGAATCATCTAGGGAGACTGGCCCTTGCTCTTGGTTTTCGGCTGCCTTATTTTTAGAAAATCTGAATTCCAGTGAAATCCATTTGGCGGCACATAATCGGTGTGGCTCCAATCCAAACTAGGTAATTAGAGGTCAGCTGGAGGCGATTATCTCCATCTTGGAGCTAGCTGGAATGAGCTGCTCTGCAAAAAGCTTTTAAAGCAACATTTGCTTCCTTGTGACCAATTTAGTACAAATGATGGTCTTAGAGGCGTTTCTTGCCTCGTTCTCGCTTGGTGTGTTGTCTTTTTGGTTCTTCTTGGAGAAAATCAATCTTTTGGCAGAATTCCCTCTGAAACAGCAAGAAGGGGGAAGGGGGTCCATCCATTTGCTGAGTGATGCCTAAATATTCATCTGCCAAGCAAAGCCACATTCTTCGGGGTGTCTCTTTTGTGGAGTAATGTTATAAAATTTTCAAGTGGCTTCATTCCCTCCCCACGATTATGGAAGAGACTTTATAGGGGTGTCGATTCTCTTTCTTTTAAATTGTGCGTGTGTGAGTGTGGGTGAAGGTCAGAGGACAACTTGAGAAAGTCAGTTTTCTCCACCATGTAGGTTACAAGGCTCAAACTCAGGTTTTCAGGCTTGGTAGCAAGTGCCTTTAGCTTGAAGCAATCTCATCAGTCTCCTTTATAATTCTGTGACTTTAAAAGAAGTCATAAAGGGAGATTAGCAAAGTGTTTTTCTCTAACAGAGGAAAGCAGCTCTTATGATGTCTGTTGGGCTGGTCTATGTCTAAGAAGGAGGGGGTGCAGTTAGGACGTCTGACCTCCCACTGGGTTTTCTTCTTGGTCAGTTGTGTTCCTGTTGCCTAGCAGCTGGCACCTCTCTCCCTTGTGACTCTAAGCTGACTTTCTACTTCTGTGTATCTTGTCTCACCGCTTGCTGATGAGTTCAGGAGGCCCCAGCCACACACTGTTCATTTAATATGCTTTCTATTTCTCTGTTTTCACCAGCCACACAGGAATCTCAGTGGGTGACCCTGGACTCCACACCAATGGACACATGATGTAGGAGGGTCATCTATCTATGTGTTACTTTCATTGGTTAATAAAGAAAATGCCTTGGCCTTTTGATAGGCCAGCCCTTAGGTGGGTGGAGTAGACAGATGAGAATTCTGGGAGGAAGAAAGCAGAGTCAAGCAGATGCCATGATTCTCTGACCCCAGATAGATGTAGGTTAAGATCTTTCCTGGTAAGCCACCACCTCGTGGTGCTACACACAGGGCGGGACGAAAAGCAGGCCTGCTCACCTCATCAATACAGAGACACTTCTGGGGAAACTGATGCTTATTTTCATCTGAGTCTACATGTTGACTTGAGTCTGGTTCTGGGCAGCTGTAGGGTTGGCCTGCCAGATGTGAGATAGGGACAGCTGTCCCATGCTTACAGCTTTGGGGCTGGCTCCTCATACATTCACTAACTGGGTTGGCTTTGTTGTGCTGCCCTGGCAAGGAACAGGGCCTGCTTTCCTGAATGATGCAATTAGTGAGGGTCAGGAATAGTTCTTCCACTCTATGGCCACAGGGCCATCTCTCCCAGCTGTTCCAGATGTTAATGGGCATGGGAAAGGAGGGCAGCTCTCCTCTGCCCATGCTGCCACCAGACAGATGTGAAATGGGTACAGCTCTCCCATGCTCACAACTTCGGGGCTCACTTACCCACACCTGTGCTAACAGGACTGGCTCTATTGTTCTGCCCTGGCATAGTGCAGGGTCTTCACTCTTGAGTGCTGCAGCTGATGGGGGTCAGGGACAGCTCTCCTGGAGAGGGGGAGCATCTCTCCCCAGCCCGTGCCACCGTGTGGGGGATGAAGGATAGTGCTAGGTCTCCCATGGTCACATCCTCAGGGTTGGCTAACATGTGCTCTCAGCAACTAGGGTGATCTCTGCTGTGCTGCCCAGACAAAGTAGAAGGCGAGCAAGCTTTCCTATGTGTGGCTGCCACTCAAGGGGTCTGGCTCCCTCACCATCTCAGCTTTCCCCTTTCCTCTCTTGTCTTGTCAGATATGCCTCCATCCACAGGACATAAACCATTCTATCTCTCTGTCCCATAAACCACCATACCATACCTCTGCTCACACTATGAGTGTCCATATAGCAGGTACTACCTATGTTTTCTTCTTGGAGCTGAGAGTAGATAGCACCAGGCCTCTGTGTAGGACTCCTCATTGTACTCAGGTTGTCCTGCTGTGCTGGGCCATGTTTTCTCATCACAAAGAAATCATTAGAGTTGCCAACAGGCACTGGGCAGGCTTCTGGTTGGGACATTCGGCTGCATGACACAGGGTAAGGGATTTCTATGGAGGCCGGTTGGAAGCCAGGGCTTAGGATGCCCCCCAGTCCATGTTTGCCAGCCTGCCTTCTTATACACCCTAGGAATACTTGCCCAGGGGTGACACTATCTGCGGTGATCTAGGCCTTTCCATATCAGTCACTAATTAAGAAAATGTGCCATAGGCTGGTCTACAGGCCAGTCTTACAGAAACATTTTCTCAATTGTGGTTCCCTTTTCTCAGATAATGCTTGCTTGTGCCAGGTTGACAACAAAACCAAGCAGGACAGGGAGGAAGGGCTTATTGTGGTTTGCACTGCTGGAGAGATATAGTTCATCATGGTGGGGAAGGCATGGCAGCAGGAACATGGTACCATCCAGGAGAAAGGGAGCAGAGAGAGAACAGGAAGGGAGACCAGGCTATAAAAGCTGAAAGACCACCACGAGTGACATACTTCCTGAAGCCAGCCAGGCTTCACCTCCTAAGTGTTCCACAGCCTCCCAAATAGCAGCATCAGGCAGGGACCAAGTGTGCAAACACGGGAGCCTATGGGGAACATGTCACCTTCAAACCACAGCAAGCCTTCTTTCCTATGTGAAGCCTAGGAAAAGCCTAGCTTAATGCCTTTCTCCACTTCTCTTCCCCTATCACAGGGATTTATAGACTTTCATTTGAAAAGTATTTGGGATATGTGTGTAACATAGGCCTCTAGTCCCAGAGCTTGGAAGGTTGAGTTAAAACAAGTAAGCATTTGAGGCCAATGTGGTCAACATGGTGAGGAACCACCTTAAAAACAAAAGAGTGGAAAGAAGAGAGGAGAGAATAGTAATAACTTTGAAGTAATTTTTGAAACAATCTGAACATGAATGAAAAAATGTATTTCTTTTTCCTTCTGTCCCATGTCGTGGTCTTTCTCATAAGACCTAACGATGCTAAGAAGTATTCCCTTTGGGTTTCAAAATCTTTCTTTTCAGTTTCTACTATTAAACCTTTGAATTTTTCTTTTTTCATCTTTGTCCAAATATTTCCTGTTGTGATTGTAATAAGTTTTAAAGCATAATAAATATCCCATACATTTATTCAATGAGCTTGTATTGAATGCTTGCAGTTTTCCTGTCAAAAATAAAACTCAGCTGGGCAGTCGAATGCCTTCACCAGCACCTAAAAGGCAGAGGCAGGCGGATCTCTGTGAGTTCAAGACCAGCCTGGTCTACAGAGCTAATTCTAGCGCATCTAGGACTGTTACACAGAGAAACCGCATCTCAAAAAAGAAAAACAAAAAAATATAACCTGGGGTGAAATCATATCTTTGTGACTCAGGAAATCATTTACTTAATTGTTTTTAATTAGCACACATGACATCATGATATGTTACTGTGGCATTTTCAAATGAAGCCTCTTTCAGTAGATCATTCTTTCCTCCAGCCTCCTCTCCCACCTCCAGCTCACTTACTTTCATTATGTGTACTTGTCCACGTGATTGCAGTGACATTTCCCAGCACAACTAGTCCATCGGTTAGTCACGGACGCGGTGACTGCTCATGCCCTTCTCTTCTACTCCTTGCCATTACCTTCAATTCTTGCTGTTGACATTTGGGCCCACTCTTTCTGTTCACCTGATTGAAAATTAATGACAAAACTAACTAGTGCTATTTTAAAAAGCAAAGATGAGATCTCATTTGCCAAGGATATGAAAGCCTCTATTTCTCTGGTAAAAAGACTCTGTTATTCTCATATTGTTTTCCCCTCATCCTGTTACTAATTCTTTGTATAACTCTATCCATTTTTTTTTCACAGCGAAATTCTATTAATAAGTCTGCTGAGAGCTATTTGATGATTTGCCAAAACTAAGATCAGGTCTGAAAATTTTCAGCTTTTGAACAAAGTAGCGCAACTAGGTTTATTATAGTAAGGTGACTTCTGCAAGCTTCAAATAGTCTGATAGAAAAAATTGAATCAATCACTAATTTACTATCAAATCTCAACATCTGAATGCCCTCATTTTACATTTGTGGGTATCCCTTACTGTAATAAAATGGATCCCCTCTAGGAAATTATGTTTTCATTGCCTATGTTGGGAAGCCCTCTTTGAAGGAAAAACCTAACCCACAGCCATAATACATGATCTATTAACAAAAAATTCCCTCCACTTGTTTTTCACATAGCCAATTTAAATGTGAAAAGCATGACAGTATTGTGTTGGACACGAACGGTCATTGGGAAAGTAGAACTGGTCAAGGTTTAAAAACCATAAACATGGTAGGAAAGGAGGCCTGGGGGACTCAGTATTAGCAAGGTGAAGCTAGAAATCACCGACGAGAGTTGCTCATTTGTGCTGCTGTATCATGAGGTATAATCAAAGCTTGCCTTTTCTGACTGGTTCCAATAAGTTTAAGGGTATTGAAGATATAGACAGCATTTCGAAAGACTTGGTAGGTTTTGCTATTTTTACTCTAAGTGTATTGCTTATACCACAGAGGAAGGAAATATTGATCAGTGAATCTGTGAAAATGATTCGAACACGTCCGACTTCGCCAAGCATTAAACGGAAGGACTTTATTGAAACGGTTTGAACACTCAGCTGATTTGGTCTTTTCGTTTTTATTTATTCAATTTATATACTTTTTCTGTCTCTCCCAAATGCAGTATGAAGCAATTTCTATTTTGGTTCTTCTTTGTCACTGGTCTTATGATTAGATCTTCCAATTAGCATATAAAATATTCAACCTACTTTTTTGTTTTGCAATTTTTTCTTCCTGCCAATGAAAGTTTACCTCTACAAATCACTTAGAAACAAACTCAGTTATAATTCAGCAGCTCCTTGCCAATTTTTCAGAGAATAGCCGGTTCACTTACTGCCATCTGGTGGTGGATTTCAGAGGGAAGCAAAAGCACAATTTAGATCCATTTGAATGAATGAATGAATGAATAAATAAATAAATAAATAAATAAATAAATAGCAAGACACCTTGGTGAAGAACTGTAATCCCAGCTCAGGGAGGTTGAGGCAGGAAAACTGAAAGGTTAAAGACTGCTTGAGCTACAGAGAGTTCAAGGCAAGACTGGGCAAGTTAGTAAGTCTCTGTCTCAAAAATGTAAAATAAATAAAACCTTGGGCATAGAGTTTAATGGTGAGGCATCACCGTAGCATGTTTAAGTCCCTGAGTCCAATAACAAGTACAATAGTGATGATGATGATGATGATGATGAAGATGATGATGATGATAAAATAGAAAACATCTTCTCTACTGAAATCAGCGTATTATGTAACTTAATCTGGATCTACAGAAAATTTTCATCAAGGCTGAAGCAAGTGAAAAGAAGTGGTTTAAATTGCATCCCTTTTAGTCTCAACGTCGGTGGCCATATGCGACTATAATTCAAATTCTGTTGTTTATATAGAGAGGCAGAATCCATGCAGACCTACGCTAGGAAGTTTCCAGCTTCAGCTGCCTAAGTTTCGTTTGAACTCCAGTGTGGATGGCATCTGTCCCGTTCTAGTGAGTGGCTCTGCCCGTGCCTTTCCCTCTCACTTGCACAGGTCTGTGGTCACGTTGTCCTGACAAACTGCAAGGCCGCAGCTGTAGCTCACCGTGCTGCTTCCCTTCCTCAGCTTCTCATCAGGGAAGCTTCCCTCTTTCTCTCCTTTGTCCCTGAAGGCTGCAAAGACTCCGTCTGCTTCCAGTGGTGTCGTCTTCCCGCCGAACACCTTGGCAGGCAGCTTCAGATACAAGTCCTGGGTAATGGCAGAGGTGACTTGTCTATGTTAAATGGACCCTGGCAATTCAAATACTTTGAAGTCATGAATATATTAATACTAATAGGTTTGACCAGCTAAACCTTACAGAACTGTTAACATTTTAGTCAGGGCATTAAACGCTGGTTGAATTACTCAGTCCTAATGCTGTGTTAAACGATTAGCCTTCCCCGGAATTGTACCACATGGGAAACTGCTAGGATTGGTTTTATTAATATGTGTGTGTGCATGTATTAATGCATGTGTGTGTGCGCATGCATGTGTATGTATGTGCATACATGCATGTGTGTGTGTGTGTGTGTGTGTGTGTGTGTGTGTGTGTACATTTGAGAGTAAGAGCCTATAGAGGCCAGAGGTATCAGATCCCCCTGGTGTCAAAATTGAAAGTAGCAGTGAGCTGCCTGGTGAGGATGCTAGGAACAGAGTTTGTCTCCTCTGCAAGAGAAGTATATGCTTTTAATCGCTAAGTCATCTTATTTCTTATGGCCTCTATTACATCTTTTATTCATTAACATTAACTGAGTTGATGTTGGGTTCTGGGGACACAATTATAAAAGAAACAAACAAACTAACAAGGGTGAGACGACATTAACTGGAATATTCGGAAAATTAACAGTGATATTTTAGCTCTATATTCAGGGTTCTACTTATTCTAACCTCAGGTTTGAGATTCTGATTAAAATATACTCGGGTAAAAATATAAATCTTCATTTTCCAAAAGCACTTCAGGTGATCCAGACACAAGGGCTCTGTGCAGACACTAGAGGGAAACTTTACATGGGAAATGGATGTTAAAGAGAGGGAGGATAGCTGAGAAAGACAATATGACATCATATTCCTGAAACCCTAACACCCAGGAAGCTGAGGCAGGAGGACCACAAGTTTGAGATCAGCCTGGATTACATAGCAAGACCCTATCACAAAACCAAATAAAATAAAAACATTAAAAAGGGGAAGTACAACTGTATGAGAATTTGTAGAAGGCATTTTTTCCCCAGAAAGACACAGATGCTGGTTAGTAGTATAACAAAAAGGGATGACTCCACATTGAAGTAAAAACACCCAAAAGAACTGGAGAACATTTCAGGTGGACCAGCTCTGCTCTTTCAGATGGTGACTGCTGCCCAGAGCTTTCAAAAGTGAGACTTGCAGAGGAAGCCGACCTGACATCATATTTGGTGTGAAGCCATCCCTGGTACAGTGCTAGGAGAGTCAGGGAATTATTAGGAAACACCATCTGATTACTTTGCTATTAATTGGAAATTAAAAGAGCACTTTACTCTTTCGTTTAAATGACTAATTAAAACTCAGATCTTTAAATACTTCATAGGTTAGAGAAGAACCATAAAAATATTACAAAATGACAAAATTTAATCAAAAACTTCATAGTGAAGTTAGTGAAAAGTTCAAATTGTATTCAGAGGAAAAAATAGAATCTTAAAAAATACATTAAAAGGTAGAACAGAAATGGTAGAAATGTCGAAACTTAAAGTAAAAGACAGTAGATAATTAAAATAACCCAAGCAGTAGAGTAGCATATATCCAGAAAAAGATGAGGCTATTGTATCAATTTATAACATTTTCAATAATTGAAATACTGAGAGGCCTTAGAGGTGTTCAAAAGAACACTGAAGCAGTTTACTGGGGAGCAAGGAGTTTATTAGCGAAGTCATTAATGCTCTGATTAGACAGCGTATGGCAGGGCGCTTGATCTACAGACAGACAGCGTAGTGGGGGCTCTGAGAGAGGGACCCTGTGGCAGAAGTGAGATCCTTTGTTATGCCTGTCTGTGAATACAGGTGGCTTCACAGTACAAAGCCAGGCTGCTTAGTTTCCAGGCAGGAGGCAGAGAAGGAGCTGGGAAGCAGGATGTGACTACAATGCTTACACGGTCCTGTTAACTCAGCTCCTGGAAGTCTGTTAAATAGATTCGAGGACAATGTCTCAATAGGATGCTTGTGGATGTCTCTGAGAGAAGCCTGTCCCAGATAGCACATCCCACACAAAGGCAGATTCTGACATTACATTCCTAGAAATAAATGAACGTTTTTAATCAATGAATTATTTTAAGATGAAGATTTTGTTTTTGAGCTTTGAATTAAAACTATGAAGTTGTTTAAGCATGCTAGCTTTTCATTTCCAGAAAACCAAGCTTAAAAATATGATCTGCAATTGTTATTAATTTCAAAATGAAGGCTTAATTTGGTACAGCACTGTAGTCAACCAAAATGTGACTTCCCTACATGCACACACACATGCACATACACACATGCATGCATGCACATATATTCAAATAACTTTTATTGGAATAAGATTACAAACAAACCAGCATATTATTGATTAAATTCTAGATAAACCCCAGTGTGATACATGAGATGACTCCTTAGAGTTTCCTACCTAACAATCAGAGAGAAAATGGATTACTACCAGCGATATGAACAAAAATCTAATCCCATAGTGAGCATCATATATCTCTTATCATTGTGGTAGGAAATTTTATTGGCAACACCCAAGACCAACTTATTTCCAAAGAAGGTAATATTAACAAGTAAATGAATCACAGTGTTGTTTTTATTTAAATATTAAACCATCAGCAGTAATTTTATTCTAGCAGTGATTATAAAAGCAAACAAATTCTAATAATTAATACAATTGGATAATGACTATCTGTTGCACTTGAACGTCAACTGTGATTCTAGAACAGTGCATTGTACTTATTTTGAAAAAAAAAATTCTGCCCCTCACAAAGTAAGACTTTAATATGAAATAGTTGCAGAAATTTGTAATTCACAAAAATGTGGAATTGAACTAGAATTATAGTGCAGCAAAACAAATGAAAAATGGGGTTCATGATGTTAGACACTAACCTTTTCCTTCCCATTCTTCTTCTGGCCATTGAGACTGTTGACAGATTGGGGGAATTAGCAGTGAGGTAAGAAGCCATAATGAGCAGAGCCGAAAGCCTGCAGATGTGTAGGCAGAAAAACCCAACATGGCAGGGCTTAAATCATTTCCCCTAGATAAACCTGCTGCAAGGCAGAGCCTTGGCAATGTAACAGGCAAAAACACATCCTTAAAATTCTTAGAATTTTTCCTAGTTGAAAGGAGTATGTCACTTTGCTGTTTTTTTTTTTTTTTTTTCAGGAATCTGGAGTTTTGTTAGAGACGAGGCAGAGAATAACTGTGTTTAGGCTATGGTATAAATCCTGGCCATGGAGTCTCCAGTGAACTTCTTTGCTGATCACATTTCACACATATCACAATTCAAAGGTGGGCAATGCAGTGTGTTCTGCAGGCTCCAGGCTTGGAGGTCTGTCTCTGGTTTTACCTGGAGATTACCCACAAGCACCATTGCTACTGCTGAGTCTGTTGTATATAATTTACCACAATTAGTTCTATCCACGTTTGTGGCTGCACGCACACTATCAGTCCTTCCAGCAAATCATTAAACCTGAATATAGACTCCGCGGCCCTCAGCATCATGACACACAAAAGTACTTGACCTTCCAAACAATATTTATTTCCATTCATGCTGCTTGGAAGTGGAATTCAAAGGAAAATGAAGTACTAACTTGGTAAAATTGTGGTTTGTCTGTATCAACAGCCCTATAATCTGCAAAATCACCCTTCCAGTTACACGGCAGTGAACAAGAACATTAGCATCAAATAGCACTTCTAATACTCCCCATATGAAAGTCTCCGAGTGGGAAATATTATTCACTCTTTATACTGTCTCCCAACAGCAACTTTGATGATTTTTTGCTTTGCAAATAGAGATACCAAGACACAGAATCACTAAGAGACTTGCTTTTTTTACACACCTAAACAAAAAGCCTAAGAAGGGGAACATGGGAAGGTTGACTACAGAGACAAACCTCTTAACCTCTCCTTTGCCATTTTATATTTCATTCAAACTAGTAACCTCCCCCTCTCCCCCCCCATACCAGAGAGGGAAGGGGAATTTTGCTTGGAGAGTGAGAGAAAGAGGAATGGGTAATTTCGGAATATAGAACACTTGATTAGTAAATGTGATTTCAGTTTACCAAATGAAACAATTCACCAAAGGATAAGTTCTGTTGTCTCAAAGACTATAGTCTGTCTGTCTGTCTGTCATCTATGTATCTTTTGTTATCACCTGTCATCTACCAGCAACCTCTGTACCTACCTCCCCAATGGCAAGGCTGTAAAGGGGTCCTCTCAAGTCTTGTAGGAAAATAATCTGCATGGTTTTCATGTAAGGAAACTACCTGAGTAAGGAGAAAGAGCCACAGCATCATGGGATGGAACAGTTGGAATTATCTCTAGCACTCAAACAGAGTTGGGCACCAACTGCCATGTCTAAAAACTGGATTTTCTTATTTTTACACAGGTCATTGGATAAAGTTTTTAGTAAATTGTCTTTGTAGCAGGGCCAAATGAGTTCAAAATTAACTCAAGCAGAAGAAAAATGAAGAAATCAAGAGGTAAATTCTACTTTAATTGCTGAGCTCATTAAAGAAAAAAAAATCCAAAAAATCAGCCAGAGTAAAGCAGTGAGTCAAAATGAGAGAATAACAATGTACTTGTCATTGGGAACCACTTCAGTTAGAGGGGAGTGTGGGAATGGCTTTCCTGAAAAGAAAAAAAATAAACATTCACAATTTAATATTCAGTCGATGAAAATCTCAAAAATAAAATACAAATAAGGTCTTTTTCATCTATTTAAAATTAGAACAATTTATTGCTAATTGACTTCCTTTACAAAAATTTGAAAGTAAACTTTCAAGGATGAAGAAAAATACTATCAAAAGTTTAGATAGATTATACAAAGAAATGACAATATTAGAAATAATATATGAGTAATTTTTTAAGTTTGAATTCATTTTAAATACCAACCACAGCTCCTCCCATACCCTCCTCCTGCTCCCCTCTCACTTCTTCCCCACTTCAGCCCACTTTCACTCCTTAGAAAGGGTGAGGCCTCTCATAGAGTCAACAAAGTCTGGCACACTAAGTTGAGGTAGGACCAATATTTTAAAAAAACTAAAAATACTTTTTAAAAAGATTTTAATTTTATTATTTTTAGGTTATTGTAAAGCATAGAGCTACAGTTAAAAACTTAAAAAAGAGACCTGCCTCAGAAGCCCATAATGGACATAAAAGTAGAACAATAAAGTCAAGATAAGATGACAAAATTAACAAAAATTAGATGGGAAAATATAAAAATGTAGCAAAAGAGCAAGTACTACTCTATAAATAACTACAGTAAATGTAAACGGTTAGTAGCCCAATTAAAACACAAGACTAATATAAAATCAATATCCACTTATATGCAGTCTAAAAATTCTAGCTTAAATATAAAGAAGGAGGTATGTTAATGGATAATAAAGAGAGAATCATATATGATAAAATGCTATTCAAAAGATTGTAGTCATTATTTTCAAATCAAATACAGTAGTTAATGTGTCAAAGTATGACATATCACCAAGGGTAAGAAGAGATATAGCTTACTGATGAAGCTATCAAATTACCAAAGTACAGCAGTTCTAATTGTATGCATGCTTAATAACAAAACTTCGAAGTCTATGAAATGAAAAAAGACCCTGGGAAACACTTCATTTCAGTAATTAATAGAAGAAAGATGGGTAATCAGCAGGAATGTACTAGGTTTGAATGACAGTTACCACTTATTTAAAGTAATTTTAGATGTTAATGGGACACTATGCTGTGTACTTATATGTCAACTTGACACAAGCTGGAGTCATTTAGGAAGATGGGACCTCAATTGAAAGAACACCCCTCCCCCATCGGATTGGCCTGTAGAAAAACCTGTGGAATGTTTTATTGATTGATCATTGATGTATAAGGGTGGGTAGTGCCATTTCTGGTCTGGTGGTCCTGGGTTTAAAAAGAAAATAGGCTGAGCATGCTACCAAGAGCAATTCAGTAAGCAGCATTTTTCCTTGTTTTTTTGTATCAATTTTTGCCTCCAAGTTCCTTTCCTGAGTTCCTGTCCTGGCTTCCTCAACAGTGGCTAGTACTCTGTAAGTGAAATAAATCCTTTCCTCCCTAAATTACTATTGGTTGGTGCATTTTATCACAGCAATAGAAGCCCTAACTATGGCAGACACTTAATAGCAATAGGCACATTCTTTTCAAGTATATGTGGATATTTATGAAGTGAGATTATGTTCTTAAAGTATGTGTCAGTGAATGCAAAGCAATAGAAAAACCTAGACCTAGAAAACATTTTCTATGTTCACAGTAAAAGTAAATGGAAAAGTCATGTCTGGAAATTTCTCTTTTATCTACACCAATTAAATAACACATTACTAAATAAAGCATGAGTAAGATAAAAGTTTACATAGTATGAAGGAAAATACTTTGAACTAAATCAATATTTCATAATGAAATTATGAGATGTAGCTACAGCATTGGTTAGAGAGAATTGATAGTAGTAAGTTCTTTCATTTGTTAGACTGTAAAAATCAGTGATATGGCTGGGTGGTGATGGCATATGCCTTTAATCTAAGCACTCAGGGAGGCAGAGGCAGGTGGATCTCTGTGAGTCTGAGGTCTAATGGTCTACAGAGTGAGTTCCAGGACAGCCAGAGCTACTTAGAGATGCTCTTGCAAAACAAAACAAAACAAAACAAAACAACAGCAAAACCAGTATGCTCCCCACTGTAAGAATAGCAATAAAACAAAAAACCCTAGATATTTGGAAGATCAATGAAACTGAAAAAACTATAATCAAACTCATGAAGAAATAAAGGAAGGCAGATGAATGCATCAGTTGTGAGTAACAACACTGAGAAAGATGTATTATTACAGCTCATGTGGACATTAGGAGATGAGTACAGGAATAAAATGAGCAACTTTATGCAATCAATTTGCTATTCATATGAAATTAACAACTTCTTAGAAGGTACAAATCCCAGAAGTTCACCACATGCTCAGATGATTCCAGTGGTTAGTAAATTCTGCAAAATCTTTAAAAGAGAAATAGTATTTATTTTATGAAATTCTTTCTGGGAAAGGCAGCCTTGTCCTAAAATTCTCCTGGGAATCCAGAGTCACCCCACGACTCCACCTACAGACAATACAAAGTAAAATTTCTAAAAACACAATCCTTAACAATATTTCTTTTCCTAGTAGATGCAATATATTTTTACAAAATGTTAGTAAGCCAAATACAATTAAGATTTCATTCAACAAGCTATGGTTGATTTTACATAAGAATGTCAATGCATAAAAATCATTTTAAAAAGTTATCCAAGAAAAACAAATAAGTTACAAAGAAACAATATCTGAGTAAATCTAAGTATAAAAGAAATTTCTTCTACCTGACAATGGGTCCCTACAAATAAACAAAATAAAACAAGCCCAACAGCACTAACTATAGAAAATTTTTCTTAGTAAAATTATCAAAGTTTTCTTATATTAAAATACACAAGGTTATGATGTCAACTTTCCAACTTTCAATATTGTACATTCTTTCTAGTGCTATTAAAAAAACAGAAAGTATATACATACAGAAAGAGTTTGTTTATAAGCATCATAGGGATATATAAAGAAAATTTTCAAAACAGTGAACTATAAAAAAGATCATAATTTATTTGCATTTTAAGACATACAATCAGTATGCAGAAACATCTATGTCATAAAGAAAGATGTGAACATGGACATTTTAAAGAAAAACCAAATGAGAAGCCTAGGAAGAAATTAGACAAAATGTGTATTAGACTTGTATGTAATAACTATTTGAAAGAAATTAAGTAACTAGACATTTTCCCATGGTCACAAATCTGAAGTGTCAATTTTATTAACTTGTCAATTTTCTTCATCCTGTCCCAACAGGTTTTGCTGATAGGAAATTATAAGAGGCTCTATGTAGAAATGCACTTCATTGAAAATAGACACAGAGATTTCAGCACACACACACACACACACACACACACACACACACACACACATACACATACCTTAAGGGCTTACACTACTTGAGTTAAAACTTAAAATTGATAGCAATCACTGTTTTCAGATTAAAACAGATGTGTGCAGACTGCTGCCTTGACTTACTTGAGATTACATCATTGGCGGTACTTTAATGTGCTTATCAATAAAGCCACAAAATAGCTAAATTGCAAAAGCATCTACTGAATTTACATACCGAATATCAAAGTTTGGCTCCATAGCATACAATGTAGAGTGTCAGTTGTTCACCCTCAGGGTTGTGTTGCAGGCTTGCTTCTCATTCACAGGTGAGAGAATCATACCGCTTTTTATGAGACTAGGAATAGATAGAATTATAAAAAATTGAAAGATGGTTCTACTGTAGGTGTATTACTTTGCATCATCGTAAATCCAAGTCTTTGTCTAGTTGGGAAACTCCTACATCCAATCAATGGAAAAAACCATGGAACTCATATAGACCTAACTAATTTCCAGTAAAAGAGCTAACTGATTTCAAGAACTATGTCAAAGTAAGCCAGCAGAGGAAAGACCACCTTTCCCAAGAATATAGAAACAACTGCATAGCTGTATATGGAAAATAAAAGAGAGAGCAAGGGAAATCAAGCACTGGCCTTTATCTCACACCAGTAGCCCACAAAGGTCCATGAAGGAGCTAACCTTGTGAAGCATTTACAACAAGAAAGCGTTTTGAAGCTGGGCAAGAACATCACATGCTGTGATCTAGCTACTTAGCAGGCAGAACTGGGTATGGTTTATTTCCAGGAGTTGGAGACTCTGCCTTTAAAGCCACCAAACAGACAAAAGCAGCTCACAGAACTGGGGACAAAGAAATTTTTTAAATAGGGTAAAAACCACAAACCTGATTAAATATAAAATAAAAACTCAAACTGATTTCATCAAAATGTAAGTTTGACTCTTTAAGAAACAGTTTAAAACATGAAAATAACAGATGGCAATATGTTTAATGTGTAACTTAATAATACATAGAAAACATTTTAAATCTTTCTATGCATATATACAAAGAATTCATACCAGCTTAGAAAGAGATGAATAATCCCATAAAAAATAAGACTCGAAAGATTTGAATGCTCTTGCTAAAGACATGCAAATGAAAGATTTTCAACCTCACTAGTTTTTAGTAAATTTTAAGCCATAATGAGAAAGAGCTCACATTGCTGGCATCCAAATGACTGACAATAAACGGATGTGTAAAGTCGACAAAAGTCATGGAACTGAAACAAGGAGATGTGTGCACTTTACTACATATAAATTGTATTTCACTTTGAGCGGTTTTTACAAAAAAATTGTGTAATCACTGAGATGCTAGTTTGAAAATGTTGCTTTTGCCTTTCACATTTGGAAGGACAACTTTTATCTTCATCGTGTAAGCATATCCTAGTGGGTCTATGTGCTATTAATATTAACGTAACATTAATATTTAACCACATTAGAAATTGTTACAAAAAGTAAAGAGATGCTTGGCCCCATATGAATATGTCTCTCTAGCTTCTTGGATGATTTGGTGAATATGTTTACTAGATCTGGTTTAAGTGAAATCTTCTTATTTTTAATTATAGTTGTAAATATTATTAGAAACTTCATGGTCAATACAGAACATACTGTTGCTAGGATAAAATCACTGTCTCTTTAATAGATGGACTTTATAAGGATAGAGCAGCACCTAATTTCAATCTTTTAATTAATGGATTAATAAGCTAATTAATAATAATGGATGAATAAGCTAATCAATCGGGGGGAAAAGGTCCAGCCCACATCACAGAAAACACAATGTCCTGTGACCTATTTAATTACAACTTGAACATTTATTTTGTGTGCATTTCACAAAACAAGAAGTGTACAAGGCAAGAAGTTTAGGAGTAGGAGAAGTGAAGTGACTATGATGTTCACCATCTCTGATTTTTTTTTTCCTTGATCAACCTGTAAATTTTTCCCCATGTCTCCTCAGGGCTGAAAATTGCCTGCTCCACCTCTAGCTTCACAGCAGTGTCCCATGCATGAAGAACAGAAAGGGAAAAGAACCATCAGTGTTAACCACATTGTTCCCAAGAGCTTTCTGCCTTCCACTTAGCTAGGAAGAAGCCTGTCACTGACCATGTCCACCTGTCAGGGAGTCTGAAGCTTAATAATCTCTCTCTAACTGGGATCCTGATATTGAGAAGTAACAGGAAACATGTTCCTGATAGACTTCAGATTTTCTGTCACCATCTAGGAACCTCATTTGGACTTATTTTCCCTGATAATTAAAGGATTAAAAGACAGAAAAAAAATATGTCACAGCAGGCAGCAATAGGTAACAAACTGTTCCAAACACAGGCATACACACACACACACACACACACACACACATACACACACACACAGAGCGAAGTGCACAGAAAAAGACTATCTGCAAGACAAAGAGAAGCTGAGAATCCATATTTTTCCATGAAAGGCTGAGGGTTTGAGTATTTGGGTTAACACAGGGTAGGTACCTAGTTCTAAGTATGGGCTGTAATATGTGAACATGCTTTTTTACCATTGATTAATAAAGAATCTGCCTCAGCCTATGGCAGGGTAGAAAGTAAATCTGAAGAAAAATAAAAAGAGTAGACAGAGTCAGGGAGATGCCATGTAGCTGACAAAGGAGAAAGACAGAACTAATGCCAGAAACTTACTGGTAGGCCACAGCCTTGTGATAACAAATACATTAATAGAAATGGGTTAATTTAAGATAAAAGAGTTAGTTAGTAAGAAGCCTGAGCCATCAGCCAAATAGTATTGCAATTCATATAGTTTCTGTGTGATTATTAGGGTCTGAATGGCCAGGAAATGAATGAGCAGTCTCTGTTTACAAATTGGTGGCAATGTGGACAACGACATCCACATAAAACTGGGGAGGGCATTGGAAGAAATTCTATACACAAAAGAACAAAGTTAAGCATGACTTCTTGGTAGCAGCATTCTCTTGGGTACGTTCTCTTTGTTAGAGACAGGCAAAGATATGATTCCTTTAAGAGAAGGCTTCCTGACTCAGCATTAGCAGCAAAAGCTGCATGACTTCTTTGAGAGACAGCTTCCTAGTTCATGCTGGCAGCATGAATAGCTCTGGCTCTTTCCGGAGGCTGAGCACTTAAATGGGGTCTGTGAGCAGCATATTACAAATTGTTTAATGATGACGTAGACCTGCTGCATCCCTGAAGCCGGGGTGGTAAACATGGCTCACAGAGGCAGTGAGCATACCTCTGTCATGTTGCACAGGGCAGAACAAACAGGCAGGGCTGTGAAGTTGGTCCTAGCCACAGCCACATAGCATTTTTGTTTTAAGAACAGTACTACTGGTCAGATAAGTATTTCATGTAATAAAGACAGAATCAGATGAAAAAGACCTCTAAATGGGTCACAGTGTAGGATGAATGTACATGGACTTATGAGAGAGAAGAAAGAATATAGTCATAGATTCGAGGAGTCAAGATAATTATTAAAAAGTAATATAGTTTAAAAAAAAAGCCATGTAAAGATGGACAATATACAGAGAGTCTGGATTATAAATGTTATTGCATTTTCTTTGTAAAACGATTCATATTTTTAGAGGATAAACATTATCTGAAACAACTGTGGTTTCAGAAGAAAAATACACACATATATATATTTCAAATCCAGGAGGGAAAATGACACATTATTGTGCTGTGAATGAGGTGAAGATAAAAGAGAAACCCGTCATTCTTGCATGTTGTTCTGTGTTCCTCTCCTTTGATTATCTAAGGCTTGCAGAATTTTACTTTGATTGAGTCTACACAATGTCAAAAAGCATCCAAATGCAAATTTAAAGAAGGCTTTCTTATCTTTTATACATAGCTTTCATCTAACTGTACTCCAATTTTCTCTCTACAAGAAAAGCAATGCCTATGTCTTATCTGCTATGAAGAGATTTCCCTTTAAAGCTTAAATGCGTTAACCAAATTGATTCTACTGCAGAACAATACACAACTTTACCATCTGCACAATAAGATCTCATTTTACTGCCTTCATTGTAAATCCTCTAGCCTCTGGTTCAAAGGCAAAAGCGACTCTCCAACTGAAATGAGTTTGAAGCTGTTGTAGTGAATAGGATATTAACTAAGACTAGGTGGGAAGGCAACAAAAGACAGAAAATTAATACTTAATGCCCTAGTGATATACCAGGCCCCATCCTGTGTCCAAACCAAGTTCTGTCATTAACTGGGTTCAAGATATTTAGACAAGTGCCTTAGTTATGTATTCGTCTGCTACAAAGTGAGGATGTCAAACTCCTTGTCCTTTGATTAAAAGATGACAGAACAGCTCATTGTTAAGCAAAGCCTGTTTTCTCACAGAGAAAAGTGGTTATGACAACTGAGCTAAAAAAACTTCCCATTAGGATCATTGGTTTTATAAATACAGTGCATGTTCTTTAGAAAGAACTGACTGGGCTTCTCAAAGCAAAATAACAGCCTGAGGTTGGCAGTCAGCCTTGATGGACATGACATCCAGGTATCAGATAACCTGAATGGACCCTCAGTAAAGACACAATACTTTCCCCAGGTCATTCATAAATGAGTCTTGCCATTGGGTTGGGAGTATATTATTTGATAGGTGACTGATTTTTCCTGTTATTTACAATCTTTAAGAGACAGGTAGTAACAATCTTCTCTAAGGATATTCTCATTGATACTAATTGTCCAAGGCTCAGCATTTAAGATATCTCAGAGATAAAACTGACCCTTGTGTCGGCTGACCTTTGAAGCCCATGACTTTCTTTAACTCGTCCAAGCCTGCATCAGTTCCTTAGCCTGGAAATATGTTGGCCTCTACAGGATCATTGTTCTGATACCAGTGCCTTTGGCGATGCTTCCAAAGCAGAATGGAATATTTATAGAGTCCCAGGAGAGCACAATAAAGTAACCAATAACTAAAAAAAGGTATTCAGAAAAACCTAACAATTACTTCCAGTGGGAATTACAAAGAGCTATGGGTGTGTTAACAGCTGGACTTGGGTGAAAGGCCACGTTTTGACAGACGAGGTAATAGTGGATGGAGATGAGAAACACTAGAAAGGCCTAGGAAACATTGATGTGTAGGCAATTGTAGCTGAACTGGGCAGTACCTATAGAAAATAGGGAAACACAGACTTAATGTGTTCAATTATGTCCTATGCCCTCTGTTAGACCCTTTAAACTCAGTATTTCCAGGGTGTGTGTGTGTGTGTATATGCATTCATGTGTGCGCACATGCATGTGTGTGTGTGTGTGTGTGTTGTAGATATACAGATGCAGGTGTGCATACATGTGTAGGCAGGTATGCATAGAAGGCAATGAAAGTCAGAGGACAGCCTTGGGTGTTCTCCTCAGGAGCCTTCCACATAATTTCTTGAAATGGGTCTTTCACTGAGCTAGTGAGCTCTGGGGATCCACTTGTCTGCGCTGTCTCAGTGCTGAGATTATAAACACATGTTGCCATCTTTTCAAGTGGGTTCTGGCATTCAAACGCAGATCCCCACGCTTGTGTGGCAAGTACTACAGGAACTGTCTCCCTAGCCATATTCTCTGTCTTTTGCATTGACGTAGGCAGCTTCAAAAAGAATAATGTGTGTTTGAATTATATGACAGTGAGGATAAGCTGAGGACTTTTGAGCAGGGCGTAACCACATTAATGCAGGAATTTAGAGCAATTACCTTGTCAGTCTGCTGTGAAATATATTAATTGTAAAGGGAAAAATTGGAATGCAGGGAACCTCTTGCAGCTAACTGGGACCTGAACCCATTAACTGATACAAGTACCTTGGATGCACCAGTGTTCTGTAGTCTGCCATACAAAGAACAGTTACATTGTCTCATTTTTATAATGAAAATAAGTTTAATGGATAGCACTTTCTAAATTCTTATTTCTGTACCAAAGCCTATACTAAGTGCCTAGTATACATTTCCCTAGACATTACAGAGTAGATTCAACTATTCTTCTTAGAAAATAATGGAAACTGAGGTTCAGATGGATTTGGAAGATGTGTTTAAAATCACAGCAGTTAAACATTAGTGCTAAGCTCTGAATTTATGATATCATGAATTTATGAATTATATTCTCTAGTACTGCCATATTAATAAAGATTGAGCCAAGTAAAAAGGGACTTAGACATTGGGGGAAATGTCCTTCTTTTTCAGTCAAATCAAAATACTGCTTTTGGAGGACTAGCTGGTGAATCAGCCCATCTACACTGCTAGGAACAATCCCGGCATTCATCAGAACGTTGGGGATAACTATCTAGACAGGAAGTAAAATAGAACTGCTAAAACATCTTGTTTACAAGTCCTTCTTCCAAAGGACCCAGACAGAGCTTCCTCGAGTCTAGAAGGCAGGATTGATGGTGTCAGGGAAGCAAAGGACATCAAGATTTTCTGTACGAACTGAAGCAAACCGAAGATTCTTCTCCACACTAGCGGCGGGGTAACATGGGACTAGGGCAAGAAAAAGTGAGGATGTATTGGAAGACTGGCTCACACAACTCTCTTGTGCAAGGCTGTCATTTTAGATAATGTCTAATCACCAAATTCAAGTTGCTGTTAAGGTGACTTGCAAAGAGCTGAGGACAACTGCAGCTGGACCCCAGTCTCAGGGCTACACGGCACTGTCTGCGTTGCCTGGTCACACAGACACCGTGGAAATCACACTATTCCCATTAAGATTCCCAGACCCTGAAAAAAATCTCTCCCAAGGTCCAAAGGAGGAGCAGAAGGAGGGAGAACGTGAGCAAGGAAGTCAGGACCGCGAGGGGTGTGTCCACCCACCAAGACGGTGGGGCTGATCTAATGGGAGCTCACCACTGCCAGCTGGACTGGGACTAAGGGAGCATATGATTAAAGTGGACTCTCTGAATGTGGCTGACAATGAGGGCTGACTCTGGAGCGAAGGACAATGGCACTGAGTTTTGATTCTACTGTATGGACTGGCCTTGTGGGAGCCTAATCTGGATGCTGACCTTCCTACACCTGGATGGAGCGGGGAGGACTTTAGACTTCCCACAGGGCAGGGAACCATGACTGCTCTTAGGACTGGAGAGGGAGGGGGAGTGGAAGTGAGAGGAGTGAGGGGAGTTGGAGGGAAAGGGGAGGAGGGGAGGAGGTGGAAATTTTTAAGAAAGAAAGAAAGAAAGAAAGAAAGAAAGAAAGAAAGAAAGAAAGAAAGAAAGAAAGAAAGAAAGAAAGAAAGAAAGAGAGAGAGAGAAAATTTCTGACGGCATCAGGTGTTATTATGGCACTAAGCATTTTGGCAAATTCACCACTAGTCAGATGTCTGTAGGTTTAATAGCAAAGGCAAGTTCATCATTAGGGTAAATAGCTGCAGAATTTATTCCTACCATCCAAATGCACAGGAGGCTGATTTATATACTAGAATTCACTATTAACTTCCAAACCTCAAACTCCTTTTAGAATGATTCAGAATATAAATTAATAGGATGCTGGGTGGTAAGGTGGAAGGAACATATGGTCTACATTTCGACAAACTGTCTGAGAACCTCATTTAGCTCAATGACCTTGATTAACTCCTTACAGTTCTGAGTGGCAGTTTCCTCTGAAAGCAGGAGAGGATGCGCTGTAAGGTCAGTTTGTAGTCTGGCCATCAGATACTCTGCTCTAGAACACAAGGCACTGTGACAAAAGGCTAGTAAGGCTGACTCCAGAAATTACAGGTGAATGGTCCAAGATCTGGGATCCTAGAGAAGTGACAAGTACGTGTGAATCAGGCTGGGGAATTAGGGTATCTCTCTGGTAGTTGGACCATGACAGTGTAAGAGGGACTTTCATTGTAGAAAACCCTAGATTATAGTTTCTGTCACCCCCATGGATAGAACTGTCAAAAATTTAAATCATGCTCTAATAAAATAGTATTTGGGCTCAATGTCTTGGTCCAGCAACAGATGAAGCATAGAACATGGAATATGGAGCAGAGAAATCACAAATGGAGTTTTGCATACTGGGTCTACTTGTATCAGGAAGGGGGAGTCCCTAATATCCCTGATGCTCACCTAACACTCCATTCCAATTCCTGCTATGTGACGGAAATAAAGCTGTTATCCTTCTTACTTATAGGTGTGTCTAAGTCTAGGTAACTGCAGGTAAGTTGGGTAAGACAGGAAAGTGAGACATGCCTTTTAGCATCAAGGCCTGGGATACTGAATAAGAGTAAGACTCTAGAGGGTAAAGTACCTCAGTTTCATGAGGAACACATCTTCCCAGTGACATCATCTACTAGGCTGCCTGTATCTTGACATCTAAACAGCATGGACCTAGAATCTGCTTCCAATTCCTTGCTGTCGGGGACCAGCTTTGACAAAAATACCTCTTGCCAGCATAGAGGCATGGGGATTTAGAAATATAGTAAAGAATATGAAGACATGAATGAAAATAATAAAACAGAGAAACATAAAGGATAGTATCGAGAGGGAATTCCAGTGAGTACTGTGTTGAAATAAGAGCGGCGGGGCTGCGTCCCCGGCACCCGGCCGCCCACATGGCTAGCTTATGCCCGAAATAATTACACGGAAACTGTATTCTTTCAAACACTGCCTGGCCCGGCTAGGTCCAGTTTCTTATTGGCTCTTACATATTGTTCTAACCCATTTCTAATATTCTGTGTAGCCCATGAGTTGGCTTACCAGAGAGGATCTTAACCTGCGTCTGTCTGGAGTGGGAGCATCATGGCGACTCTCTCACTAAGCTTCTTTCTCCCAGAATTCTCTTCTGTTTTCTCCACCCACCTAATTTTCTGTCCTATGAGGGCCGAGGCAGTTTCTTTATTATTACAAGACCCACCTCCATCAGTACTGAAAATTCACCCATGTTTATTTTCCTTAAAATACCCCTGACCTCAAAAGGTAAGAGTAACAAAAAAGATTGCATTGACATGATACAAGGAAATGAGCATACCAATCAAAGGTCATGGACTACTTCCTTAGTTAAACATTCTGTTGCTGGAACAAAACAAGTGCTCACACACTAAACCAAAACATTCTGTAGGCAAACCACTCCTTGAGTGGAATCCAAAGTTATCTCCTTAAGTGAACTTAAACTTAGTTGGCTCCATAGACTTTTCTCTCAGGTAGGAACAGAGCTACTTCTCTATTCCTGGAGTACAAGGTCTGGATATTAGCCACACCTGTTACACCTTGAGGGAACAGACCTCTCTGCTCTACCTCTAGGTAGGACCTTTGTTTGAGGTATAAGCACAACAATGTTGAAGAAACTATAGGTATGTTTTAACTCTCTGACCTTTTGTCATTGTGGAAGCAGACTCACATTTTTGGGCCTCCACACTTGCACACTAAGAATTTTCTGCATTCTCTTCTTGCTGTCACAGAGATGATCCTATAGTCCTTTCTTTCCCTTTTTCTCCCTCTTTCTTCTTCCTCCTCTCCACCTTCTCCTTTCAGCTTTCTTTCATATCTGAACATCTGTGTTCCAAGTCACATACCACAGTGACCAAGTTATGAACTCAATGTCTTTTCAGGTTTAACCTATGCTGCCCCATAAACATGTACTCTCGAAGTCAAAGTGAGTTTTGTAAATGAGCCAGTGAAGTTGAGTCACATCCAGCAATGGAGAACGTCACTGTGGTGGATACTAGTGTCTCTTCTCTAGAGTTTAATGTTTTCCTTTTCCTTCCCACTGTTCTTTACACACCATTTCCATCTCTTTTAGGCACAGAACCCACACATTGCTCTTTTTTTTCTGAACAAATCAGTTATAATGCCCTTTATTGCTATGCTCTCAGATAATATCACTCTTAAAAGTAAAGATAGCATTTTGAGGAACATTTTGTAATAAAAATTACTATTTGGTTGGTGGTGAACACTGGGTTTAAAGGACTCCCAATCTTTCCTGGGTCGTTCTAAGCAAACACCAAACAGTTCCCTGGACCACTTCCTCCTGTCATGATAACAAAAGGCTCCATTAGTCCAAGCTTGCCTGTTGACAGACAAATTTCAGATTAATATTTCAATTTGAGTTTCTATATTTGCATGACATTTGGGATGGCAGGCTGAGAACTAGGGTTTTATATGGCACTGTGTCTCATCAGCAATACATTTTTAAATGAAATATTTATTAGAATGAGATTCCTTCTAGAATGAATTCCGCAGGAAAAAAAAGCACCCATTTTTATTTTGTCCTTTATCAGGTCACGGCAGAGGAGAGTTACCTTGCTCTTCTGCTTCTAGAGGTGACCTTCATGTAAAGTTGTTAAGGTCCCGTGCTCTGGAAATTTCTTCCCAGGAGCATTTGGTCAGATTAGTTGTTGTTTCAAGTTCAAATGGAAGCACTTTGGACAGGGATTCAGAAATATCACTTGTGGTTGTATGTGTGGAAGATAATGCTCAGCTTAACTCGCCTTTACGGATAAAGCCCATGCTGAATAGTCTATCTCATAGCATGGGAGTTCACCTAATGCACCATTTTAGGACAATTGTTGCTTTGTTTGGTCATATTCACAAACTCATTTTATAATCGAGTTAATTCAAGATATTAAAAACTAGGAAAGACAAGATGAAAATGAATAGCATAATCAATATCCTAGGGGGGAAAACGTAATATACGATCATATAATATGTTCTGTAAATACAATGTCAGGTATAATCCAATTCTAGGAACTTAGTAGGATGGTTAGTTTTTTGAAAGCCTTTTTTGAAGATTTTAAATATCTCAAACAGTCTGCATATGGTATTTTGTATTTATGTTCTCTGGAGCGAGATTTGTGTAGATCAAGTTGTCTTAGCATTATAAATGGAAATATGAATATACAATGAAACTTCTCAACCTTGTGAGTGACACTCAGAACAGCTGCAGTCAGGGCAAAAGCAATTCTTTCCTGTTGGCACTTCAGCACCATTGATGATTCACTGTTGGAAAACATTATGAGGCTGTTTGCTGCTAAGATGCTCAACGTTAAGTAGAAGAAAGTATAAACTACTTGACAGTGAGTTGTTATATATAACTCAGGGTGACAACCTACAGTTCCCATACAGGTGTCATTACCCTGGGAACCAATGTTGGACAGTGTTGACTCTGTCAGGGAAGAGTTCTTCTCAATGTCTGGTGGGGCCTACTACTACTACCATATCTTTATCTTCTGCTCCTCCTCATATCCCTCCTCTCCCCTCTTCATTTTCCCCTTCCCTTCATTTTCTCTTCCTACTTTATCCCCCTTTCTCTGCCTCCCAAGTTCTGAAATTTTAGGCCTGTGTCCCACTCTGGTCTATGTGATGCAGAGGAACAAATCCAGGGTCTCATGCATGTTAGACAAACAAGCAACTGAGCTTCATCCCACCCCAGTCTGATTTTGAATAAAGAAAGATGGAACAGGTTGATGCAGTACACTGTGTGAAGTTCTGAGAGAGATCAGCCCAAGGAATTCAGCATCCCAAGCCCTTAGCTGATCCCCTAGAGCCGGTCTCTCATGCTTTAGTGAGCTGGGGAGTAACAGGAAAGCAGCATTCTTAGCAAAAATTAGTGCTGAATTTGCATCTGTGAAGTTGAGGCAGGTGTGGAGGTCTGGTGTGATGCTGCTACTGTTTCATGGTTAGCAAGCCCAAATGCTGAAAACTTCATGTCCAAGGAGACAAGGAGCTAAGATATGAGGATCAGTAAGAGGCGGCTGAGTCTTGAGGGGCCTGTCTTCCTCAGTGGAATAATACCATTATTAAGACATGTTCTCTGCAGAGTGGGCTTGTCATACAGATGAATTCATTCCCCTGCTCTCTTGCCCTCTTGCCTTCACTTTTCTACCATGGGATGATTCAGTAGGAATGATCTAGAAACTAAAGAAACTAAATAAAGAAAAATAAAGATACTAAAAATAAAGAAACTAAACAGTCACTGAGTTCTGGATCCTGGACTTCCCAGTTTCAATAATGTTAAGAAAGAAATGTTTCTTTCAAAATCACCCCATTTTTATATTTGTATAGCAGCATAATAGGGGGTAAAGGAGGAGCTTCTGATGTGTCTTTCAGTTTGCAAGAATCTTTTAATACCCATGTTTCTCATTTAGAGGGCCTCAGAGATGGAGGACAGGCATTCCAGGCAGTCTGAGTGGCAGATGGAAATGCAGGAATCTAGGTCAGGTTGTACCTGCAGACAATTATACTTTCAGTACAGCTGCTATGATGTGATCTTCATATGCTAAAAACATTGATAAAAATTTAATGTAGAAAAAGCAAAGGGTGAGAGAGGAACTAAGAAATAAGTAGTAAAGGTGTGTGATTGTTTTGTTCTATATTCTAAGGAAAACAATATATCTTCTCTTCCCATGCCTCTGGATTTCCTTCCTTCCTTCCTTCCTTCCTTCCTTCCTTCCTTCCTTCCTTTCTTTCTTCCTTCCTTCCTTCCTTTCCCTTTCTTTTTCTTCCTTCCTGTTAGGAATATTTCCTAATGCGAGCTCCCTGACGATGCAAAAATTCCCAATCAAGCCAAATCAAAACAAGCCAAATTAAGAAATATTCAGGTTTAATGGGAGATCTGCGCTCTTGGGTGGCCCCGAGGGGAAACCAGGAAGCTGCAGGAACACGACCCCAGGAGGAAGAAAGGGAGACCACATATTCTTCTTTTGGGGGATCACTTAAGTAGCCTGGGGAGTGGTCCTGACCTGCTGGGATTTGAAGTCCAGACCAGGCCTGGGGGCTGGGATAGAGGCGAGGGACTGAGACCTACGCTACCAACTTAACATTCAATTTTAAAAATGCTGGCAATTCCCAGCAGGCCCACAGAGCAGCTGCTCCCAGGCAGAGATGGCTGCTGGACCCTGGAGTGGCTCATGGCGGGTCCTGGGCGGGCTGATCCCCAGCGGATCCCTGACTGGGAGAGCCACCAGTCAGGGCAGGATCCAGTCATGCAGCACTGGGCTGGTCCCGGCTCCCAGTGAGTCCCTGGAAGGTACAGTTTCCCAGCGGCGAGCAGCTGAGCAGGCGGTGGGTAGAAGGCACATAGACAGGCATGTCATACAGAATAAAATTGGATATTTATTACTTAGAGGAGAGAGGAAGAAAGAGAAGAAGAGGAGAGAGACAGAGAAGGGGATTGGGAGAGAGGGAACGCACACGCGCCAAGAGGGGACAGTGAGGATCTAAAATGGTAGCAAGAGGAGGGCAGGGGGGTCACTGGGAGTGGGCGTGGCTTGTCTCTTAAAGAGATGAAAACCATAACACTTCCTTCATGTTTTTTTTTTTTTTTTTGAGACTGGGTGATAGGGTTTCTCTGTGTATCACTGGCTATCCTGCAACTCACTCTATAGTTCAGGCAGGCCTCAAACTCAGAGATCTTCCTGCCTCTGCCTCCTGAATGCCGGAATTAAAGGCATGCACCATTATTCCCAGCTGGCTCGCATTTCTTAAGACCCTCGTGTATAGTAGTTAAATATGAAGTTTCTTTTTTTGGCAGGTGTGGAGGCCCAAAAATGTGAGCATATTTCCACCTAGTCTGAAGGTCAGAGAGTTTGGAGATTGCTAAAAATTGTTGACAACAACCAGGGCTATACATCCTGACTCCAAATGTGATTACTTGGTTCTTTTGACATTAAAATGGTCCATACAGGTAGATCCATTCCACCTTGACAGATGGTCAGGTTATGCAAACATATTTTGCTACTTCTTTTGTAATCAGAGGTACCTGGGGAGTAGCTGCTTTCAGGATACTTGTTCTAGTATGAGTGCACTGCCTAAACAACAGGATGCTAATGACTTGATGTCTCAAAGTGTTAAAGCAATTAACTATTCGAATTGTGTTACATGGAGAGACTGCTTATTCATCCCAGCTGCCTGGCTTGCTTATCCCCAAAATAACCACACAAAACTATATTAATTAAACTACTTCTTGGCCCATTAGCTCTAGCTTCTTATTGACTAACTCTTATATTAATTTAACCCATTTCTATTAATCTGTATATCGCCACGTGGCAGTGGCTTACTGGGAAAGATTCTAACCAGTGTCTGTCTCAGGCGGAGGATTTATGGTGTCTCCCTCTCCGCCTTCCTTCTCCCAGCATTCTGCCTAGCTTTCCCCACCTACTTAAGTTCTGTACTATCAATGACAAGGCAATTTCTTTATTCATTAACCAAAGAAAGCAACACATAAACAGAAGGACCTCCTACACCAGAAGTGTTCTTTGTATTATGTTACAGAAGTCTTTTGTTGTCTTCTTCCCCCTTTTGTATTGGGATATAAAAGTCTATGGAAAATTAAACACAGATGATTTCAGTATTCACTGGAACTCCCTCCTGGTACTATTCTATGTTTTCTGTTATATTAGTTTTACTCATATCTTCGTATTCTTTACTAATTTTTCTAATCCCCACGCCCCTGCCCTGGTAAGTGGTAATTTGTCAAGGCTGGTTCCTGACAGGTGTGTGTGGCGGGGGGGGGGGGGGGGGGATGTTCATGACAATCCTAGCTGTCCTGAAACTTGCTCTGTAGACCAGGCTGGCCCCAAGCTCACAGAGATCTGCCTGCCTCTACCTCCTGAATGCTGGGATTAAATGTGTGTGCCATCAATGCTCTACTGAAGTAGTTTCTTATTTAAGTCAGTATATCCGACTTTTCTAACTTGGGATGCAAAGTAAAAACACTGCTTTTACTCAAGTTAAATGATGAACTCTCATTCCAGTTGTAGCATGAGGAACACTTTTGCTGTCTAGAGTCTCTGCTTAAGCTACCATCGCTGCAACAATCTCAAGGTGATAATTTTTTTTAAAGCTCAAATTATCTCAGAGATCAGTCCTGTTTAAGAGTCTATTTTTTCCTCTCTATTTTTGCCATTGGGATTGTCATAACTCAGCCGGCACTGGCATCCTGATAGCTGCATTGTCCCTTGAAATAAAATATGCTTCAAGAAGAGCACCCCTGTCAATACTGACCTGGTAACCCAGAGGAATGGTGCAAAATCCAATCTCCTTTAAAGTCCATTCTCTGTTAAAGCTCTTCCTCAGATAGAAATCTGGGATAATACAGGCTTGGCTGTGTTAGTTTCCAGGAGGCTGCTGTCAGCGCTGCAACTAGATGCTTAAAATAACAGATATGTGCAGACTCCCTGTTTCTAGAGGCTAGAAATCTAAAACAATGGATTGGCTTTAGGCAGTCTTCCTTCTTTGATGCTGATAATCCTTCATATCTCTTAGCAAAGTGCATTTATCCACCTTAACACCATCAGACGCCTTAAAACTTCAAGCACTGGGTAGTTTGCTTCCCTCCTTCTACGGAATATTCTATCCAGCAATGGCCTGGGACCAAACTTACTTTGTTGTTATGTAGGACTTTGAAGCTAAACACAGATACAGACACCACACACACACACACACACACACACACACACACACACGGGAGAGGGGACTATTTTATTTTCCCACTGCTGAGATTGTGACTCAGATACCAACTCACTTTTCATTGACTTCTTGGTCTTGACACCACAGATACAAAAGCAGACTGAGCACTTCACTGCTGCATGCCTGTTCTCGCCTGCCATGACTATCTGTTTGCAGGAGACTCCCGCCAAATGGTGACCCCTCCTCAGGGAGGATCAAGAAAGCCTGCTAAATGGTAACCCCTCCCCAGGGTAGGTCTGGACCACTCCCACAGTCTATTTAAACTCCCTCCCCCCACAGAGAATTAACACACAGTCTCCGGGTTGTACCCGGTCTTCCCCTCTCCATGTTTTCCCCAGGCCACCCAGGAGTAAGCTAATCTATTAAACATGGGCGCCTTTTAATTCAGTTTAATTTGGTTGGATTGGAACTATTTGTGTCAGCAGAGTCATCTATGAGAAAATACCTAATATTTGGAGGTTCCACCAGAGGGCTGTTTTTCCCATGGGCCCAAGGCCACGTGTTGGAAAACGCCCGTCTGGCACGTGCTCTCCACCAGGCTAAGATCAGCTTCGTCCTGGTAAGTTCCCCCTTTTGAATCCATGTCTCTAGGGCTCAGAGACCCATTTGTGCTTATTTTTTGTAGATGTTGGGCTTTTTTCGTGGGAGTCACAATCGTGCCAAATGCCCCGTTCAAGCAGAGAGCCAGGCCTCACTGAGATAGGACTGAGTGGATAGAGACAGCTGCTATGGAACCAAAATATAAATCTGGTCCAGTTTTCTTATAGATACCTACAGGTTCCTGGGAAAAAGTTCTGCTGTTGTACCAAATTTCAGGTCTAGTGAAAAACTAGTCTCCAGAGACTGTTTTAACCCCACCCATTTTCAAGCATATTTTGCAGGTCACTCCTGCTTTCTGGGACAAGACCAACTTATAAAGCACTCCCCAGGCAGTGCTAACACCTGCACCAGCTCCTGGGACTTCACCATTGGTACCAACTCTCCTGGATCAAGGACACCTATTGACTAAAGTCTGGTTTTATTTGCTATTGTGTCACACTTATACACCTGAGTCTCACCTGTACAACCAGGACATGTCTCTGTCCCATTCTTTCTGGCAGTTAATGACTCTTCCCATGACTAGCCCCATCCATAGGGCCAATAGTAAAAAGATATTTTTTTCTCCTAGCCACCTGCCGTCTCACCTCCCTCAAGAAACAGCTGCCTGAGGTCCCCAAGATGACAGTAAACCAGATGCCATTCCAACCACACCTCTCACTGAGCGTGAGCCCACCAACTCCCAGCTCTCCCCTCTCCCACATTGTCCCATGCCCCCAGGAAGCAGCCAGACTTGAGATGGTGCCCCTTGATCCGAGGAGTCTAAAATGTTTAGTTGTGGGGCTTTACCTCAGCTTGCTGGCACCCCTTTATTCAAAAAGTCTGGAATGTTTGGTTGAAAGCATCACCTCGACTCCCTAATACCCCTTTAAAAGAAAAGTCCGGATTGATTGCCTGGGAGCTTCACCCCAGCTCCTGGCATAAGCCTCCTCCCCTAGGAGTTGACTCAGTCCAAACTCCACCTCCAAGAAAGTTCGCCAAATGCTGACCCCTCCCCAGCAAGGGTCAAGAACGTATGCCAAATAGTTACCCCTCCCCAGGGATGGTCGGGACCACTCTCAAGCTATTTAAAGTGCCCCCCCATCCTGAAAGAATTAACACGTGGTCTCTGGGTTTTGCATGGTCTTCCCTTCTCCATGTTTTCTCCATTACTTTCAGTAGTGAGACCATCTATTAAACATAGGTGTCTTTTTAAATTTGGTTTAATTTGGTTTGACTGGAATTATTTGTGTCAGTGGAGAGGCTCATCTCAGAGAAAATACATAACAGGAAGTGATGATGTTTCCCTGCATGCTCATCAAGGAGGTCAGAGATATAGGTTGAGGCTACAGAGCAGTGTGTTATATGTGGGGTGGGAGTAGAATGCTCACATTTACATTATTAGTGATATGGAGCTGTGAGATTGAGTACCAAGGGCCATATCAGTCCTTGGGAAGAGAACACCACACACTGTTTGCCAATCTCAATGGAGGACACTGCATACTTTTCCCTTTCTGTTCAGCAAATACTGGGTTCTGCCATTAGTTCCCTAGAGAATTGTGTGCATCAATGATAGGTCCAAGGGGAAGACTTTAAGCATCTCTGAAATTTCTTCTAAGATTCTTAGATCTAGCAGGTTCCTATACCTGGTACGAAGTTTTGCATTGGCTCAGCTACCATATTACATGTCTGGTGAGATGGCAAGTCAGGCAGATCAGTTTTACTATTCACAGATAGGCTGCAGAAGTCAACAGAAGCATAGGTTCTGTGGCAAATCCATTTCTAGAGGCTTGAGAGAGCTGCCTAGGACATATGGAGTATCACATGCTCACCATCCGCTTTGCTCTGCAGCTATGGGACCCTGAAAGCAATCCAATGTGAGTTTTCTTCTCAGGCCTCACTGGGTTGCCGCGAAGCAGAGCAGAGCATCCTGTCCTAGGAGAGATGAGAACACAGGCCGGGGCTGGGCTGTTTCCAACATTTCCCCCTTCTATCTGATTTTACATCCTTGCTACTTTATGTGGGAGAATTAAGTAAGAGGGAGAAGATTCAAATTTGCTGATGTCATCTGTCTTTCTGCAGAAGCCAGGTGAAACGTGAAGTCACAAAGGGAGAGGGGACACTGGGTCAGATCTGTGGAAGAAGCTATGAAAATTTCCCAGAAAACAGAAATACAAAACAATAGACTAGCTTAGTGAGTGACTGATTCCTGGGTAAGAAAGATGGTGAAGGACTACATGGAAGATACAAAGAAAAAAAGAAACAGTTATGGAAAATGGGAGGAAAGCAAGAGCTTGGGAATCCCCTACATAGGCTACAAATAGTCCAGGTGTTTTATGTTTAAAAGAATCTTTTAAGAGTTAGACTATATTACCCTTTCTTCCTGATAACTAGTATATTAAAAGATATAGATTTTGGTAAAGATATGGTAAGCTTTGGTAAAACTAGTGCAAATTGTGAAAAGATTTAAATTTGTAACTACACAACACTGGGAAAAACTGTGTCTTTAATCTACATTTTAAAAAGCTGATGGGGCATAAAAATTATCAGTCTCTTCAGGATTGAATAATTTGCTCCAGAATTACAGTTGATAGAGTAACAGGAATCCTTAGGAATACTTGAGAACCCACTAGGCTGGTGTATTAATGGCTTGTCTTTTTGCAGTGACAGAAGTAGCTGATGAAAGAAGCTTATGAAAGGAAGGGTTTTTCTTGGCTCATGGTTGTAGGGTACAGTCTCCCACGGTGGGGAAGGTATGACAGCAGGAGTGGGAGGCAACTGGTCCATTGCTTCCACAGTCAGGAAGCAAAGAGAAATAAATTCTGATGCTCAGCTCACTTTCTGTCTCAATCTGGGACATCCTAACCCATAAATAATGGCACCTATATTCAAAATGTGTCTTCCTACCTCAGTTAAGTCTTTCTGGAAATGCCCTCACAGACACACATTGACTTGTGTCTTCTAGTTGATTCTAAACCTCGAAAAGATGACAAGATTAACCATCACAACTGGGCAGACTATAGCATCTTGAGTTCCTACTCAAACAAGCTAGACACTCTAGTTCAGGGATAGAACAAAATGAAACAAGTATAACCAATCATAAACCACCAAGCGAAACTCTGCCTAGAAACTCTGTGTTATTCAATCAAATAGGTTTTCTTTATCTGGCTTATGTGAACACATTGTAAACCTGTTCTCAGATCTCCTTGGTGCCAACAAATAGCTTGAGTTTGGTCACTGCCCAATTCATGTATCATTGTGTAAATAAACTCTTTAAAGTGCTAATGTCAATGTGTTTATCTTTTAACAAAAGCAGAGCAATACTGAGTGCCATTTACTTTTATTCCATTTCAATGCCCAAGGGCAAAATGCTAAATTGCTGAGAAAAGAGCAACAGCACAACAGTTTTGAGCCAATTGACATCAGCACTAAGCACCTGCATCAATGCAGATTTGTCCTGTGACTATAATGGCAGCCTGGTATTTACAGTTTTATACATGTGGACTATTCCCCCTTGATGTAAACAGTTGAGAGAGCTGTTGAAATATTAAACACCACAGAGTGATTAGAAAAAGAGGTTGTGAGGAGAGAGACAAAGTGGGAAGTTCTAGAAGGGTCTTATTTTCACTGTTATTGGGAAATACACACACACACACACACACACACTTTAGTATGATTCCTGATGTTGTGGTGACCACCGACCATAAAATGATTTTGCTGCTACTTAACAACTATTTTGCTACTCCTATGAATCATAATATAAAACTCTGTGTTTTCCGATCTTCTTAGGTGACCCCTGTGAAAAGGTCGTTTGACTCAAATGGTTAATTTGCCTTTTAATTATGTGTGCTTATACCTATAGACTCGGGTTGCTTTCAGTTGAGCCCTAACTGGGATGCCTGTATTATCTCCACGGCCACCAAGACTCAGGCACCACTGCACAAGAAGCAGTGGGAAGAAGGTAAGAGGCAGACAATTTGGAGGAGTACTCTGAAATTCTGTCTTCTGGAAATGGATGGCATGGGACTTAACTCATAGCTGCTGTGGTGACCCACACAGGATCTGTACAAGATGAAGCCAGCCAAACTTCCAACTAAGATGGGATAGACAGTCTCGAAGCCTCACCGCTGTATTAAAGAGATATCATCAATGAACCGTGCTGCGGGAAAGGGAATCATTCATCCCTGAGCTAGACTTCCCAGGCTCCAGTGAATGGTCCACACCCATGCACGCACAGACAGTAGTAATTAAATTTAGTGGATTACATAAAGAATAAGAAAGCACATGAAGTTAGTAGGGGCACGTTAGAGGAACCTGGGGGATTTAGAGGGTAGAAATGGTGGCAGATATGATTATTTCTCCTTATATACATGTACTAAATTTTCAAAAATAAGGTTTTTAAATTGCATTACATTTATTTACTTATTTGTGTGTGTGTTTTGTACACATACCAAAGCACATGTGTGGAAGTCAGAGGACAATGTGAGGGAGTAGGCTCTCTCCACCCACATTTGGGTCCTAGAAATGGAACTCAGATTCTCAGGCATGGCAGCAAGTGTCTTTACCTGCCAAACCATCTTTCTGACTCCCTCTGAATTTTAAATTGTACTTAATTAAAATTTAAATTTATCGAGCAAGTTGTGCCTCCATTCTATTGGATTAGATTAACACATTTATCTCCTGTGACAGAACAACGTTTAAACCATTAGAAGCAAATGATTCAATTGAATTCATTTGTTATAGAAAACGTTAAGGGGATAAAAGCCTAAAAGAAAAAGAAAAGAAAAGAGGAGGTGAACTCAGAAATGAAAATTTAACCACACAGTTTTTGCCAAACTGATGGAGACCTTTACCATCATTTATGGGTCTTGGATGAATGGCCACTTTTCTACTTCTGGTCTTCTACAGAACTACAGAAAATCTAGGAACATTTGAGGGCTATTGAACCAACATCTCCAGAAGGTAGGTAGGATCCTAAAGAAGTGGGGGGCTTTCCTGCTGAGTGCCCCAGTGGCTTGATAAAAATACACGCGCTCATCTGAAACTTTTCTGGAGTGAGTGCCAGATAAGGAATTATCTTGGCCTTTTCAAATTGTCTCTTTTCATTTCTTTGAGTCCTATTTAGCATTTACTTGAGATTAATTGCTTCATTAGAGTTCCTGCGCAACACGAATTCAAACTTTAAAAATAGAAGATGTCAAAGTGGAGGTGACGTGTCTGAGATGGAGAGCATCTTACAGCTGAAATAGAATTCTGGAAAAACAGAGAAGGTGCTTCAGCAGTGGGACATGGCGACTCCAGGGGCTCCGTGGAGTACAACCAGCCCAGGTCGGCTTGAGATGTTGGGGTTCTAGGTTTCATTAGCCTCTGTGATAATTAAGAAATCCTTTTTACAGGAAAGTCTTCTGACATCTAAATCTGGAATTAGGATCATTTGTTTGCCTGCCAGATGGAGAGATTCAAGACAAGGTGAAGAGAGCCAAGGCAACAGGGAAAGGAAAACGGTGACCCGAGAAACACTTTAGCGGCACAGCAATCCTAGTCCACGGATGTGATGGAAGACATACTAGGATAGCGCAAGCCTTACCAAGTCTTCTACACAGTCCCTCAGGAAATCAAGTCATCTCTGACTTTTGTCATTTTGACTCCATATTTACACAATGGCTTCCAGTTACTTTAGGGCTGCCTGTGATTTCTGCACTGAAGCAAAATGTTTAGTCAATTTCCTCTATTAAACAGAACCGTGGGAAGGAGAACCCAAAGAAAAACATATAGGCATCCTCCTGAACATTAACCTTCACCAGGCGATGAAAGAAGACAGAGACAGAGACCCACATTGGAGCACCGGACTGAAATCTCAAGGTCCAAAGCAGGAGCAGAAGGAGAGCGAACATGAGCAAGGAACGCAGGACTGTGAGGGGTGCACCCACACTGAGACAATGGAGATGCTCTATCGGGAACTCACCAAGGCCAGCTGACCTGGGTCTGAATAAGCCTGGGTTAAAACCGGTCTCACTGAACATAGAGGACAATGAGGACTACTGAGACATCAAGAACAATGGCAATGGGTTTTTGATCCTATTGCATGTATTGGCTTTGTGGGAGCCTAGGCTGTTTGGATGCTCACCTTACGAGACCTGGACAGAGGAGGGTTTTCCTTGGACTTCCCACGGGACGGGAGGGAGGGAGGGGGACATGATTGGGGGAGGGGGAGGGAAAGGGGAGGCGGAGGTGGGGAAGAGACAGAAATATTTAATAAATAAATTTAAAAAAAAAGAAAAAAAATAAACAGAACCGTGGGTATATGAACTCCTACAAGAAAGGAAATATGGGTCTCTCCTCCCAGTTTCCTCTCCTTGGCCCTTTACACCCCCTCCCTTCTTTTCTTTTGCTTGCTGGATATGGATGGTAATTATAAGACTACCTGAAAAAACACATTATTGAATTCCTTTGGCTTTTAGCAGATTTGTGAGCCCTCCTGTTCCCAACCCAGGCTTTATTTGCTACATCGTATAGTTTCCAAGGTAAGCTGGCATCACGTGACAAAACCCTTGCCTTCTTTGCCCACCCCTTGCTGTATCTCCCAGAAACAGTTTTTTTTCTTTCCATTCTCAAGTACTTCCTTTACTTATCTTATTAACTACTTTATTGTTGCACAGAAAGAGGAAGCGTTTTACTGTTCCCAACCCTGACACTGGCCAGGCAGCTGATTTATCATATGTGACACAAGAGAAAAACACACACACACTAATTTATATTCATGGAGTTCTCATTTGTACTCTCCAAACAGATATGATACGATCTATCTATCCTATCCAGGAAGTTCCAGAGCCCTGTCATTTGGTAATATTTTTTTTTCTCCATTGTAAGGAAAAAAATAATATATGAGAGGAAAAAAATATTCCAATAAAACTAAAGCAAATAATTCAAGGGTGAATGAAAGAAGAAGGTATTGCTAAGCAGTGTGTGAGTTCCCAAACCTAATTTCATAACACTTAAGAGGCAAAGGAAAACTTGGACCTGAAGTCTAAAAAATGATCCCATGTCCTGGTCAGTCTCTATTTCAGTAAATAATCCAAGACAAAACAATAGATAACCATCAGTACAACAGGGTACCTTCTGCTACGGTGCTTAAGCAGAGGCTGGCCTGTCGATCTGTAACACACTGAACTCCCTTTTTCTTTTCCTTTATAAACATCTGTGAATTTTTACCATATTACACACTAAACCAAAACAAACTGGGAAAAGGTAACATTTACCTCTTTTTTTTCTTTTT
The DNA here is from genome assembly GCF_014885135.2 of Alexandromys fortis. Taxonomy (NCBI): domain Eukaryota; kingdom Metazoa; phylum Chordata; class Mammalia; order Rodentia; family Cricetidae; genus Alexandromys; species Alexandromys fortis. The sequence continues at coordinate 680,672 of NW_026068007.1, forward strand.
TAGAGATTTCATGCCTTCAATTAATACCTAATATCTTTTGGTGACCACACATTTAGGTTATGTCTTTTGGGACTCAGTTTAATATTCACTCTCAAGAGCAAGCATCCTCAGTGCCCAAGCCTGGCTAAATTCTCTCAAGTACATGTGCTCCTTGCCCAGGACTTCACGCAGTCACAACGTAGGCTATTGCCTTGAAACTGTTTCCTGGACTCTGAACTCCACGGAAAGAACAGTGTGACAGACCTGTTTCCCATGTGACTCGGGACCAGACCCAAAGTCTCTCTGTGATGTTTCCAGTACTTGCACAAACACCACACTGAGTTCACAAGTTAGGATTTTCAAGGTATTTACACCATTTGAAGGTTTTGGGCCGGGCGGTGGTGGCATACGCCTTTAATCCTATCACTTGGGAGGCAGAGGCAGGTGAATCTCCGTGAGTTCGCAAGCCAACCTGTTCTACAAGAACTAGTTCCAGGACAGGCTCCAAAACTGCAGAGAAACCCTGTCTCGAAAAACAAAGCAACAAAACAAAACAAAAGAATCATATAAGGGTTTTAGGGTCCATGAATCATCCTACAAAAGATCACCCCTCACGTATGCAAAAAAAAGAGCCTGTTTATTTCTAGATAGAAAAATTCCTGCAAGCAGGGTTCAGCCACACAGCAAAATGGTGAAGACCCTGGAGAGAAGCTCTCAGGTTCCTTTTATACACTGCTTGGGGAATTCCAGGGACAGTTAGGTCATCTCCAACAAACTTAATTGTCTAAACAAGCAACAGTTAAATTAGTTTAAATTTGATTGGCTGTGGCACCTTTGGCCACATCAGGGCTAGCTAGGCATTTATCACAAAAGGGTGTGGGGGCGTGGTTTGCAGGATCTGCCCTTTTCTGATTGGCCGACTCTAGCCTGTTAGTACCTTACAGGCTGGCAGGGCTCAGTGGGCTGGGGAAGAAGCCATGTTCTCAGCATCACCAGAGAATGGCGAAATGGCAAACTGGAAGCAGAGCTGGGGACCCATGTCAAAGGCCGACACAAAGCAAGCAGAAGCAGCTGTCCGGGTCGGGCTTACAGCTCCACACCTACACTTACCTAGGGTACCCTGTTCCACCACAGCCTGGCACCAGCTCCACCACACAACCCATGCTCCACTGGATGCCACCGGCCGTCTCAGAAAACAAGACAAAGATTTTGTGGCGAGGTTTCCATGAATCTCGAAGTGCTGAGTCATTTGGTACTCTGCTGAAAAGCTGGACAGTGTGATGTGAGTACAGTTAAGACGTCTAGAAGTTTCTAAAATGAGTAAATAAAGCGATGTGCAGCTGTTGCCTTCACACACGAGAGGTTTTCAGAGCAGCTGTTGATGAAGTCAGTTAAATAGTGAGTTCCTGCTAAGGTGGACTGTGGTGACTAGGGGTGGGGCCTGTTTTAGATCTTTGTTCCCTTCCTGCGCAGCAACACTCTTCTGTACTATTTAAAGGCGTAGCACAGTGGGAAAAGACAGTAGTAAACTTAGCATGGAACTATAAAAATCAGCAGTGAGATGTCTCAATGCATAAAGAAGCCTGGCAACCTAGGTTTAATCCCTAGGACCCATGCAAAGGTGGAGGGAGAGAAAAGGCTCCACAAAGTCATTCCTTGACCTCTCTGTATATGCTGTATCCCAAACACACACACACACACACACACACACACACACACACACACACACACTGGTGGGGTATGCACATATAAACACCCAAATAAATAAATAAGTCGGCATTAGGATAGAGACATGATACCCTTCAGCCGTCCTATTCCATAGTGAACAAGAACAATTCTTCAACGTCTATTTTAGAGTGCCTATTGAGATTTACAAACTTCATTCTTATCTCTAATGAAATAAACATAGAGCAATACACAGGTGCCTGAGAAAATCAGTGGGAAAAAGGCAGATGCTAGACTGGTTTGTTTGATTCATTTGCTTAGAGATTTGAAGAAATATTTGATAAGGTAAGTTATTTGTGATAGGGATGGGTAACATGAATTTATAAGATTAGCAATCAATGTATTACATATATTACAATAATAGTATAAACAGCATAATATTTCTGATATGTACACGGGGGAAATACTATTAAATAGACCAGCTATAATTCGTTTTGTCTTATTATATGCTTGGTTAAAAATGGCCACTCTCATAATCAAATGAATATAAAATGAAGTGAACGCTGTGATTCAGTTTTAAACATGAAAAAATGTTTCCAATAAAATAGTTATTTAAGTTTTTGGAGAAAGATATTGCAACTTGACAAAGTGCATTAGCATATCAAACAGAATCTTCTGGAAAAGAAGTCAGTATGTCAAGGACTTTCCAAGGAATGGAATCAATCCTTCAGACCTGGCTGAACAGAAAGGAAAAACTCATCAAATTTTCCACCTTTACAAAACCCCCATCTCCAGATGAACTCACACCCATAGTGAGGTCATAGTCATCTCTATATGAACTCACACCCATAGTGATGTCATACTTATTGCTTTTGGGGGAGTATTTGTTTCATTTTTATTTTTTTATTTTTATTTTTTGGTGTTTTGTTTTGTTGAAGACAAAGAATTACTATGAAGTTCACACTGGTCTCAAATTCTCATTCTCCTGTCCCACCCTCCCAAGTTCTGGGATTACATGTGTTTAACACCATGCCTACCTTAAAATGTTCACAGTTTTCAGTCACTTAAGTGAGAAATGGACAAGGTAAGATATATTAATTTAATCCCAAAGATGAGAGAAGATTGACCACTGACCTAAATCACCATGGTCTAATTAATTCAAGCAAGCAGTTAATTAAAGAAAGCTTTTTTTATTCTTGTACATGGGTTGGGGCTGTCTCTCTATAAAAGCAGAATTCAAGAGATTAGCACTGGACCTAAGGAAGACAAGGTTTTCATAGCTCAGGGGTAGGAGGTTTCCAAATGGGGATTTGGCAGGCAAAATAGGTGGCATTACATGAGTAGAACACAAATTAGTCATAATGACCTCCTAAAACAAAAACATAGTTAGAAGTGGGCATAACAAGGTAGTCATGACAACAGGTACTATTACAAGGTAGTCATAGGTGGTCATATACCCTTTTGAAACAAAGGTATGGTTCCAAATTGTCATAAACAACTTTTGAAACAAAGACATGATTGCCTTTCCTGGAACAGTCAGTACAGAACCATTTGTAATTAAGATTACAGGTGGGGAATAGTGCAATCTTTGAGAAACAGAGGTTTAATTATAAACACGAATGAGCCTTGCTTGTCTTCATTATAAGATAACTTTCAAACATAAGATGGAGGCAGGATGGTTCACCAACATTGGTTCCTTGCCTGGGTCATTACTGGACACCATTACCTCCTGAAGTGGTGGAGTTGAATCCATGTAAGGTGTGAATCATTAACACAAGTGCCTACAAAGAGTAGAGTTTGTTTTGATACACTGGAGATTGTCAGTGGTAATTTAGAAAGAGAACAGCTGTTTGGCTTCATCTGATGCATCAGAGAAGAACACATGCCTGTAGAGCAAGAGGTTTCAAGTTTTGAAGAAACCTTCATAATGCATATTTCCATATAGTATCTTCCTACTTATAATATTTTCATGATTAAAAGCAACTCCACATATCTCAGGGTTGAATTTTGACCCAGCGCCTCATTTTTTTTTCTTTGAGATCTATGTAGATTCTAAACACTGAATAGCTAATAAACAACCCATTTCTCTTCTGACCTCTCTCTTTGTGTAAGGCAGGCCACTGAAACTGTTTGGTTAGAAAAGGATCACACTCCTAGAAGCAACTTATTTAATACTTATTTATTTTTGCAGCTGGACCTGAGTGTTGAATGTAAATGTTGCTTTTCTTTAATCCCCTATTAAACATTCAAACATCATTGCAATAATAAAAAACCTAATCAACTAAAATCTTCTGCTGAAACTCATCAAATAATAGATGATAGAAAGAAAGCAAAGCTCCCAAGAAAGGAGTCTACCTGTGAAAGAATGCAGAGTCCCTAGGTACACAGAAGGAGGAATTGTCACAGCACAGGATGCTGGTCCCTCTCAAAGTTTCTAATTCAATAGACTGAAGTAGGGCTGAGATGAACATTTCTAGTAGGTGATGCTGCTGGTCATTGACACAGCTGTCCTAAGGGAACACAGCACAGGAAGACTGTCCAGAGAGAGCACAGACTTTGCTAAGCCATGCAGGAGCTGAGATGGGAGAGACCATCGTACCTTCATTTGTTGTGTAACATTTGTATGAGCCTGACTTTGCCGCCAGTTTGCTCACTCAAAAATAATTTATTGACACTAGCCATGTGCCAGCTATTGGTTTAGTCATATGTCCATAAGTTAATTAGCCATTTTATTGTCCCAGAGCTATTTAAATATTTATTGTGCACCTAATATTGGTCAGGGCATGAACTAACATCTGGAAAGAGGCAGGTCTCAGCAGCAGTGAATCAGAACTGGCTCCTGGCTTCTCTGGTATCATTCATATTTAGAAAAGACCTTGAAGGAAACCTTGGCTGTTTGTGTGTAGGCTAAAGAATACACAGTAGAGCAGTTGGCCATGTTGTCCTGGGGGACTGTGATGCTGTGCACAATCCTGAAGCTCTATTGCAGGGATGTCTGTCTCTCCTTTGCTGACAGCCTGGCCCTTCGGGTCCAGTCGGGGACACTGAGCACTTTTCTGTTAGTAGAAACCAGGTTGTACCTTTTCTGTAGTTTCCTCTGTGTTTGGCAGCAGGACTCCAGACATGCTTTTGCTAGAAACAGTGCCTGTCCAATAAAGACAGAATAAAAATGTATGTTAGGCAGCCTGTCCAAGCTGCCCAAGGCTGCTCTCCTGCAGTGTTTTATCAAAAATATCCTGTGTGCCCTGCAGAGGTCTTCCCCTTTCCTGGGTCTGCAGGACAGCGATTAATAGAAGTCAAGAAGTACCAAACATATCTGGTTGCCCACTCCCCAGATTGTTCCTGTTGACAAATAATTCTTATGTTTCTCCTCCTCCTCCTCCTCCTCCTCCTCCTCCTCCTCCTCCTCCTCCTCCTCCTCCTCCTCCTCCTCCTTTTTCTTCTTTCTCTCTCTCTCTCTCTCTCTCTCTCTCTCTCTCTCTCTCTCTCCTGGTAGTTCTCTATTGTTTTTTTTGGGGGGGGGAGTTCTGATCTCTTTTTACTAATGCAGTATGATCATACTGAGGACAAAATGACACTCTTGGTACTGTCTGGGTTTTTGTTCCCTTGCTTTTCTGAGACTGTCAATTTGTAAAACCATATCGATGTACCCCCCACTTCAACCTTGAGCACAAAGACATTCAGAAAGCACAGGGAGAATTTTCTTTTACATCCTAGAGCAAACCAGAGGAGTAGCCACGAACTGTTCAAGGTCTATGAGTGGGTGCAGGGGTCTGCCATCTTTTTCTGGAAAGTTTGAGAGATAACTGTATAGAGCCAGAGGCAGATGTGCACAATACCACACAATATTTAGGAGCCTGAGACAGAAAGATCCACAGCAAGTTTGAGGCCGGCATCAGTCACACGATGAGTTCTAGGACAGCTTCAGAAACACAGTAAGACTCCCCCCTCTCACACACCTCAACAGATAGATAGAACAAATATTGAGAATTTCAAATGTGTTTAAGTTGTTTTAAGTTCAACAGCATTTTAAGACCTTAGTTTTTTGAGGAATTAGCATTAATTTTTAAAATAAGAATTGTTCTACTTGTAATACTTAAACATAAAATTCTTTGCATCATGGATGTGGCTAATAGAGCTAAATGGCTTTCCAAGGGTTCTGATGGTGGACTCACCATGTGTATTATAGGATACATGATGAAAGAACATTAACAAGGGCTTAATACGTGCTCCTCATTTCTGGATAAATGAGTCTGGTGATATCTTCCAGTTCTGAGTAGGGAGGCAATGAAAAAGCCTTCTCTTGCCTTTCGGGACTGTGTTCCTCACTACACCTGAAGGATCTACCCTTGATGCTTCCTGTTGTATACAGTGGAGATTATAAGAGAGCAGAAAAAATAAGTCAAAGCCAGTGAGTAAATATTTCAATAGGCCAAGATGCAATTAAAAATACCTTTATAAAAATATAGGTCCCAGGGGACAAATAACAGGAAATTTTAATAGAAATTTTACTAGGCTCAGGTAAAGTTCTCCATAAAACCGTAAAACTCATTAAGCAGTTTCAGGGAAATCTATGCCACCTTTTACTGCAGTAATTTTAATGAGATTGATAAATGCAGTTCACCAATAGATGTTGAAATCTCTTGCTAGAAATGAGAACATTTAATTTTCATATGTGCTCAGGAAACTATTGAAATTTATATTTCTTGTCTGTGTTGCTGACAATAAACTTTATTTGACATTAGTGAATATAAAAATGTAATTGGTTGCAATAACTCTAAGTGTTTATCTACCATTTATTGTATCTCACTGAAAAGATGACTCAGATCTATGTCTCTCATGACCTGAGTTTCTTCTGCTTGAATTTTGTCACATCAACCCAAGGCTCTTTTTCATTCTTTCCAGCCAAATGCAAGTGTCATCATTCACTTCTTCTTCTTCTTCTTCTTCTTCTTCTTCTTCTTCTTCTTCTTCTTCTTCTTCTTCTTCTTCTTCTTCTTCTTCTTCTTCTTCTTCTTCTTCTTCTACCTCTCATCTTCACAGTGTTGTTGGTTCTTATTTTGAAACTTGAGATAGATTGTATCATTTTCCCCAGTGCCTTGAGAGAAGTCTTTCACTGAGAACAAAGTGCTAAGAGCTCCTACATACTTGGAAACTCATCTCTTACTATCTCCTTCCCCTCAAACTCTGTTCAAGACTCTTAGCATGTCCTCTTCTCACAGAAGTAAGAATTAGAGTTCAGCTACTCAGTTGAGGGCTGAGGACTCACACTGCCTGGTTTCAAAATCCATCCTTGTGCTTAGCTCGGCGACTTCTCTAAGTCTTAGTTTCCTTATCTGTGAAACAATATTCTAGATCTTCCCTAATGAGATCAAGAGCATGATGATCTGACACAGCCCATGGGCTTCCAGCATGCACCCTCAGTTGGTCCTGCAGCAAGCTCATCGTGGTTCTGATTCAGCCCACTATTTTCAATCCACTCTTGAACCCCAAGGGGTTATGCTCAGCCTACAGGCTTACTCTTGGGCTTCCCCTTAGAAGCCAACAAGACGATTTTTCTGCATTTGTGAAGTATTTTGTTCCTATTTTGTTTCCACTTGAGGTTCTATTAGGTCTTATAGTATCTTCATTTTTCCTTCAAGAAGATGAAATCCTCGAGAGCAGAGACTGTCTTGGACTGGATTTCCATCTGCTTCACTGTTGCAGTGCTCAGCACTTGACAAGTGCTCCCTAGCTGAAGAAACATAAGAAAGAGACATGTGTGCCAATCAGAGTGCTTTAGGCAAGGAGAGAAGTCTGCATTGAGACTTCTACTTCTTTATCACCATGTTCCTTGCTTAATATTGTATATGATGGCTGTAATTCTAATCTTATACTTGATATCTGTTCCTATATATATAGTTTTGCATTGGGTTTAGAACTCTCTTATTTAAACAAAAGAGGGAGGATCTGTGGGAGCTCCTTCAGCTCCCTCAGCATTCAGAACTTAGAGAGACAATGGAGTTCATGACATTTTTATTGTATTGCTTTCCCCTACCACAGGCCATCCCTGGGATCAGTGTCTCTCCATCAAAGGAAATTTGAGGTCTTGGTTCATATCTATCTGTGCTCTCTATCTTTTGCCAATCATTCTGGATGTTTTCACTGGTGTCAACAAAGTGTCTACTAACACATCAACATATCCCTTTGTCCGTTGCCTCAAAAGGCATCTGTTCTTCCATTCATCATTCTTAACTGGGACCATAACTTGCCTTGGAAACCACTGCATTGGATACCTTTTACAGTTGAGTGTGGACTCTGTCACACCCCACTGGAGCAGTCTTCAGATCCCTGGAGGTGCTGATACTCTCTCATTCATCTGTGCCTTTGACATGTTTACTTTTGCTGCTAAAGCCAGACCCCAAAGGTGGCTGCTCAGCTATTATCACATTTCTAGCCTCAACTTATCACTCAATTATTCTGCTGTTTCTACCCTTCAATATTCTGATCTTATTTCGAATGCAGGGAAAAAAATCTACCTTCTTTTTTGTTGATTTCAAGATTCCTTAAAGATGCTGGAAGACAAAAAGGCCATCTAATCATCCTGAATGACATATCTCCAGATTTATAGTCTTTCAGTTTGAGGGGAAAAATTATATTTGCTTGCAAATTATCTTTAATTTTCTTTTTTACTTTTCCACCAAGTGACGAGGATAACCTTCAAAGTAAGAAGACCACCGTACTATGTGTATTTTAATTAAAAAAAATAAAATTCATTATCAAGTCAATAGATACATGTCATCAAAATTCAAAATGCAACATGGATATATAGTTTAAATGACTTTTTGGATCATTCTCTTCAATAAACAAATTCCCTTTCAGAAGATAATCTGTCTTAACTTTTTTGTATATTCATGTAGAGATGTGTTATAAAATATAGATAAATACATTTGTATATACACCTATAAACACAATGAATAATTATGTGTATGTGTGTGTGTGTGTGTGTGTGTGTGTGAGAGAGAGAGAGAGAGAGAGAGAGAGAGAGAGAGAGAGAGAGAGAGGAGAGAATTTAGATACCATATTAGTTAGTTTTTGTGGCTGTGATAGACACTATACCAAAAACAACATAGTGAAGAAAAGTTTTCAGATGGGGAGTCCACAATGGTGGAGGGGGTACGGCAGCCAAAGGAGAAAAGTAATGTATCACTAGAAAAACAAAGCAGAGAGTAAATTACAACTGGGGCAAGGATCTCAATTCTGAAATCTCTCACCCAGTAGAATATTTTCTCCATCAAGGCTCTATCTCCTAAAGGTTCTATGACCATTACAAAGAAATATAGGCAGGACAGACAGGAAGTAGAGGCGGGTCAATGAGAACAGGAGAATTCTGGGAAGAAGGAAACTCCTTTTGCAGTTCTGACCCAACCACAGAAGAAGCAAGATGTGATTACCCCACTGAATAAGGTACCAAGCCACATGGCTAACACAGATAAGAATAATGGGCTATATAAGTTATAAGAGTTAATAAGAAGCCTGAGCTAATGGGCCAACAGTTTATAACAAATGTAGACCTCTGTGTGATTTCTTTGGGACTTAATGATTGCAGGAACCAGACAGGACAGAAAACCCCAACCACATTATTGGCTAGCTCTTACATCTTATTTAACCCATTTCTATAATCTATGTATCACCATGTGACTGTGGCTTACTGGAAATGTTCCAGCTGGCAGCTTGAATCTTTCTCCTCTGGCAGCTACATGGTGCCTCATGATTCTGCCTTCTTTCTCCCAGCATTCAGTTTAGTTTTCCCTACCTAACTCTACTCTGCCCTATCACAGACCAAAGCAGTCTCTTTATTCATTAACCAATAAAAGCAACACATATACAGAAGGACTTTTCACACCAATATTCCTACAAGTAGAATAGTTGGTTTGGAATCATAAACAATAAAATATTGAAAAAAATCTTAAATTTAGATAAACATTATGGAATAATTGTCAGCACAGTAATGCCCACTCACACTATTATGAGCAACTACACACGCGGGTCCCTTCTTACACAGTACATGGAAAGTGACATTTCAGTTGAACTTTCACTTAAATTCCTCTCATTTTTAGAAAAACTGACTGTCTTTTCCTATGTTTGTGAGCTGTTTGTATTCCTTCTTCTATGAGCAATCTGTTCATATTGGAATCTATTTTGAAGTCTGCTTAATTGTCAGATGTTTAGAGTCAAAACTGTTCTAGTTAATATTTCTTCCCTATTAGCTTCCCAAATTAAACAATGTCATAGCCTTTGTCATTGTGAAGTTTATCTACTAAACAACAGGTCCCTTAGGAATTTTGCCTAATCTGTCATTTAGACAGTGTTTGTGCATCACAGGGTAGAGGGAGCCAGTACTGGTGCACTAGGACAGCTGGTTAGGTAGAGTGCAGATTCTCTGTTCAGTAGCCTCTTATAGTTCAAAGTCTATTGCCCTTCACTGGGGGAAGAGATAGAGATACAGAGAGACAGAGATAATGAGTCATGCTTAAATTCAAGTGTAACAGGAAAAGTACTATTCAAGGTAGAATATAGTGTCTGTAATATCCTACCAAATTATGTTCTCTGATAAGTGACTCAGAAATTTTACACACCCATGAGTCTCTACCTCTGTGCCCTGTGGCCTAAGTTGTAGGGTAAAAGGGACAACTGGAACAGGAAACCAAACAATCACTGAGCACCCTGACTCTGAACCCAGAGCCAGTGAAATGTAGTAAGAGGCGGCTTGTTCTTTCCTGGCTGCCCAGACCCAAAATAATCACACATAAACTATATTATTTAAATAACTTCTTCACTAATCACGTTAGCTTATTGCTATCCAGCACTTATATCTTTGGTTAACCCAATTCTATTAATCTGTGTATCGCCACGTGGCTGTGGCTTACTGGAAAGGTTGTTGTGTGTCTGCTTCTGGTGGAGGCTACCTGGCTTCTCTTTGATTCTGCTTTCTTTCTCCCAGCATTCAATTTAGTTTTCCCAACTAGTTCTACTCTGCCCTATCACAGACCAAAGCAGTTTCTTTATTCATTAACCAATAAAAGCAGTACATATATAGAAGAACTTCTCACATCAATGAAAGAAACACACCCTGGATTTGAGATGTGAACCAGGGAAAGAAACATCTTTATCCCTGAACCTAGGACCAAGGAAACATGCCCTGATTCTGAAACTAGTATCAAAGAACCACACTTTGTCCATAGAATCAGAGCAGTGAAAGAAATATGCCCCAGTCATAAGATTAGCTTCAAAAAGCTAAAACGGTCCAGTGAAAAAAACACAGTTTGACCATAAAGTCAGAACCATCTCTGTCCCTGATCAACTAAACTAACCAATCCCTCTTCTCTCTGTGAAAATACTGCCCCTAAGAATCCTTATATAAGCCTCCCTTCCTGTTCACTTAAAGGCTGCCATTTATCGCTCCCTGGTAGAGGCAGCCACTCTCTTGGACTCTTCCTTCCCAAATAAATCTCTTTCTCAAAAGAATCTGAGTGATGATCTTCATTAGCTGGTGCAGAATAGAAGAACTGAGATATCTCTTAGGGGACTGGGCTGAAAAACCTTGCTGAAAAACTCTATGAGGGGGTCTGAGCAAGGAGGAGCAGAAGAAAGTAACAACCTTTCTCTGAAGCCGGAGGAGATTGCTACATGTCTGCAGGGATTTCCCCTTTAGTAGAGTGTTAGCAAAACAAGTAACATCTTGGGATGGAGAAACAGATAGCTCTCCTAGGATGTTCCCCTAAGGGAATAGAGCACAGCTCAGCTGAATAAGCTCTCCAGGAGAAGAGCAGGATTGTTATGTCTTCTGGGGAGATAATCCCCCACTGCACCCCAGCTTTAGGTAACCTGGTACCCGATAGCTAAGACACCTTTCCTCCAGGGCTGAGCTGTCCTGTTGTGAATCCAGACTCCAGAACTGTCCTATCTTGGCTCTAGGTACCTTGGCTTCCTGATAGTCAGGACACCTGTCCTCCAGAGCTGAGCTGTCTTGTTGCGAATCCAGCCTCCTATTGTGGCTCAAGCCTTCAGGGCTGAGCTGTCCTATCACAGCTCTATGCCTCCAGAGCTGCCCTATCATGGCTCTACCGCCTCCAGAAGTGTTTTATCATGGCCTCTCCAGAGCTGTTCTATTGCAGCTCTAAAGATAGCCTGACTTCCCAATAAGTCAAGATCTCTGCAACTCCACAGCTATAACACATCCCCGTACATGAGTGATGTCTTTGTCTCTACCCATTCTTGTATGACAGGTAATAGACCCACATCCCTTATATCATTTTCAAGTAATCCCATAGCAATATTTCTTGATATTGGCTGGATTTATCAAAGCTGTTGAAGGGAATTGATCAGCTTTCCATATATATTTCTTCCTTTTTTTTTTCTGACCCTCTCTTATAGCCTCTCTACACTATTTTTCTCTTTCAAGTCCTTTCTGTAGAATTAACCAGATGAGTCATGGTATCAGGTTAGAGGTTTAATCTTTGTGACACAGTGGGTGAAAGGAGTCAGAATAATGAAAAGTACACTGTATTCCAAAGTCTTGTCACTCCTAACCACGGTGATCAGACAGCTGAAAATAATGAAGAAACATGGGGTGGGTGCAATGAGAAGGAGTAGGCAGGGCTTTACCCCTCCCTGGCTCACTGGTGGTAGCAGTGAGGGCAAACAAAACTTCACTGCTGCGCTAAGCTAGGAAACTCTGGTGAAAGGACAATGGCAGTATTGCTGTAGGAATTCCTACCGCCAGTAGCCTTTAAGTTACTAGCCCACTTGGGCATCGTGGTCTCTTTATATTGTATATGCCCATGTAACGTACACGTCCGTCCTCTTTTTCTGGCTGTGGGATTTGGTTGCTGCTCCCCGTTCCGGCAGAGGATTGGGATCTGTGAGTCTAGCCCTAAACAAATAAGCCTCTATTATTCTCAATTCTGAGCTAGTGTGGGATTTCTTTTTTTAGTGTCCTTCTTCATCTGGCGCCCCACGTGGATTCAAACTCCACACATACTGGGTGGAAAAACTTAAAGGCCTAAATGGTACACAGCCCAGAAAGTCTCCCACCCCTACACCCCTGATTTGCTTTTCCCTACTAAGTGGCTTTTTTGTAAAACCCCTGCCAGAGCAGAGCTAACTGCATGTAGCAACTGGGAAATTTCCCAAGCATGCACATGCCCCCTATCCCCACTGCTGTATTCCCTGCTGTGACCCCTGCCACGTGGCAACTTGCACAACTTCTGGTTTATAGTCCTGGCTCCTGAGTTCTGGGCTTCTTTCTCTGTGTATGAAATTGATTTAATTGCTTTTAATTTGTCAATCAACGCATATTCCTCAGTATTTAACCAGCATTAAGGTGGGGAAACCTGAGTGGCTCAAGACTGTTCATGGCACCAGTTTGCACTGCTAGTCGCAATACTACAACCATGACAACTGCTGGACAATAAAGATTATTACACCTAAAACAATTTACCAGACATCATATCAGTTAATTTTTTTTATTAATTCATAAATCAATAAACTTGAAAGTTATATAATGGCAAACAACATTATCATGGAAAATTTTAGAAACTTTTTTGCTAATAATATGGATTGTATTCTGCAAGCCTTATATGGATGGTGATACATTTATTTATTGGATATAATATTATGCATAAAAAGTTGTCTTGCATATTGAAACTGCTGAATTTATACCTGATGATACAGAATTAACTTCATTATTTATACTGGTTCATGATATAATCTGGAATATGCTTTGTCACATATACATAATACACATCTGATCCAATATGGATCTACCAGGTCCTCTAGCACAAGGTAATGCAGAAATTGATCAATTACTGATTGGAAGTGTGTTGAAGGCCTTAGAACAAACATCATGTAAATAGCAAAGAGTTTTTAAAAACAGTTTTCTAGTTCATGGCAACAAGCTAAGGAGATTATAAAGTGATGTTTTACTTGCTCTTTGTATAACCAAACACCTGCCTGCAGGGAGTAACACAAAGGAATGAAATCTGGCAGATGGGTGTATTCCACTTTGCAGAATTTCAAAATTTAAAATATGCATATCACACCATTGACACTTACTGAGGTTTTCAGTGGGCAACTGCTTTAAGCTCAGAAAAGGCTGTAATCACACATTTATTAGAAGTTAAGACCATCATGGGTATACCTGTGGAAATAAAGACAGATAATGGTCCAGCATATGTCTCTAAGAAAATGAAATATTTTTTTGCATGTTATAATATAAAGCATATTACAGGTATACCACACAATCCTACATGTCAGGCAGGTGTAGAAAGATCAAATAGAACTATAAAGGATATGTTAAACAAACAGAAAAGGTTGGAAAACAATCCCAGGAACAGATTGCATAATGCTTTCTTAACCTTGACTTTTCTTAAAGCAAATGAGAAAGGGACAACAGTAGAAGAGAGACACTGGATAATAGAAATATCTTCTGAGTTAAATGAGCTGTATATTTCAAGGAATATGTTGACCTCACAATGGAAGCCAGGAGATGTGCTATGTTTGTGAAAGGGTTTTGCTCTTGTTACTCTAGGAGAAAAAAAAAAAAAAAACTATGGATACCATAAAACTTAATAAAGATCTGGTACAGGACAATTCTATATTCTGTCAATTATATTTTAAATAAATGCTGATTGGCCGGTAGCCAGGCAGGAAGTATAGGCAGGACAACCAGAAAGGAAGTAGAAGCAGGACAATGAGAACAGGAGTATTCTGGGAAGAAGGAAGCTCTTTCTGCAGTCCTGTCCAGACACCAAAGAAGCAGGATGTGACCTGCTCCACTGAAAAAGGTACTGAGCCATGTGGGTAACATAGATGAGAATAATGGGTTAATATAAGTTATAAGAGCTAATACAAAGCTTGAGCTAAGGGACCAATCAGTTTATATTTAATGTAGACTCTCTGTGTGATTTTCTCTGTGACTTAAACAGCTGTGGGACCTGGTGAGAGGACAGAAACCCCAAACAAGCAGGCCCTCATGTTACAAAGATTCACTCTGAAAAAAAGAAATCTCTTGAGAAAGAGAAATGACACCTCATCCACAATTATGACAAGCATACAGGTGGTAAAGAAATCATATAGGGTTGGGGCAGGGTTCAGCTCTTATCTTTACAGAAAAATACACATCTTCAAAAATTCAAGAGACCCTGGATGTTTGGATGTTGACAGAAGGAAAAATAACTATCCAATAAGGATCATTAAGAAAAGGGAATCTGACTTGTAAGGCATTTATATATTTGAACATATAGAGTTTACTTTGGAGTTGGATAATAGCTCTGTCCTTCTCGAAATTCATGCATGTTGTTAAAAGAAGAATTCAGCATTTCTGTCTCATGTCAAGAGCCATTTGGTATGGGAATAAAATAAGAAATAAGAAAGAATTTAGAAAAAATTACTTTAATTTATTTTTCTTCATATCTATTTTTGTCTATATTGTACCTTTCATTGAATATATATGTCTGTATATATCTATGTAAATAGTGTTTAAGTTTTCCACAATTAAATATGAATTTTCCTGCAGTAATATTTAATGTTTACAGGAAGAAGATGGGGCCCCACAACAACAACTCCACCTGGTTGATATGACATCATGATGCTGATAGCACTACTCTAAGACCTGTTTGGGGTACCAGCTGCTCAAGATGGTTCCAACTTGGTTAGCTGAAATGGTGCACTTTTTTTTTTTTACAACATTTTGGCCAGAACTCCAGTTGGGAACCTCAGAAAAACCCTAGCAAATACTCAGACTATTTGCAATTATATCACACAGTAGTTTTGGAACCATCATTTTGCTTTCACAGGATCCTGCAGAATAAACATTGCCCCTATGAAAGTTAAAAGTAATTCTAGAAGACAACATCCTCTCTCCCAACAACATTTGTCCTCAAATTTAGGGACATCATTTAGGGGGTGATTATAATTGGTATAGGGTTGGGAGTTGGGGGAAAATTATGTAGGATCAGGGATCTCAAATTGGATGAGATAATAGATTAATATGAGCTTACTCACACTAACACTAATAGTGAGTAAAAGAGTGAATATGTGTGAGCAATAATTTATAGGCAATTTACATTGGTATAGACTCTTGCATATTGATACACACTTAAATTATATTGAATATGTTTCTATTTTCATATACAATATTTGTATACCTAGGCAAAGTTATTTTGTCATATTGTATGCATGCATGCTTCTACCTCTGCTTAAGACATTTTGTATATTGATACAAATAGGATATATCTATCATATCACATTTCTACCTGTGATCAATATACTTATACAGTGTTTACATTTTGAGATCATTGTCCTCATTTGTTGCACAGTTGTTTAAAGATTGTTTAGTATGTTAATATAAAGGCTCAGTCTTTATGTTATTTAGGTATTAAGATTCATAGGTCAATAGTCATCCATGTTTGTCATACTTATAGTTAGATTAATCATGTTCTTTAGATACATAGTGAATGAATTCTGCATTGATAGGTAATCTTCAATCACTTGAAAGAGCTGTAGAATTTGGCATTTAAATAACTTAGGATTCTGTTGAAGTGATACACATTGCTCCTGGCAGCACTGATCTATTCCTGAGAAAATGTTGAGCACTGAAGAAACTCCACTTGGAGCTTGCTTTCTTCGTGGCAAACCTGGCCTTTCGGGAAGGAATTGCCTTTGTATGGACCACTGACAAAATGCACAATATCCTGACAGGATAAGCAGGATATAAGAAAAAAGACTGCCAAACCTTGCCAAGACAGAGTAGGATGGTTTTGAAAATTTTCCTGCCTCTGAAAATGGTCTGTCACTTACTCTAGGCCTTAACCAAAACTGATTGCTCCAATGTTGCAAATGAGACTTTGGGTGATTGCCCAGGTAACCAATCTATCATTTATTGCACATTTTGGAAATGGCTTGATTGCACTTTCTGCTTACTCAAGTAATATTATTTGGCTTCTTGGGTCTTTGATGGGGTTGAAGACTAGATAGTTCTAGTTACTTGCCTCTCGTGACTTGGACAAGTTATTTATATACAAAACTTAAACTCATTAAGATAGGATAATTATTGAAACATTTATCACATTTCTTGCTTGATATTGTTTATGTTTATGATGTTGTAATTCTAATTTTTATAACTGATATTTGTTCATATTTTACATAACTTTCTTATTTAAACAAAAAGGAGAGGTGTTCTAGGAATTCCTACCACCAATAGCCTTTAAGTTACCCTCCCACTTGGGCGTGGCCTCTTATACTATCTATGCTGATGTAAAGCACAAGTCCGGCCTCTTCTAGCTGCAGGATTCAGTTACTGTTCCCTGTTCCAGCAGATGATTGTGATCTGTGAGTCTATCCCTAAATAAATAACCTTTTATTATACTCAGTTCTGAGTTAGTGTGGGATTTCTTTTTTAGCGTCCTTCTTCACAATCTTACCTACAGGACAAGCCTTTAGCTTTCACAACTTTGCACACAGTTAGAAGTGTTTGTAATACATTGATTTCTCTCCAGAGAATGACCAGCATTAGAGAAGAGGTTCATTCTGTTCCTTGCCGTATCTCAGAGAAAACTATAGGAATTGGAAAATCCCTCTCAAAAAAAAAAAAAAACAATTATAAATGTTTTATTTCACCAACTAAAGAAAGAGTAGCCAGTTAGATTTTTAAAAAAATCAGCTTTTTGTTGTCTACAAGAACTACACCTCACTGGAAAAAGACACCCTCTGAATGAAAGTGAAAGCAATAAAATAATTTCCTGAGAAAAATGGAAGTGCAAAACCAGAAAAAGCATTTACAACTGATAAAGAAATCTGCCAGCCAACATTACTCAGGGTGAAGAAGATCACTACATGTTCATACTCAAGATAATAATCCACCAAGATGATGCAACAAGTGCACACATATGCACATATACATACAAGTGTGACTCAGAGTTAATGTTGTGAAAATGGATATGTACTTCAAGCTATATAGAGGCTCAACAAAATTTCCATCAAAATCCCAAAGATATCCTTCACAGGAAAGAAGGAATACCCTAAAATGCATATGGAAACGGGAAACTAGTCAGAGCAGTCATAAGCAGCAAAGGGGATGATCACACAGTGTTTGATTTGAAATTACACTCTAGGATCCTAGCAATAAAGCCAGCATGGTACTGGCACATATACACACAAACCATACAGATGAATGAACTAAAATAAAGGATTCAGAAATAAACCCACACAGATAATACCACCTGGCTTTCAACAAAGGTGCTAGAAAGGTGGGAGGGAGATGGCCAAGTGGGCAAGAATGCTTGAAGCACGAAGACCTGAGATCAAATCCCCAGCACTCACTAAAAAAGTCTAGCACAGCAGTCATTATCTGTGCAGTGCAGATGTGATGTAGATCTTGAGAACTTGTCAAGTCAAGCCTTCCTAGCTGAAAAGGGGCAACCTCTGATCCAATGAAAAACCTGTCTCAAGGCATTAAGGTGGAGAAGATAATGGCAGAAGAAGATACACCATATGATGCCCTGGCTTCTGAATGCTTACTTACTAGTGCACTCATTCGCAAACAAGCATACATGCAGCATAGATATATACCACACACAACACAGCAATATATGCACACAATAACAACAATAATAACAATAAAATGTATCTTAGAGAAAACAGCATCTTCAACATATAGTGTTGGTGCCTAATGTGGAAGAATAAAACTTGAAGTCTATTGTTCATTGTGTACCAGAATCAAGTCAAAATAAACCAAAGATTTTGATGTAAGACCTAAAACTTTGAAACAGTTAGATTAAAACATGAAGGAAATACTGCCAGATATAGGTACAGGCGAGAATTTCTGAAAATATCTCCAATCCTTTAGAAAATTACAGTGAGAGTTCATAAATATAATTGAATAAAATTAAAAGCTTCTGCAGAGCAGAGAGAAGAATCAGCTTACAGGATAGGACAATCTGTGCCAACAATGTACCAGAGTAAGGACTGATATGCAGAATATATAAGGAACCGACAAAACTAAATATCAAGAGAACAAATCATCCAATGATGTGGGAGTGTCATATCAATCTGTTGATTTCATTGGCTAAGCAATAAAGGAACTCCTTGGCCCTGATAGGTTAGAACATAGATGGGAGGAGTAAACAGAATAGAATTCTGGGAGGAAGAGGAAGTGAGGTCAGACTCTGCTCTGCTCCCGGAGAGAAGCCATGCTCAGCTCTGCCGGATAGACACGATAGCTCTGCGCTCTGAGGCAGACACATGAAGCTCCCCAGGATGGACGTAGGCTAGAATCTTCCCGGTAAGCGCACCTTGGGGTGCTTACACACATCATTAGAAATGGGCTAGTCCAGGTGCGAGAATTGGCCTGTAAGGGCTAGAGTTCATGGGCCAAGCAGTTCTTTAAATGAATACAGTTTGAGTGCTGTTATTTTGGGCATAAGCTAGCCAAGCGGCCGGGGTGTTGGGGACGCAGCCCCGCCGCCGCTTCCATATTTCAACAGATGGCGCCCAACGTGGGGCTAACTGAATCCACAAAAAGCCTGAGAAAGCTTGGGAAAGAATGGAGTGAAGCATGTTTTCTTGGTAGCAGAAATTTCTTGGGTCTGCTCCGCTTGCTAGAGCCAAGCAAGTGCTCTCATCTAAGAGAGGCTTCCTGACTCAGCTTCAGCTGCAAAACCCTGCAGCTCATTAAGAGGTCCTGCCACGAAACACTTAAATGGTGTTGACGAAACACATGCTTTTCGGTTTTCAGCTGTAGTAGGAAAAAAAGCTGTGCTGTTTAAAAATGCCGGCTTTCTGGGCCGTCCTGCCAGGGCAAACTCTGACTGAGGCAGGAGGACCAACTATCGAGAGAGGACTTGACTGTTGTCTGTTGTAGCTGGCTGGCAGGGACCTTGAAATGCCATAGAGCTGTGGCAGTAAACATGGCTACAGCCTGTATCTCCGCCATGAGGCTGGAAAGCTAAGGAATGTACTGGATCTACCTGGCAAAGCCACGGCTTTAATCCTACTCATATTGCTCAGTAATTTAAAGGCTCGTGTGGTCAGAAAAAGAGAGATATACAGTAAAGAGAGATTCAAAGACAAAGAAAATTTTAAAGGATTTACAGTGTTAAAAATGTATGCAGACTAAAAGTTAAAATTCTTAAAGTAAAAAAAAAAAGTAAGAAAAAGAGAAGTTGTGTGTGGTAGTACACGCCTTTAATCCCAGTGCCTAGAAGGCAGAGACAAACAGATCTCTGTGAGTTCAAGGTGTGGTAGCAAACACCTTTAATCCCAATGCCTGGGAGGCAGAGACAAGCGGATCTCTGAGAGTTCAAGTAGAGCCTGGTCTACAGAGTTATTCCAGGTCAAAGAGATACAGAGAATATAAAAGTAAAAATAAATGAAATAGAGGTTAAAATAAAGCGTACCAAGATGGAAAATACACAGAGAATCTTGATACTGTATACTATTATGCTCTCTTTGAATTGTTTGAATGCTGAGGAAGGAGCAACAGCTGCCAAAAGATATTTGCTTATAAATGCTGCTAAACTAATCAATCGTAGAGATTTTGATGCCTTGACTTTGAAATTTGGATCTAAGGACATGATACTTTGGAAAGGAGTTTCTTTTTTTGTTTTCACAGAGGATGAGACCCTGTTCATTTCTTCTATTCCGATATGGTATGATGGACCACGCCCTCCTGAACAGTTGCTGTGAATACCTTCAGAAAATTGCTTCGCTCAACTGCCAACTGAGATGAAACTAGCACACAGGTTATACCATGAAAGACCTAATTAACGACGCCCCCATTCAGCAGGAAGCAGTTTGGAGAGAAATAACTGCGCCCATGTTCCCAAAATATTGTTTATAAATGTTCTTTTACATTTAAAGGGGGAGATGATATAGGTATGAATAATTTACATTGATATGGATTTTGCTTTAGTGATTTAAATTTAAGGTTAATTTTGTAATGTATATAGGTTGTTAATGGATAATCATTAAAAATAGTCAAGTTTGTAGTCATGTTAGTTAGATTTTCTAGATATATAGATATATATTTCAGTTAGATTGGCATTCTTCATATTTTTCAAAGACTACGGAATATGCTATTAAATGTTTTAATAACTTAGGACTTCTCATGACAATGAGACACTCTGCTCCTGGCAGCACCAATCTACTTCAAGAGGAAGATGGGCATCGAAGAGGATCCTTATGGAGTTTGATGCCATTTGGGCAAGAAACTGTTCCTGCCTGGACTATTACATAAACTGGACACAGAGAACCCGCAGAGAGAGGACTGCTGAACTTGCCTAAAGGTGAGATGATCTTTTGGGGTTCCTGATTCATGAAAGAGTCTGCGAGACATTCTTCAGGACAAGCAGATAGTGACTGCCTTTGAAATTTCCTGCTTTGTGGAAATGTCTGCTGGAAACTATGGGCCTGTAGGCTGAAGATGGATGCCCCAAAGGTACAAAGGAACTTTGGGTGACTGTCCAGGCAGCGAGATGTCTCTGTCATTTCTAGAGTTTTGGATTTCTTGTTTGCTGAGTTAAAGAATAGTTAGTAATAGTTTTCCTTAGTTATGATATAGATTATTGTAACTTTTATTTGATAACTGTTTTGTTATATGTAATTTTGCTATGTTAAGTTAAAGCCTTCTTTTTTTTGTTTAAAAAACAAATCATCCAATGATGTGGGAGTGTCATATCAATCTGTTGATTTCATTGGCTAAGCAATAAAGGAACTCCTTGGCCCTGATAGGTTAGAACATAGATGGGAGGAGTAAACAGAATAGAATTCTAGGAGGAAGAGGAAGTGAGGTCAGACTCTGCTCTGCTCCCGGAGAGAAGCCATGCTCAGCTCTGCCGGATAGACACGATAGCTCTGCGCTCTGAGGCAGACACATGAAGCTCCCCAGGATGGACGTAGGCTAGAATCTTCCCGGTAAGCGCACCTTGGGGTGCTTACACACATCATTAGAAATGGGCTAGTCCAGGTGCGAGAATTGGCCTGTAAGGGCTAGAGTTCATGGGCCAAGCAGTTCTTTAAATGAATACAGTTTGTGTGCTGTTATTTCGGGCATGAGCTAGCCAAGCGGCCGGGGTGTTGGGGACGCAGCCCCGCAGCCGCTTCCATATTTCAACAATCCAATAAACGAGTGACAACATGATTGATTAGAAAGTTCTCAAAAGAAAAAAATTCAAATACTGAATACACAATTCAGAAAAACGTTCAAAATCCTTATCCAAAGGTGGGGGCAAAAACAAACTCTGTTGATAATTGCATTCACCCACATCAGAAAAGCTATCATCAAGAAAACAGATGACGGCAAATGTTGGTAAGGATGCAAAGGTGAGGAAGGACATCCTACACATTGCTGAGAGAAATTTAAACTAGTTAGCCTTTGTTTAAGTCAGCATGGAGTTTCCTCAAAATACTGAAATAGAAGTGCCGTATGGTTCAACTGTCTATTCCTGGGTATATATCCAGAGGATCCCAAATCAACATTGCAGCATGGTTCTCTCAGACCCCTGTTTGTTACATTGCGCACTATAACCGAGAACTCCACATACACAATAGGGTTTTATTCAACCTCAAAGAAGACAGGAAATTTTCCAATAGTTCTCTTTTCCCAGGCACAAACTTTCCCGTCTGTTACAGTGCTCCTCCCGCATGTGTGACGTTGTTAGGGCTCTTCTAAGTAGGCAGTTTTCCCATCCATCATCTCCTAAGTGGTAAGCATCTTAGTGAAAGCCACGTGCTCCTTAATTTCCAAAAATTCAGCCCAGGTATCATGTCTTCAGAAAGCCTCCCCGATGTATATTTTCTGTCTATATACAGTTCAAACCTAAAATTTTGCTCCTTATTAGCTACTTTGCTACAGTTATCTCTTTTTGTAACTTGTTACAGTCGATCTGAGTACCCAAAGGAAATTCTCCTATATCCACTGTGTATTTCTAGTGACTCCCATGTTCTTATTATGTAGTATACATTTAATGCCATTTATAATACATGCGTGAGGCAATTGTTTGGATTAAGGAAAGGATGTCACTGGCCAATAAACTTCAGTTTGCTTCCTGCTGCTTTGATAAGCACAATCTGCAAAAGCAGCCTGGGGAGGAGTGAGTTTATTTCAATTACAGGTTCCAGTCCATTACCAAGAGATGCCAGGCAGAAACTCAAGGAAGAGAGAAACCGAAGAGACAGAAACCGAAGCAGAGACTGTGGAGGAACTGTATGGACTGGCTTTCTCAGTTACTGTCCTTATACAGGCCGGGCTCATCTCTCCAGTGATGACACTGCCCACATCAGTTTGCAATCAAGGAGAAAAATCCCACCCATGTGCCCATGGGCCAATTTGATGAAGATGACTCCTTGTCTGAGTCCCTCTTCCCGGATGTGACAAGTTGACAACCAAGATTATATACATCACTATACTCATTTCACTTTACCTAGTTTTAGTTCTCTTTTATAAAAAGAAGATGATAGAAATTTAGTAAATAGCCTAAGTCAGCTAACATGCCTAGCACACAAAACAGTATCTGATATAGCAATTGTCCCCTAAATACAACCATGTTAATTTATGTGCCCCATTAACAGACAGGCAATGGTGGCACATGCCTTTAATTCCAGCACTCAGAATTAAAGAGGCAGGGGGATCTCTGTGAGTTCAAGGCCAACCTAGTTTACAGAACAAGTTCTAGGATGGCTAGGGCTGTTGCAGAGAGAAACCTTGTCTCAAAAAAGTAAAACAGACAAACAAAGAAAAGAAAAGAAAAGAAAAGAAAAGAAAAGAAAAGAAAAGAAAAGAAAAGAAAAGAAAACAACAACTCTAAAGTATAATAATCCAGTTGGTTACCATCATCTGGAAAGCCACCCACAAAGTCTGTATTTTTCCCCTTGCCACTATAGTTAGTTATAATAGTGAGGAAATTGGCCTTGAGGTAGCTCATTTTCTCAATAAATGAGCTTCAAGGATCATGCTGGCTCTATTACTATTTTTTAATTACAAAGCCATTTCACTCATTTTCTCATTCAGAAAATAGAACGGAACATCTCATAGCATATACACTGTCCAAGGAGAGTGCTATTATCACACAATGAAGTGTTCCGCTTTGTCAGATCACTAAGACACATAGAAACCAAGTCCTCAGGCAAGTGTATCTACAGAACAATGGGAATTTACTACTTGTTCTGGTAATGAAGACCTCAGAAACACCTCATACTGAAATACCTTAATGTTTTTTTTTTTTTTTTTTTTTTTTTTTTACAAAGCACTATAATTTCTCGGGATGTTGTTGTTTTTGTTTTAGCAATAGCCATATGTTCTCGCCCTCTGTGAGGGAACACCTGCTACTCCTAAAAGAGTTTGTCACAAACGCACTATTTATACACAGATATTAAACAATAGCATGGAGTTCTTTTCAGTTTGTGAGTCAGCTAATCCCAATGTCGAAAGAAAAAAAAGATGAGTCACTCATGCATTAGCTCTTTAATTAATTCGACAACTATCTACTTTCTGGCTTTTTGTTGTGAAAGACATTGTCCTGGACTCCAGTTAAAAGATGATAAGTCTACATGGGTTTTGACATGAGTGTGCTCCAGATAGTTAGAACACCTATAAGTAAGAGGGAGGTAATCAAATGGCTATGTTTAGGATTGTGATAAGCAATTGGGAGGGATAACATATATCACAAACATAGACTTACTTTTGAAGGAATGGATTGGGAAAGCTCTAGTCTAGTAATTATAGAAGTGATATTTGAGGAGGTGGTAGGTTGGTGGAGAACTAGTGAAATGTAAAAATCATGCAAGCACTAAAGCAGTTGGAGTGTGTTCTTGATTGAGGGCTACAAAAACCTTGCTTCCTGAGATGACTGAAAGATGACCAGTGTGGCAGACTGAGGTAAACACAAAAGTGAGAGGCCCAGATAAGTTTGGCCTAGCCAGGCCTGATTTCATAAGGCCATTTCAGCCATAATGAAGGGTTTGGCTGTCTCTGGAATGACTGTGCACAAGCCCCTCCTCCCTGAGACAGTCTGTTCTAGATAATTGCTGTCATTATTATCTGTTGAGCACACCTGTGCACTCTATTCCTCTTGCCCAGTATGGAAATGGTATTGAATTAGAATGTCTGGTCAGAAACCTGCAAGCAATACAATCCTGTGCGATTATGAAACCTTGCTGGGTCTCATACACTGTAAAATTAGAAAGAGATTTTGATGTAAGAAATAAATGAAATATTATGTGTGAAAACCCCTAACACTGTGCCTGAGTGAAGGCAGCTGCTTCGTGAATATTAGTTTCCCTGTAGCTCCCTACTGGCAAAGTTTCTACTCATCCTTTCCCAAACTGTTTGTTTCTTTAAGCACTGAAGTTCAAATTCAAGGTCTTGTGCATGCTAGGCAAGCACTCTAGGCAAGGGAGGAGCTACATGCTCGGCCCTTCACTGTTGTTCTCTATTTCAAATTTTTTTTGTTTTGTATGGCTTTATCTAATAATACACTGTAGATTCATTCTTTGTATATCTTTAGTCTGACTATCATATTAACCATTAGGTTAGGAAATAAACTGCCCCCAAGCCTTCTTGTGATTGGTACAACTGAGAACAGAGATATAATAAGTAGCAGTGTAGTGATTTCTCTACCATAATCTAAAAGCAGGAGAAGTTTTTACTGGCAAAGCCATGTAATGCTTCCAAGCAACAAGTAGAAAATAAGAGTGACTCTCATGATTACAGGGAAGTTATGAAAAACCTTCTTAGGGAGTATAGGCTGCAAAGAACACCATTACAAAGATACATGACTACCCATGCTTTTACCTGCAATATTAAATAGTGTGGCAATATCAAAGTTGGGTGTTGGTTGAGTTTTCTGTCCCCCCTAATCCTGCAGTCATTCAGTCCCAAAGAACCACACAAAGGTCTACATTAATTATTAACTGGCTGGCCTATTAGCTCAGGCTTCTTATTAACTCTTAATTGTCCATTAACCCATTATTCTTGTCTGTGCTAGCCACGTGGCTCAGTACCTTATATCACAGAGCCCTTTCATCTTGCTTCCTCTGTGGCTGGGTGACAACTGCAGATTGTGTTTTTCCTCTTCCCAGAATTCTCCTGTGCTCATTGCCCTGCCTACACTTCCTGCCTGGCTATTGGCCAATCAGCATTTTATTATAAATATTACAAGTAACAGGATAAAAGACCATTGTCTCACAGCACTTGTGTGTTCAATGTGTGATGGCACACACCTTTAATCAGAGTACTTGGGAGACAGAGGCAGGCAGATCTCTGTGAGTTCAAGGACAACCTTGTCTACAGAGTGAGTGCCAGAAGAGCCAAAGACATACAGAGAAACCTAGTCTCAAAACACCAAAAAATAAAATAAAATAAAAATGAAAAATATCAAGTTTAAATTAAAGCCACATAAAGATGGAAAATACACAGGGAGTCTGGATACTGTATATTATTGTGTTGTCTTTGAATTGTTTGATGGCTGGGGAAGGAGCAATAACTACTAAAAGACATTTAATTATCAAGGCTGCTAGATTAATCCGAGATAGGTATTTTGAAAATGGCTTGACTTCAAAATTGAAGTCAAAAGATATGTTACTTTGGAGAAGAGATTTTGTTTTTGTTTCTACAGGAAAGAGAGGCTGTGGAATCATTTTGGGTTAAGAAAACTCAGGTTTGACCAAAGAAGATCCCCTGAGAAATCTCCATTAGGAGCAGATGGCCCAGATGTTCTACATCCAAAACAGCTTAAAGACTGCTGCCTGAGATGATCGAGCCTCACAGGATACTCTAGCCAAGACTTGATCATAATTCAAAATTTTCTTTAGGTCTCCATAAGATTATCAGCACCCCTAATCAGCAGGAAGTATCCTGGAAAACTATGCCTACATCCCCCCCAATGGATTATGGATGTTTGCCTTTGTTTAGAATATTGGTTACAAGTTGTTATGGATAATAGTCAAGAGAATAGCTAAATAAAGAATATTAGATTCAGAGTTCTTGGTTTTTTTTTCTATAAAGGGCAAGGGGTGCTGTGGGACAATGGTCTTTTAGCCTGTCACTTTTTTTAGTAGCCAGGCAGGAAGAAGGCAGTAGGCAAGGTGATCAGGCAGGAAGTAGAAGTGGAGCAATAAGCACAGAAGAATTCTGGGAAAAGGAAAGACACAGTCTGCAGTTGTCACCCAGCCACAGAAAAAGCAAGATGAGAATGCTTCACTGATATAAGGTACTAAGCCATGCGATTAGCACAGACAAGAATAATGGGTTAATGGATGATGAAAAAAAAAGTTAATGAGAAGCCTGAGCTAATAGGCCAACCAGTTTATAAATAATATAGACCTCTGTGTATTTCTTTGGGACTGAATGGCTACGGGACCAGGTGGGACAGTCAGTCAACAATTGTTGGGTTAAATCAGTTATTTAAATTCCTCATTAATTTAGTCAATATCTATTTGATATTTTCTGTTTATAATGTCTTGCCTTGAGCTAGAAAGTAGTTAAACTATTTTTCAATGAATGAGAATGAATTTTCACAGACCAATATTATTATATTAGTTCATGTGGTTATATTTACATGCAATTTTAAAGAAGTAAGCTGAGGTACAGATTTATTATATTATTCCTTGTTGACTATCATGAACCTTAAATTAGTAAATTATTGAATACATTGGTTTCTTATACCATGTATTAAATTAAGCAGTAAGAATTCTAACTGGCAAATATTGTGAGATTTGAGGTTTTATAAATATGATAAATAGCACTTCCAAGACTTTTCCTTGAATATTCCTTTTGTAGGCACAGTTCTGAATGTCTTAATGGATTTTGATAAGATCTATGAACATAATTTATTAAATACAAATACTTAATTCTCAAGTTAGAACACAGTTAAAATAGCCATTCCGAAGCTGTGGAGCTTCACTTTGTTTTTTTACAGTTTCATTATCAAATATAGTTTATGCACTTGTGCTTAGAAAATCATGTTTCAAATATGTCTGTCTTTTAACTTTTCAGACAACTTTTCCTCTTTTTGTTTAATACATATCTCAAGATTTTTCAAAGCAGAGTAACTTATACGGTGAGATAATTTCTTGCATGTTTCCATTGCCCGTTTTGGAGGACTATCTCTTAATCTTTCCTATGAATATTTCACTTTATTTTCCAATGAGAGAAATTTTTATGTGATTCAGGGAACCTTTAATGATAATTTTATTAAATAAAGAAATATACCAAAGACCTTCATTATACAGTCATGGCATTTCTCCCAAGTATCAAATTTATCTTCAAGCCTGTGGTCCAAGTTCCAAAACATTGCCTGTAATTAGATGTAATTACATGTCATATCAATCAAAATGTGGCATTTTGAGTGACAACTTTGCTTTTATTCTCCCTCAAACTTCTATACATCCTTTCCCACTTATCTTTTCAGACCTTCTTTTACTATTTCTACCAAGAAATAGTCTTTAAATTATATCCTTATCTCAAACTGTCTAGGGACCAACTCCCATGAGAACCTATAACTAACTGTGCTAACAGGAAGCACAATGCTATTAAAATGTTCATTTTTCCAGAGGAATGAATCTTTTAACTTCCAACCTTAACGCTCTACTTAACAGGTACCTGAAGTCAACCTGAAAACCTCACTCTGAAGCTCTTTCCTGCTTTTGTATTTGCTAGGGGTCTTGGAGTGCCTAATATATAATATATATATTCTTTTCTTTGCAGTACCTTGACGCAACCAGAATAACAGAACTGGTAGTTTCTTATAGATTTTATAGATGTCAAAGGTACACCTGTTAGCCTCCTTTTTATTTTCTCTACAATTAGTTTAAAATAAGAAAATGTGTTAATTTACACAATGGAGTAATACTCAGTGGTTAAAAAAAAAACAAGGACATCATGAAATTTGCAGGCAAATGGATAGAACTAGAAAAAAATCATCCTGAGTGAGATAACCCAAACCAAGAAAGACAAACATGGTATGTACTGACCCAAAAATAGATATTAACTGTAAAATAAATGATAACCAGGCTACAATCTACAGCCCCAGAGAAGCTAGGTAACAAGTAGAGCCCAAAGAGAGACACATAGATTTTCCTGGAAAGGGGAAATAGAAAGAATTTCCTGGGTAAATTGGGGATGAGGGGAAATGGGGAGATGGGAACATGAGAGATTGGATTGGTGGGTTGGAGCAGGATAGATGGGGAGAGTAATGAAAGAGATTATTTTGATGGGGTAGAGTATTTTGAGGCTAGGGAGAAACCTGGTGCCAGGAAAATCCCAGGAATCCACAAGGATGTTCCCAGTTAAGACTTCTAGCAGTAGTGTGCCTAGCAATAGGGTGCCTGAACTGTCCTTCTCCTGTAATCAGATTGGTGACTATCCTAATTGTAATCAGAGAGCATTCATCCAGTTACTGATGGAAGCAGATGTAGAGATCCATAGCCAAGTGCTGGGCTGAGCTCTGGGAGTTCTGTTGAAGAGAGGAATTGTATGTGCCAGGAGGTATAGGTCATGATAATGGAACCCACAAAGACAGCTGACCTAAGTTGGTGGGAGCTCACAGACTCTGGACTGCTACCTAGTATGTCTGCAAAGAACTCACCTAGGCCCTTTGCATGCGTGTGACAGTTGTGTAGCTAAAACTGTTTGTGGAGCTCCGAGAAGTGGGATCAGGACCTTTTCTCGGTACTTGATCTGGGTTTGGGGAACCATTCCCCATGCTAGGTTGCTTTGCCCAGCATTAATGCGGGGGTGGAAGGGAAGCTTGTTCTGCATCAACTTGATGTGCCATGCTTCGTGGACTCCCGTGGGAAGACTGCCTTCTTCTGAAGGGAGACACAGATAGAGGAGGAGTGGATGGGGTGCATAGGTGGAATGTTCAGGGAGGGAACAGGAGGAGAGGAGAGAGGGAACACTGTAGTGGGTGTGTAAAATAAATAAAAAAAGTTAATAAAAATAAGATAAAAACTTGTAGTTTCTGGACAATGGGTGGGGTCTAAGGTTTAAGCAGAGGTCCACTGTGAGAGGTGTCTTGGAGAATTGTTTCTAATTCATAGTTTTAGAAAACCTAATTACCATTTTCTACCTTTTCTGCTACAGTTCTTGCTTCTCGTTTTTGATATTGCATTCCTTGCCATATAACTTATTTGGTACTTCTTGAATATATTGATAGATACTTTAATTGTTATCTTGCTTATTGGTTAACATGGCCTATAATTTGCAATCCCACCTATATAACTCCTCTCCCCTTTCACTAAGTTGTCCTTAGTTTTACTGAGCAGAGCCAATTTGGTGGTTTCCCAGTTTCACCGGAAAGGACGCACAGACATTCTGTTGTCATGGAAACAAGGCAATTGCTCAGAGTATTCATACTGCTTGGGTAACACTGAACTAATAACACTGAACTAACTGCTATAGAGTTTCTCATTTATTACAAAACATTTACAGGGAAAATATGATACAGTTCATGATGTTAAAGTGGTTGCCACATTTCAAGGAGTTAAGTAAAGTTTTCTGATTAGAATGAATGTTAAATGGGATGGATATTGCTAACTACCTGGAACATGGAACAGATGGTAGACACAAGCATTGACCTGGGAGAGTGTGCTAGTGCCCCACACCTTCTGGTCTTGGGTATTTGTAACGGCACACTTATGTAGCCACTGTCATTCATCTTGCCTTGCATAATGACAAATTGGCAAAGCACATGTTGTCTTACAGTTTAGATATCAATGTTACTTTCCTTCTTTTGAATAAAATGACCTAATTATCTTTTTCTGATTTAACTTCCTTTGTTTTGGCCAAATTTCTCCATACACTTATTATGTTAACTTTTCTTCAAAAAAGGAAAATAAACAATTCCTCTTATTGTCCTAGGATATAACGGATTTCCCAACACAGTTCCATTACAGTCTATAAAACACTACTTTGTGTGCAATAAATTTTCCCTAAAGTACTTCCTGATAAGGCACTGCTTCTCTGATTCCACTCTTGTTCATAAGGACAGTCTAGATTACTGTTCCTTATGTCTTGTCCTCAGCTGACAAGTGCCTTCCTCCATACTATGTCTTCTGGCATAAAGAAAAATTTTCTAATTCTAGGACAGCACTATCCTTATTTTCAGTTCTGAGAAGAGTTCTTATTGACTTTCAAACTCAGACATGCCTTCTCACCCAGTTTTCACTCATACTTGGTGAGGCGCTCAACTTTCCATCGCTCTGACAAAACGCATGAAGGAAATAACAGCAAAGGAAGGACATGTTCTGAGGTTCCAGTACACGCCTGTTTACACACACCTCAGTGGACCTGTTGTGATGCAGAGCATCAAAGTGGGGCTAATGTGTCTTATTTCACGGCAGCTTGGAAACAAGAGTGAGGAAGATGAACAGTGGTCTAATAGCCTCTACCAGGCTGCAAGTACAAAGACCAAACTTCCTCCCATTAGACTCTAACTTTTAAAGATTTCACAGCTTCCAAAAGTATTGTGGGTCAGAGAGTAAGCCTTGAACTAATGGGCATTTGGGAAAACTTTTAAGTCACACTGTAGCACCTCTTTGACATTAAGACTCTAGCAACAGAACTGAAGGTTCCAGTTGCACTTCATCACCTGATCTCCCTCCATTCAGTGACTCTAATTTGCCTCTTAGTCTGAAGGGGAATGCACCAGATGAAGGGGAACGCAAATAAAGTAATCACACACTAGCTCTGAACAGGGTATACTATGCCTAAATTCCCAAATATTGTTTATAAATGTTAACATTTAAAGAGGGATATGATATAGAGATGAATTCTTTGCATTGGTATGGATCTTGGTTTAAATGATACAAATTTGAGGTAAATTTTGTTATATGTTTATTTCTGCTCTTGTTTAAGGTATTGTGTTTGTGCAGGTCATCTAAAAAATGCAATGTATAATTAAAAATATAGGTTAATAGATAATCATCTATAATAGCCAAGCTTAGGGTCATGTTAGTTAGGTTTTCTAAATATATAGAGATATATTTCAGTTAGATACTATTCTTCAAACCTTTCAAAGAACTTCAGAATATGGAATTTGAAATGTTTTAAAAACTTAGGATTTTTTTTTTATCACAGTGAGACACATCTGTTCCTGGCAGCACCAATGTACTTCAAGAGTATGATGGAAATCTTGAACCAGTTGAGCACCAAACAATCCAAACATAAGAGGCTCCTTATGGAGCTTGCTAGCCATTTGGGCAAGAAACCACTCATGCCTAGATTGCTTGATGGTATGCTGGATGAACTGGACATATGGGGTCCACAAAATATGACTGCTAAAGTTGATTAAAGAAGGTGAGGCAGTCCTTCAGGGTTCCTGCTTCATGAAAGAGTCTGCCAGACATTCTGCCAGAATACACAAAAAAACTGGAAATATAGGTGGAACTGTCTTTAAAAATTCCTACTTCATGGAAAAGTCTGCTGTATACTATGGGCCTGTAGGCTAAAGATTGGATGCCCCAATGATACAAAAATACTTTGGGTGACTTTTCAGGCAGCGAGATGTCCCTGTCAATTCTAGAGTTTTGGAAGTTGCTTACAATGCACTTACTATTTACTTAGGTAATATTATATCCTTTCAGAGTCTTTGATAGAGTTAAAATAGTTATAATTATAAATTTCCTTAGTTTTAATAAAAGATAAAGTAGATATAAATATTGTAACTGTAATTCTTGCTTTATAGCTGTTTTGTAGTATTTAATCTTGCTATGTTAGAGTTAAAATCTTTCTTTTTATTTAGGCAGAAAAGGGGAGGTGACGTGGGATTCCCCTCTGTATGCTGTAAATACCATTGGTTAATAAATAAAGTTGCTTTGGACCTATTGCAGTGTAGAATAGGGAAAGGCAGGAAATCCAAACAGATAGAGGAGGAGAGAGTAGGCAGAGTCAGAAAGACACCATGTAGCCGAGGGAGGAGACAGATGCTGGTACGGGTGAACCATGAGTCTTGTGATAAAATATAAAATAATAAAAATGGGTTAATTTCAGATGTAAGAGCTAGATAAAAATACTCTTAAGCTACTGGCCATACAGTATTACAAATAATATAGTTTCTGTGTGATTATTTCAAGTCTGGGCAGCCAAGATCAAATTAACAGCCTCTACCAACATATGTTGTTGAGGAAATATGATCTCTTAGTTATTTTTTCAGTGCTATGGCAAATATATTGGGGAAGTGACTTAAAGGAGAAATGATTTGTTTATGATCTCTTAGTTATTTTTTTCAGTGCTATGGCAAATATATTGGGGAAGTGACTTGAAGGAGAAATGATTTGTCTGGGACTCCCATTTTGAGGGTCTTAAGTCTAGTTGATAATGTGGTTTTTTTTTTTAGGTCTGTGACAAATCTGAAACAGAGGAGGAGGAGAATGAGAACAAGAAGGAGAAGGAGGAGGAAGAGGAAGAAGAAGAAGAAGAAGAAGAAGAAGAAGAAGAAGAAGAAGAAGAAGAAGAAGAAGAAGAAGAAGAAGAAGAAGAAGAAGAAGAAGAAGAGTATGTTGGAGAAAAACTGCTAGCTTCAGCTTCATTACAAAGACTGGGAACAGAGAGAGAAAGACAAGGAGCAAAACATGTCCTTCAAAGTATCCTCCCCACCCTCTACCCTGGGATCTAGGTTCCTCTCACCAGGCTTTTTCTCCAAAAGCCCTTTCAGTATGAAACTCATCAGTGGATCAATTCATTGATAAAAAAAAAATACTTTCATTATTCAGTGATCTCTCAGTAGTATAACCAGCTGAGCACCAAGTCATCGAAACATAAACCTTTTAAATGCATTTCATACCAAAGTCATGATACCTGCTCTGGCCACACTGTCTCAGAACTTTCAAACTACTCATTTATCCTATCATCCCTGCCCTCTCCACATTTTATTGGTGTTAGTGCTCTCTCTTTAGTCATCTGTGCTTCTTTCGAAAACCTGAATTCCATGAGGATGAAACTATTTCTTGCTTAAAGTTATTTGCATATAGTCTATGAGATAACAGCCAACTTTGATAAATATTTACTGAACATGACAGTTGGTAGATTAAGTTTATGCAGTGTTGTTATATTGTTCAGATTGCATGCAGTTTTGGCTATGCACTGAACGCAGATCTCGTGTAAGGGGTCATCAAAGCCCTTCACTACTGTCACATCTAAAATAATGTCAGTTCCACAAGGACCAAGAGTGGTTAATGAAGAATGGCTATGCTTAACCAACCTGATTTAGGGATTTGTTTGTGTCCTTATTTGCATATCTTCTTCCTGGTACCACATTTGATTGCCTTCCATGATTGGTATAGTATCACTTACCATGTTTTCCAAATGCTTAGCCAGTCCTTTATTATGGAGATAATTGAATGGTTATTTTGTTTCTTGATTTTGAAGGCCACAGGATGTAGCCAAATCATGACACCTTTATTTCTTCCTTAGATGGTAACAGAGCCTGATTTCAGCTCTGTGAAAAATAATCAAAAACTAAAATGTATACAGGAATAAGAATTTTCAATGGGATCCAATAGTAATCTATTTCTCTTGGAATGTGAGTTGGACCCAAACAATCAATTAGCAGTTGGCCTGTCAAAACTCAGAGGACAGAGGTTACTAGATATGCCATCATAATTTTATTTGTGTCCAGGATTTCAACAAGTGAGGTGAAATGTTGCCTTTGGTCTCTGAATCATTGATAGGTAATTTCTGAACCTCCCACTGAAAACTGTTGGCTAATTTTCTGCAGTAAATTTTCCAAGTGATTGTCACAGTCTGTAGTAATAAATGTCTTTTCCTCCCATATGCTCTCATGCCTGAGTGGAGAGAGAGGACAGTCAGGGTGCAGTTTTGTCTTTGAGATGCAGCTGTGTCTGCATTCTTTTTATGGAAAGTAATAGCTTTCTCCAGAGATTTTGCTGAAAATTCCATTGCTCCTCCCAAGCAGCAGGCATTCAATAAATATTCAGTGGGTTGTATTCTATTCTGTGCTGTCTGCTGATAACCTAGCCATCCACATGGTTTGTGAAACAGAGTGGAAGAGATGATGAAGATGGAAGAGTCCAGTGTGATTCTGTACACTTGTACTCTGGTAGTCATAGTTAGATGTTGTAGGAGGTCACTTGTTTGTTTCCTGGCCACCCAGACTCCCAAAATAATCACACAGAAATTATATATTTGCAATACTGTTTGGACAATAGCTTAAATCTATTTCTGAATAACTCATATTTTAAATTAACCCATCTCCATTAATCTGTGTATCGCCACGAGGCTGTGGCTTACTGAGTAAAGGTCCAGCATCTGTCTCTGGTGGGACTACATGACTTCTCTCTAGTCTGCCTTCTTTCTCCAAGCATTCAGTTTAGTTTTCCCTGCCTCCTTCTCTTCTGCCCTGCTATAGGCCCATAGCAGTTTCTTTATTAACCAATGGTTTTCACAGCATGCAGAGGGGAATCCCACATCACTTCCCCTTTTCTGTTTAAATAGAAAGGAAGGTTTTAACTTTAACATAGCAAGATTACATATACAAAACAGGTATCAAACAAAAATTACAGTATCAATATTAATATATACTTTATCTTTTATCATTACTAAGGAAAACTATAATTATAAGTATTCTTCAATTCCATCAAAGACTTCAGAGGATATAATATTACCTCAGTAAACAGAAAGTACATTATAAGCAACTTCCAAAACTCTAGAATTGACAGACATCTCACTGCCTGTATGGTTACCCAATACAAAAGACTGTACTAACCTGCCTTGACAATATTTGGCAATCGTTTTTGCTTATATCCTGTTTGTCCAATTTGGATATCATGCATATTGCCAGTAGGCAAGACAAGGGGAGTTCGTTGCTCAAAGGCCAGTTTCCAAGAAGAAAACAAGCTTCCTGTGGAGTGTCTTTGGTGCCCAACAATCTCTCAGGAAGAAATCAGTGCTGTTCGAGAAGTTGCTTGTTTGTTCCTGGCTGCCCGGCTATCTTAGACCTGAAATAATCTCACAGAAACCATATTATTTAAATCACTGCTTGGCTCATTAGCTCTAGCTTCTTAATGGCTAACTCTTACATATTAATTTAACCCATTTTTAGTAATCTGTGTATTGCCACGTGTCTGTGGCTTATAGGCTAAAGTTCCCAGCATCTGTCTCTGGTGGTTCCAAGGCTTCTCTCTGACTCTGCCCTTCCTTCTCCCAGCATACAGCCTAGCTTTCCCCACCTAGTTCTGTTCTTTGCTGCCATAGGCTCAAAACAGTTCTTTATTTGTTAACCAATAAAAGCAACACACAGACAGAAGGACCTCCCACACCACAGTGCTGCCAGGAGCAATCGTGTCTCATGTCAACAGAATTCTGAGCTATTTAAATTCCATATTCTATAGTTCTTTAAGGTGTTTGAGGATTACCTATCTATGCAGAATACAATACCCATGTATCTGGAGAACCTGATTATCCTAAATATAAGTATGACAAATATGGGTGATTTGGACCTATAATTCTTCATTCCTATATAGCTAAAAGACTAAGGCTTCACATTATAAAAAATAATCCTTAAGCAGATGTGCAGCAAATGAGAACAATGATCATGAAATGCAAACAACATATGTATATATACATATAAAATGTATCTTGATAGGTAGAAATATATAGTGTGATATGATAAATATATCCGAAAATTGCATCAATATACAAAATATCTTAGGCAGAGGTAGAAACATACAATATTACAAAATAACTTTGTATATGTGCACAAATATTGTAAACAAAAATTAGCACACTCAATATAACAAATATAATTTGAATTTGTATAGATATACAAATTATATTATTAATACAATGTTAATTTCTCATATGTATCAATATACAAGAATCTATACCAATGTAAATTGTCTGTAAGTAATAGTTCACAGATAGATACATGAATCTATTTCCCATCCCATCCATTTTCCTTTTCTTTTATTTCCCAAATGAGATTCCCAAGCCTACTATATATTCCACTCCCAACCCTTTACAACATATAACCAACCCCTAACAAATGACATTTGTCCCTAATCCTGAGGACAAATATGGTTGAGAGAGGGAATGTTGCCTTTTAGAATTACTTACAGCTGTCGTGGGGGTGCCAGCTAGCTCAATACCAGCTAAGTCAGTCAGGAGAGCATAAGACTCATAATCACAGGGTTGTGGGTTCATGTTCCACACTGAGCACCAAAATGTAGTCATCATTAACAAGGTCCATGCTTGCTTGGAATAAAGGGTAGCATGTATTTATTTGGGGAAAAACTTGCAATAAGGGGAGAGTCATGGTCCTCTGTGGGCACTAGAAGCTGAGAACAGAACTCTGACCGCCATCCAAGAGAGCTAGCATGCTCTTTGTCTGCGCTCATCATTCCACACGTTGTACCTCAGGCCACGCCCTAATGGACTGATACCCAAAAGGCTATTGGCTGAATGAATTCCCACAATGAGATTCCACAGGTCAGGGTCATCTCTCAAGGGACAGGAAAGACTGGTTTCCTCTCCCATTCAAGGCATAAGAAAGTGCTGTAAAATAGAGCCAAGTTTTCCTGATCTTGTCAAGTAAGTCCAAGGCCTGCCAGACTTCAGCTCCCACAACCCAAATGTAGTTTAACAGATTAGGATAAATACAACATAACAGATACAATATCCAAACTTATCTTAATACTGCGGTTTCCAAGGCAGTGGTTTGGCGAGAAGACAGACTGTGTCCTGTGTCAGCCCAAGACTGATGAAAACCTTGACACAGGTCTTAATTTCCATGTCATTTGAATTGCAAAATAGAAACAGAGAGTGCTTGAAAAGAAGTTCTTGATGTCTTTCATTATCACATTGTAGGAGCTCATGGAGGAAGTCAGTCATTCAAGCAAAAGTTTCACCCACTAAGGGGCTAAGATGCCAGTCTTAAGAATAGCTGGTCTTCACATGCAAAGCATCAGGTTTGCCAGCTGCCTGAGTTGAAGCCCAGGGGAGCCTTTTTGTTGTAATTTTCAACCTTTTTTCTTGATCGGAACGCCTCAAAATCTAAGTCAGGGAAAGAAATTTCTCTCCTTCCCAGGAAGCCATTTACTCTAAGTTTGTCTTTTATGACATTATACTTCCAGCTTGAAGGAGAGTATAAAAGATATATCTATAGGTATTAACCTACAACTGACTTAAGAGAAATCCTTAAATGTATATCTTTAATTAAAAACCTTAATACTTAATTTATTGTATAATTCAAATTTTAAGTTCAATTGATCTAAAGTGAATATCATTTGAAGTTTTTTCATATTTTTTAGAGGGAATGGCACTCTTTAAATGCTATAACAAAAAAATCTAAGCTCTATTTAAAGATAAAAACAAATCATGAATTTCTCCAACACTTTTCTGTCATTTATATTCTAAGAGGAAAAAATGCTAATTCCCAAGGTGAGTCTGAATCACGCTTTACTTCAGAAAGACAAAACTGTATACTGTATTTTTCTACACTAGCATCTCCCTAGAGTGAACATGTATTTTCTTACTATGTATCCTCTATTTCATTTCAAATGGAGAGAACTTATATAGCATCTTTGGGGAGCATTCACTCTTGGGAAATGTATAAAACATGCATAGTTTATGACAAATGAGAAAATAAATCCAATGCCAATGTAAGTCAACATTTTTGGCACAGAGAAAATGGATACAAATGATTTAAATAATGTAAAACCATGTCTTTGGCATGTGATCAGATTTATATTTTTCAAAGTTTGGGGTACTTTACATAGTGTAGTCTCCAGGTGACTTATATTATAATTGCCTTCAGTGGGTAGCTCAGCTTGTGATGCTATCAACATACATGTAGTGATACTCACTACATATTACTGAACTATTATGGATCATAGACATCAAAAATGGTCAGAATAACTTGTATGATGTCACAAAATATTTTTACAGTGTAAACCTACATGATCATTTAGTGATCAATGGTTGAAACTAAAATGACAATGGATTACCATAAATTTTATATGTCTGCTTTTACTTGATATATGTAAATCTCATCTATCAACATTAGTTATCTAATACTCCACCTCTCATTCTGATTTTTAAAACTTTCCTTTCAATTTTCACCACATAAAGACAGTAATTCATACCTAACTAAGCCATAATGCAGGACTTTCAAATCCTCCACCTTAATAACATTTTTTCTTGAATCATTCAGAAGATCTTTCTCTCCAGGAGCCAGGGTGCAGTCTTATTCTTCTACAGCCCATGAGACCCTGCACATCTCCACTGAGCTTTGGGACTCACGCTAGCTCCGCCCCCGGGCTCTTAGGCTTCTGGTTTAGACTCGGAGCCTCACTGTTGAACTCTCTTTTCTGGGACTTCCAAAGCTGGACACAGCCACATTGTGAGTATTCCAGGGTCTTTAATGTGTAGAAAGTCTTCAGAACCACAGGAGCCAATTTCCTCAGGTCTACTTTTTCTCCAGAAACTATAGTTTTCATCAAACTTGCTATAAGTAAGTTAGATTGGAGAATATGACACATTTTTGAGGTCATAGGAGGATAAAAATAGGGAAAAGACTGTCTTCAAACAGGGCCACCTCATCATGTGCTTCAGAAGCCAAATCCCTGCATAAGTCAAGCACACAGCCTTCCTCTCAGATTGGCAAAGATACAAATTTTGCTCTCCAGGGCAACTCACCAAGATGCCTTCTGTCTTCATAGTCTATTGTCACAGTCACCAAATGGATTGAGAATCCCTTATGTGTTCCGATTTTGTTAATTCATTAAAGAAGAATAAAATAATTATTGGGTTCCCAGTTTTAAAAGAGGAGATAGGTAGGAATGAAAAAGTATGCCTCAAGCCAATATATCTTCATAGGCATTTTTCATTCAAGAACTTGTGACTCAGCAAGCTTCCATGAAAAGATATAATTTTAAGTATAAAATTATATTACAACTAATTTATTAAGATGTATGGCCTTAATCTACAAGAGGAGTTTTATGGGCACCTAACCATTTCCTTAGAACATTAATGAGAAGGTAAGACTTGGAGAAAGAAATGGCTTCTCATAAAAAGAGAAATTAGAGGTAAGAAAATGTTAAATTAACTCTGACACTAAAGTAACGTGGTGTTTATATTGCATAACAAAACTTGGAAACATACAAGCACATTTATTTAACTCAGATACTCATAATAAATATTCATCACCAACTTAGATCATTTTACTATCTAGACACCAAATATCCACTTGATAGCATTTTTAAAATTATGACATCCAAATAAAAAGCTGTTTATTCCTGTCCAATATTCTCTTTAACTTGGTATTTTATAACATCAAAGAAAATTTCTGTTGTTAATATGAATAAAATCTACACAGTTCTAGTCATTGCAGTATTTTAGAATGTTCTCAGATGCTGAAGTAACAATTGTGTAATATATTTAACATGTTACACACACACAACAAATTTACAGTAAAGCCTGTATATTTGGGGTGTCATGAGTTAAATCACATGTTTTCTGTTCTGTGGCATTATTTTATAGGAGCATTGGCAAGTCTGTGAATAATTTGCTAGGTAATTTCACATCTAGTCAAAGTTTAATAAAAATGAACTTCCTGGTTTTGGGGGAAAAAAACTTGTGTCCCATGAAAAAGATGAATGGTTGAATAGATAGAAATGCTGAGTATATACTAACTTGATTAGTATACATTATATATATATATATATGTATTGAATTACCATAACACATACCATAAATATGTACAAATAAGCAAAATGAGACCTCATGCTGTCAACAAGAGAAGAAAAATGGAAGTATACCAATGAGTCTATGTAAGGTAAGAGACTAAGAAACAGGATGATGTCATTGCTAATACAAAAACACAACTCTCCCAAAGGGGAGCACAAGATACTTTATCATGGAACTAAATTAATGACCATGACTTGCAGACAAAGATTCAGATTAGCTTAATTTTCATGGTTCAATGTGGTAACAGTTTGACTACGCCTTTGTAGTAGCCAAAGAAATAAAGTTACAAAGTAAAGTGTTTTAAAAGTACATTGTAACTCCTAGGTGAGTTACAGCAGAGTGTGGTGATTTAGACTATGTGCCTCAGATATCTGATGGCATTCTTAGCCCTTTGGTTAGTGGAAACTAGCATTTTGTCAATACATTTCGAAAGATTTTATGTGTTGGTCATAGGATGTTAGATCACACATAGAGGTCCTGGGCAAGAAATGGCCAAGATAAATTGCAGTAAGGCTCTGGACCTGCAACATTCCAACCCCTTCACAATCACTGGTTTTCTAGTCAGCAAAAGGCTCAGTGGGGGTGTGTTTCTGTGTGTGAACTTTCATTTACAGCAATACATATAAAGGAATGGGCCAAAGAAGCTTGCTAGTACACAAACACCAAGCACAACACCAAGACACTGTCTGAAATCTCTTACTTTGAACAAAAACCATATTCTAAATAATTGATTGTTTAAAGGGAGTACTACAATTTCCCTCAAAATCAATATTTAAGGAGTGGTAGATGAATCATTAAATAGGCAGTGGGGATTCATCTTCAAGGCCTTCATACGCGTAAATATATTGCATAGGACAACACTATTCTCTAAGGCAACATGCATTTCAAATTGCATGAAGAAGATGCCTGGCACCCGTCCTGTTTTGTCATCCATGGGAAAGCTAATGTTATAGTCATCAACTCAGTAAATGCTACCAGATGACACAGGCAAGGGAATGTATCTATACTGGAAGCAGGCAAGGACTCCAGTTCAGTTTCCAGCACCCCACATCAGCCTCTGTTGTCTCTGCCCTGGTCAGACAGCATACTCACATGCATAAGCACGTGTGTGCACGCACGTGCGCGCGCACACACACACACAAACACACACACACACAATCTAGCAGTTCTCACAATTTGTAACTCAGATGTACTTTTCTGGATCTCAATAGAGTGCCACGTGAGGATCCACTATGATCCAGAGAAGACCCATTTCTATCATGTGTGTTATTTTATAGGTTCCCTATACCTAGATTTGAATAATAGGTACAACTGCAATGCTTATATTATCAAGTAATTTTAGCTCTAATTTTGTTTGTAAATTTGGATCTATGGCCCCAGATAGAGTATCCATAGCTGACTCATGATATTTAGTGATACTGACCCCAATCTTGTGGAAAGAGGACCTGGGGGGGAAGACTAGAGTAGTTTCCACACCCACGAACAGGTCTGGCCATTCCCCTGGGCTGATCACGGTCCAGAATCTCAGGACAATTTCTTTTTTTTTTTTTCCATTGTACAGTTTTTTTTTATTTATTAAAAATTTCCACCTCCTTCCCTCCTTTCATTTCCTTTCTACTCCCCCCACTCCTCCTCCCCCTCACTCTCCAGTCCTAAGAGCAGTCAGGGTGCCCTGCCCTGTGGGAAGTCCAAAGTCCTCCCCCCTCCATCCGGGTCTAAGAAGGTGAGCATCCAAACAGACTAGGCTCCCACAAAGCCAGTACATGCAGTAGAATCAAAACCCAGCTCCATTATCCTTGGCTTCTCAGTCAGCCCTCATTGTCAGCCACGTTCAGAGAGTCTGGTTTGATCACGTGCTCGTTCAGTCCCAGTCCAGCTGGCTTTGCTGAGCTCCCATTAGATCAGTCCCATGGGTGGATGCGCCCCTCGCGGTCCTCTCAGGACAATTTCTGACTTCTCCAGTATGTAAAGCTCTTACATCTGCTGACTGAACAGTTTCCCTTCACTGACTGTTTATGAGAAATGTATTTAGAGCACATTTCATACCTGAACTGCTTTGAGATTTAGAATCATTGCACTTTGGATGGGAGGCTAAGAGAACACTCACTTCGCTCTGCCCCATCATTTAACAGACAAAAGCAATGAAATTCAAAAAGTTAAGTGGCTCTTCCAAAATCAGGAGCTTTTTTCTTTCCCTTTCCCTCCTCTCTTTGTGACAAAGCCCAGACATATGCAATGATGGATCTGTATTCTTTCATTTCCACCTGGGCACGACTCTCTTAAATGTCTTAAAGCATTAAAACCCATATTAAAAGAATGACGTTGCTTACAAAAGCTTTATGAAAAAGTCTTAGCCTTGCCAAGTTTATTTACCCTAGATAAAACATCCATTGAAAGATAAAATGTGTATAAGCCAGAAGAGCAGACTAATGGGTTTGCCATGTTCGAGGCAGAACATTAGGAATCAATTATGAGTAATAGCAGCAACAAATCACGAGCACCTGCTCCATTTCTGACAGGTGGTGAGCCAGAGAAAATGGGGGCTGCACTGGAACACACTTTATGTCCTGGTGCCTAACAATGATCTAGCTTCCTTGATCTGTTTGTTGAATGACTAAAGGAACCCTTTTTGGTGGTGGAGATAGAAGGTATTAAAAGCATACTACTTACATAAGTTTAAGGTCATCTG
This sequence comes from Alexandromys fortis, assembly GCF_014885135.2. Lineage (NCBI taxonomy): Eukaryota > Metazoa > Chordata > Mammalia > Rodentia > Cricetidae > Alexandromys > Alexandromys fortis. Next base: position 723,745 of record NW_026068007.1, read on the forward strand.
TGTTGTGAAGCTGCAATGTCAGTCTCGTAAAAGTCCCCACATCAGGGAAGCTCAGTGAAGAACACACTGCCAACCTGGCGATATGGACCAAGAAGGATTTTATTATTAAGGAAGCTTTAGGTCTCACTGTATCTTGCAGCAATTGCAAGAAGGGAGCAGAGATTCTCAAGAATGGGGAGTTGTATTACAGTAGAGAAGGGGGACAGGGACAGGGGACTTCCTAAGCAGAAACAAGATGTGGAGATCGTCTGGAGGGCAATGAAGCTTTGAGAAGGCACTCTGAGTTTGCTCTGCTCCAGCAGCTGGTGCCTAGAGCTGCAGTCATATCGGGATCCTGGGAAAGTCAACATGAGTAGGAAAGAGAAACTCGTGTTCCCAGGGGCTTCTAGTCTGCTGCACAAATATTATTTTAAATTTACTTTTAATGTGGAAAGTAAGCAAAAAAGGTTCTTCCTTTCAATCAGTTTTAGAGGAAAATATGTTTTCCTAGAGCACTGAATTCAACACAAAGTTTCAGGAAAAGTGGGGAAGATGAAAAGTCAAAGGGAAGATTATGGAGGGAGCCTCCTGTTATGAATAAGACTGTTTGTGTGACACTAGATGTCTTAACATTTAGAAATGCTATTATGTAGGTCTGTCTGTCATAAAAAGCATGTGGTCTAAGGACAGATATACGCAATCAGTGTTATCAGGCACAAAGACGATAAAGGAAAAGGACTCAAGAGACATTGCTCTTGGCCAGCTTTGACCACTCTGAGGATAAACAGGTTCTAATCTTCCTGCTAGCTCCTAAATCTAGTATAACTGGAAGAGAAAATGAACTCAAAGGATGGGCATCATGACAGCCTTCAGGTGATACACTGTAAGACCTGGGGAAGGTCCTTGGAACGCTTAGCTCTGAACTTCACTTCGAAGCTTGCTATTTCCTCCACTTCCAGGAGCCCCTTCCATGGTTCATCACGTAGAGACTCTTAGGGTTTGCTCCCTTTGCAAATGCTATGGGAATGGAGTCTAGAGATCAGCAAAGCAAAACAAACAGAACACTAAGCATTTCCTCAATTTATATTACTTGCCCATTAATGCCAATATACAAATAATTTCCTAATGAAACACCAAGTCTAAGGAAAATATGCTAAGGAGAATATATGGTTGAAGTTTTCATGAAGTGGAACCCAAGAAAGCTGTGGGATGCTTCAGAAGGTCCCTGAGACTGACCATGAGATAAAAATATAAACTTATTGAACTAAATTCAAAGGAAGGTCAGAGCACGGCAGGTCTGAATGCGAAGCAGGAAATCAGTGCATGCAAATTGATGATGCTGGAGCCAGAGTGATAACTGCTATGCTTCCATTTTTCTTTTCAAGGAAAAAGCAGCAAAATAGAAATGGATGGGCCAATTTTAGAGAAAATTTTCATATAGTATCATTTCTCATGAAAGTTCATGAAAGCGAAAAATAAAGAGAAAACTAACTTCACCTTCCTCTCACCTAACAGGGTTGTTCAATATCATGCCTGAGGAGCACATTTTTCAGGATTCAAATTCTTGGGGGCTGGGATTTGATCAGTGGGTAAGTAAATACTGTGAAAACACGAGGGATTGAGTTCAAATCCCCAGCCACCACATAAAAAATATCGTGTGTAGAGGCACCCCATGTGATGCATGTTATGTGGAGGTAGCCAGATCCCATGTACTCTCTGGCAAGCTAGTTTAGCCTAATACTGTTTCAGAAATTAAGATGGAGATGCAATTAGGAAAAATATCCCAATGTTGCCTCTGGCCTCCATACACAGCTACACAGACAAGCACGCCTGTGTGCACATATGCAAACAAATACACACATATACATGCACAACTCAAATTTCAGAAACAAATGGAGTTTCATTCTTAGATGCACATGTCCCTACCTTGTTTGTGCATTAATGAAGCTAGCATTATCCATAAACACACATGGATGCCCATCTAAACACCACACACACACACACACACACACACACGCACACACTCACGGTCCCTCTTTTCTCTGTCTCTGTTTTTACTTGTTGCCGGCTGATGGTCATTTCAATATGACTTTGGTTCTGTGCTCGCCACTTTTTTATTTCTCCTTATGCTTTTTCTTTTTCTCATAGGTGTATGTCTGCTTTCATGGTCTCTTTACAGAGAAAATGTTGCTCTGAAAGTTTATAAAGAGACTCTTTTGATTCTCTTTTCAGAAGTTAGAGACTGTCAGGAACCATGAAAGGATGGACATTATATTCCCCCTGTAAGTTAATGGGAAGCCTGCCAGGTTCCCATAGGATGATAGGTGACTCTTGAATCAGAGGTGGTAAGGGATGTTTCTCACAGAACAGCCTGTTTTAGAGGCTTGTTGTTACCTTGCTTCTCTTTGCCTCCTCAACTAAGGAGCTCAGTGCTGGCTGGCAGTCTCCAGAGGCAGGAGCTGAAGGAACTCCTTCTTTATAAGAGCTGTTAGCAAATTTGCTTAACCTTTGTGCTAGTAAGGCTTTTAGTATCTTAGACACCATAAAAATGCTCTATCTTCCACTCCATGGGAAGGCACCCTCACTACCTACCAAAGTTATTTGGTTTACAAATAGCTCGAAAAAACAGTCTAGGACAAAGGACCATGGGGTTTCTTAACAAAAACTTAAGAGACAATTATCCCCCAATACAAACTTGCTTCTAGAGTTTGGAGCAGTGACAAATGCTTAGTTTGCCTGTCAGTTTTCCCATGAGACAATAAGATCTCTCTCTCTCTCTCTCTCTCTCTCTCTCTCTCTCTCTCTCTCTCTCTCTCCCTCCCTCCCTCCCTCCCTCCCTCCCTCCCTCCCTCTCTCCTAGCACAGCAAGTTCAGCCTCCAGCGTTTGTGTTATCGTCTTTATACATGTGCCACTATGCACACCACCTCCTTCCTATTATCCCCCCTTCTCTCTTAGGTTGTAGGATAGGCTTAGATGAGCACCATCACTCCAAACTTGACACAATGCCAATTCTGCCTCAGCTGATGAGTCTGTTCTTTCGATACAGCCTCTGTATGTAGGGACTGGGCAGTCCTGTTCCATCCATAGTGCTCTGCTCTAATCTTTGACGATCTGTCTGAATCCATGCCTTTTCACCTCATCTCATTTCACGCTGACCAATACCATGAAAGAAGACAGTCCACAGGCCCCTGGGCAGAGGGTTCATATCTAGGTTCCTCTTTCTGGGAAAGAAGTGTGTTTTTCTATGCTCTTTCTTTCTTCTGGAAATGGCAAGAATAAGACCCATATTCTGCATTTTCACTGAGAGCAGTTTGAGCTGCCGTAGCACAAACTCCTTGGAAGCCACTTGTCTCAGGCTTATCTCAGTTTTTTCTAACTTTTCCCAGACTGTCTTTGGAGTTCTCTTCCAAATCCAATATACACTTAAAAAATTCTGTTACAATATCCAATGCTTATACTTTAATACTGAATTCTAGTTTTAGAAATACCTTCAAGTTATTTAAAGCCTAATACCTCAAAAAAAAGCAGATTAAATAAGTTGGGTTAGGAAAAACTTGTGAATATATGCAATGAAACAGATATACTTGCATGATTGGTAAATTGGCTTTGGATATAATTCCAATGGAGAAACTCCAAGTACCCCAGGTGTTCACAGCTTTGGGGGATTAAAATAGCCTTTCTTCCTAAAAGCACAGGCACTCCGTCACTAAAAGTGTGCGTAGAGAAGATTTTTGTTAAAGTATATTCTTTTTGTGCTATTTCTTTAGCAATATCACTTTTTAAAACCATAAAAATTACAGCAAAGTGAAGAAATTTTATCAGTAGACCCCATCTGTGCCTTGCCTCACCAGAGCGGCTGAACTCACTTGAAGAGTTCCATATTGCAAAGTGTGAGAATTAGTTTTCCTTTTCAACACGACACAGTCTAGAATCATCTGGAAAGAGAGTCATAGTGAGGGACTCTCCTGATTAGGCTGGCATAGGGATGTCTATAGAGGATCATCTCAGTATTAATTTGGGTAGAAGGACCTGTCCATTTTGAGTGGCACCATTCCCTGTGTTTGCTTCCTGAACTGTATACACATAGAGAAAAAGCTGAGCACTAGTAAATATGCCTGCATATATTTTCTCTCTGTTCTTAACAGTGACTGGCTGCTTTAACCTCTGACTACCAGGATGTCCCTGCAAAGATAAACTAGAATTGTGAGTCAAATAAACACTTGCTGCCCTAATTGTTTTTGTCAGGATGTTTTTATCAAAACAACAGGAAATTAAACAAATATTCCATAAAAATTAATCTGTTCATTTCTCCATTTTTATACCCCCCTTTGACTTTTCTTGTTTTTAAAAGATCAGGTTTGCTCAGAATCAATCTCTGCATTCATATAACATTGAGTTCAATGTAGGTTATGATGACTGAGCTGCCAGGTTCAACATGCAAGCCTACTCAAAAGAAAGAGTATAACCATGTACGGTATACAATAGTTGATGGTGATTATATATTTCTATGTTTCTAGTTTATGTATTTAGTTGACTAAACTTTTTGTTGTTTTAGAGGCCACTTCTACTCACAAAATTTATGATGCAAGAATCTACCGTGTTACGGGTATTGCACATCTGGTGTTAGCTTCCTTAAGCAATTGACCTAAACCTCCTAGGTTTGTGTAAGTTCTCTCTATAATGTATGCACACAATGAAACCACCTAACAAACTGTTTCTAGGAGAACACAGCTCATCACTGTGAAATGTGTGACTGACTATGCTGGTGAACCTCTCAAGAAAAACTCAGCATTAGTTGCTTTGCCTGGGAGAGTGGATGATTAATTTGGGTAGAAGGACCTGTCCATTTTGAGTGGCACCATTCCCTGTGTTTGCTTCCTGAACTGTATACACATCTCTAGCAGAGCAGAAATATCAATCAAGGGTAGAGGTGCAGGGAAAGCAAAGAGTTCATAAGCCCAATATGCCTGCTTGGGACTCCCTGTGCTCCATAGCAAACCAATGGCAGTGTGTCCCCAGGTTGCACAGGGGGCTGCTAGTTTATGCCCTCTGTCTGTCACACATGTGTGTAATGAAGGCTGATAGTGCAAGAGTGTGCAGAACCCAGGAGAGGCAGATGTAATTCACAGGCAGTTTCTGAGACACAGCACATTTTTTTTGGAGGATTCTTTCACCTTTACCATTTTCAAAGCAGTATTTTATGGCCATGGGGATGGCAGGGAGCCGCTCTTGGTGCACATTACTATATAATGTGGAAAATCAGTCTCTGGGGTCAGAGGAGCACTTTCTTTCTCAGGCTTTTCTTAGACATCTCATTTTCCATAAAGCTCAGAAAGAATAATTCATTCTTGCCATTTTTATTTTTGCCAGTGAAACTCTGTAATAATGCATAGTAGGACTTTTCTTAACCAATGTTTAAGAATTCAAGCAACAGAAGTTCTTGGAACAAATCTTGAGGATTAGAGGTTCAGTTTAATATCACCCAATTAAACCACACTTTATGGGCATGTGCCAGGTGCCTATCAATTGATGTGCACAGTCCCCAGGGCTTTCCCTGTATCCCCTTGGCTCACCACAGGTATGAGAGAAGAGAGAGACAGGAACAGAAGAGACACGCTTCTTCAAGGAATTGACTGTGCTTGTAAGTGCTGGCAAATCTGAAGCCCACAGGTCAGACCACGGAACTGGAAACTCAGGATGACTTTCTAAGCTGTGGATTCCTCCTTGTCTGTGGAGCCTCACATTTCAGCTTTGCAGCCCTGCAGATGAGGGTTAGAAGTGCGCCTGCAATGCACTCAGCAAACTGCTTTCCTCAAAACTAACTGAAGACTGAATTTAAGCTGAACCAAAAGCACAGTCACAGAAATACCCAGAAAAACGTTTAAGCAAACAACTGCGAACCATTGTCTAGCCACATCAACACATGAAAATTTACTCTCCAAATAGGCAAACCATGTTCAGCCTCTCTCTGTGTGTATTTATCTTTATTAGCACTGCTCTTACATAAGTCAGCAGATTGTCTTACCTGGAAAAACACAGTACCATTCTAATTGTTCCACATCTCCCAGCAATTCCAATATTATGTTACCTAACAAACATTGCTAACTTATATTGATAAGACTATTTTTGAGCAGGTTGCTTGTTGACTATGCTGTAGTCAAGACATTTCTTCTTTACTCAAGGACCTTGGTTAAAGGGATCACCTTTATTTGGGAAGGCTGTTGTCCAGAGCAAGCAGAAAATGGCAGAGGTGTCTGTTCTCTCTCTGCACGTCTACTCCCATGAGATGCGTACTCTGTTCACTTGTCGACTAAGTCAAATCAAGGGCTGAAACTGTTCACAATGCTGTTGGAGCCCACAAGACTCTACAGTGAATGCACAGCTGACAGGCCAATAGGCAGATCCATGAGAAGTGTATACGTCTACGTCCACATGGAGCAACCTGTTTTGCAGAGCTGTGGGAACACTTGTATTTTGTGAAAGTCACTGTCATATCTATAAAAACCTTGTGAAGCCATGATTTTTTTCCCTTCCAAATGGGATTCATTCCCAGAACACCTCAGTAGTGTAACCTCTGCAAGGGCAGTGAAATGTCCTTGCTCGACTCCCCCCCCCCCCCATGAGGCCTTGGAGCAATGACATCCACTCTTTTTTCTAACAGTCCAATTTACATAGAGTCAATCCACAAAATTACCTGCTAACACACCACATAGAAATTTCTATAGAAGGTCAGGCACTGAGCAGCATGCCCCACCTTTGCTAACAAACAAATCTGGGTGTCCCCAAAGTTGGTAATCACCAAAGAGATTAGATGAGGAGAATGGGTGAATCCAGGACTCAGGGATGTTTAGTAACTTTATTTAATGGTTTGGAATGTCAGACACTTCCCCTTGAGTGCTGGCTCGTTCCTGGGTGATGCCACCTGTTCCAGAGTACTGCTTTGTCAGGTTCTACCTGCACCTTTTTGTGATTTTGATATGCATATTATCATTGTCCTTGCCTGTGGAATTTTGCAATTCTTTTTTCTCCTTACTCTTCCTTTTAATCTTCTTCTTCCTCCTCTCCTCCATGACCCCTTCATTTCATTTTTCTCCTTGCACAAAAAATAAAGAAGATGCAGAGGTAATGTAATTGAGTTAATTTTCTACCCTCAGATCCTTGCCTGCCATAGACACAATGCACAGGTTGAACCTACCACAAGGCAGAGACAAAGAATACTCAGAAACAATAATATACCTCCTACACCTCCTCTCTGTCTGCTACTTGCCATAATACAATCAGCCATACTTAAAGTTAAACCAAATTATATCACTCTGCTTTTAACCCAGTATAATATTTGTGTGTGAAAAATGTCATAATGAAACTCATTTCTTTATATACTAGCCAAAAAAATAATTAGAAAACCTTCATTCAATTTTATTAAGATTCATTCAATTTCTTAGAAGAGCAAAGTCAAACACACACACACACACACACACACACACAGTGTCACAAATGCATGAATGTGGGTGGGAGTAAGGGGTGACTATGAGGAATTAGCTTCCATCATTATGGAAACAGGTCAATAATCTAGTTCCTATCTGAAAGCTAACAGGCCAGACACCTATGAAGAGCAATGTTTCTGTTCAACTCAAAAAGTTGGGGTTAAAAGTCAGTTTTCCAAATCAAGTGCTATAAAGACATCTGTACCACTCTTTTTCTTTTGGGCCACCAACCAGCTCCCAAACCAAGACTGGGGGACTTCTCATTTGTTATGAATACTTGACTTAGCTTATGTTCATTCCTGGATAGCTCTTTTTTTCTTAAATTAACTTGCTTCTCTTTATCTACCTTTTGCCTCAGGACCTTTTACTTTTCTTCCTTCTGTATAGCTTCTCATGTCTGACTGGTGACTACATGGCTTCTAGCTCAGGTGTGTTCCTCTCCTCCCACTCCCTTCCTCTTCTCTTCTTCCTCTCTTGAGCCTAGATTTCTCCTACTGAGTCTCTCTGCCTGTCCCATCTATTCTTTTTCTGACTAGCTATTGGTCAGCTCTTCATTAAACCAACCTGGTGCCTTAGGCAGGCAAGGTGAAACAAACGCAACACATCTTTACTTAATTAGACACACATCCTTATGTTGTCAAATAAATGCTACATAAACAAATGTAACCACACCTTTACACAATTAAAGTGATATTCTCTGGCACAAACAAATGTAACACATCTTTACACAGTTAAAACAGCATTTCATAACAAGAATCCCAGAATCCCTTTCCAGGTGGGAAGAAGACTCTATCCTTTTGATCTGTTTGTGGCTTCAGCTGATTGAATGAGGCTCACCTATGCTGAAGGCAATCTGTTTTGCTCAGTTATCTGACTGAAATATTGATGTCATCTAAACTATCCTCACGGAAACATCCAGAATAATGATTTATGGACTATGAAGGTACCCTGTGACCTAGTCAAGTTGAGCCAGAAAATTAACCTTCACAAATACATTAGCAGACTCTCAACGCACTTTAAATAAAATCTAAACTTCTCTTCATGGCCCACACATATCCTGGCTTTCCTACCTGCCAGCCTCATCTCCTGCCATTTTCCCACCCCGTGGGTCGGTTGTGAATTTAGGGCTGTTCCATGCACTGGAAACTCAGGGAAACCTTGGCCATTGCAGTGTGATTGCATTTGCTCTAATAGGATCACCTCCTTGCAACGCAGCATTTCACAATGCATGCTGGATCTTTCCCATTTTTATCCTTCTGGAAGAAGACATCACACCCCTTGACAATCTCATCTAAATTTCTGTGCTTCTAGCCCTACTGTTTCTCTTAAAGTACTTTGTTCACTTTCTGATAAGCATTCTTAATTATAGAAAATCATTTTACTATTTGTGGTTTGGGTAAGTGTCCACAAAATCCTATCCATGAAATGGTTAAGTTCAATAATACTATTGGGAGCTGGTGGTAACTGTAGGAGCTGGGGCCTTGTCGAAAGAAGTCAGGTTACTGAGGGCATCACACTGAAAGGGATTTGGAGACCCCTCACCCTTCCTTTGCCTGTATTTTTGCTTTTCAGCCATGAAGATGTAAACAGCTTGCTCCTTGCCATAATTTACTACTTCACCATAGGCCCCAAAGCAGAGACCTAGTAGACCATGACTGAACCTATGAAGCTGGTAGACAAAATATACCTTCCCTATTTTCAATTTGATTGCCTTAGGTATTCTTTTATAGTAAGGAAAATAGGAGAAACACAACATTTCTCATCTTTAGTAGGTTATGTGGCTCTCTTGATGTCCAGCTTCAGTTCTCAATGTCCTACAGAAATGTACTACAGGGACTCCACCGTATATATTAAATAGACAAGTAATTAGATGAGCCATAAGAACACAAAATTCTTAAAATAAATTCATTGGTCCTAATAGTGGTGGTTATTCAATCTAAATGAAATGTTACCGCTAATCTGCCAAAAGATAAGTGAAGTATCTTAGAATTTTTATTAAAAATACTTTAATAAATCTGTTAGTGCCTGGAATTCTTCATTGAGAATGCAAGTCCAGAGTGCCTGACTGACTACCATTAGTACTGGTAGAGCAGTAGCAACCAACAGGGGCAATGTTAAAAATTCTGATATCCACTTCTAATGTCCCACCTCAGTCACCTGAATGGACCAGCTTAGACACTGAAGGGAAGTGCTGTGGAGACCTTAGGTTAAGGATAGTTACAACCTAGGAAGGAAACAAACTCAATTATCTTGAGTCATTAATTCACTCTATCAGGGTCACGAAATTATAGTGTGGTGTGCTATATATACTTAGTGTGTTTCAGAATTAAGTATAAAAGAAAAGTTGCTATCAGAAAAATAAAACATTCTACAAGCTAAATTAAAGCTTTCCGTTTTGACTGCATTTTAATCCAGGAAGACTGACTGAACACTTGTTTATTTGCTGAGACAATCTCAGTAGCAACTTTGTATAAAATTTTTATGCCAAGCCTGTGCCCCAAGAACAGTGTGACTCTCTGAATAGAGGATTTGGATCTGATGATGTTTATGAGACCCCACACTCCCAGGGTAATAATTCTAGTGGCAGCCTCAGCTGAAGACAAGCACCATAGATATTTGCCAGTATGGATAAAATAGTATTACTGAGCATAATAAAATAAAATAATTGAATCAATTATTTAAAACACGAAATGGCGGTTGGGTGTATAGCTAGTGGTAGAGATCTTGCCAAACACCTGCATAGCCCTGCCAAGAAAATACAACTGAGGGTTAAAATATAAATAAATTTGATCCAGAATGTATGTGTGGGAGTGTGATGATCTTCCTTTCCCTATGTTGCTATAATGCAATGTTTTTAACGGTTAGAAGAGAAATTAACCAAAAGGAAGAAAAAAATTGAAACACAGTAATGCATACAAGAAGGAAAGATTTCAGTAAGAAGGTCTTATATTATTTTTCTTACATGACTAGAGATTGTCAACAGAATCCTGGTGCTTGTATTAAATTATTCCTACTTTGAAAACAAAGGTGTAATGAACATAATGTAAAATATATACTTCTTAATGACTTACTTATCCTAAGAAACACGGTTGTGGAGCCAGCCATATTATAGAATATCTTCACCACCCTGTGGAATGAGAGCCTCTCTACTTCTGTTCGTCTAGTTTCTTTTTTTCCACCCTGGGTTCAACCCCAGGCACTGCAGAAAACAAAGCATGTACTTTCTTCATGTTTTAATGTAATGCTTTGATAGAATACAATTAATGTCTCAATTTTTATGAGATCTAACATAAGTGGATATTTTTGTCTGTGAATGGAACTTTATAGTTATGTTAAAACATTTACACCAATTTCCTTTGATTGCTATATTCATCTGTAGGAGGACAGATTGCCAATTAAAGCCAAATTAAGTGATAAAAGTATTGAGATCAATATTGAGAAATACCAGTCACATAATTAATCATAAGGAAATAAAGACAAAAGGAAAACTAAATTAATACAAAGAAAAGATAATTTTTCTTTTTTAGAAATAATATATAACAAAATTAAAAGCAGAAAGAATAGGAGAAATCTTTCTCAAACAAGTACCAGTTAAAGCAAGCCCATGCTGTTTATCAATAATTAAAAAGTATTTCATAATAGCTATATGTACTGATGGAAAAATAAACAGAAACATTTTTTTTACTAACAAAACTGAGATGCTCTGCATGTGGTTTCATGAAATAACTTCCTCTTAAGCCTTTTTTCTTTACTGACTTATGTATTAAGAATAGTTTATTTCTGCTGGTTTAAGATTGTGGACTGTGAATCAGGTGAAGCTGACTTCTATAGGGGCTCTCACCCTCACTACACGTGGATCCTTGGATGAAATATCAAACGTCCAACTTCATCTTTCATACTTGAAAAGTGGGGACAATTCCAGTTAAGTTGGAGACTTGTGTGGAGATTTAAAGATAAAATGAGTTTATGACAGAGCCTTGAGGATAGTACCAGAGAACTAATAACCAGGATGTGATTCTTCCAAATGAACAGGAGAATCTAGACACAGTTATATTTGTGTAACGGAGGCAAAAGTTTCTCCATCTGTCACTTCATAAAATGCATTCACGATTCTGCCCCTCTCTGAACTTTCTCACAGTCCTCATGACTTTTCTGGAAGACTTCAGTGGAAAATGTAGCCATAATGACCTTTCATTTTTCTAATCGTCCTTCTCTGTCATTGACACACCACCCAGTTCCTGTGACTGGGTTCTCCCACTGAGGAGGGAAAGAGAAATGAAGGCTACTTATGGGGGAAAGGTCTTGCTCCAGGTGGTTGTTGGAAACTGGATTGGAACCAGTGGACTCCAGCTGACTTCCTTTGATCTTCAAATAACCCACTGGACACTCCATCCTACAATTCATAATCCAGACCTTGACAGTGGAAGCATCTGTACTCCTGAGAGGCACCCTAGACACTTTCAAGGTCTTAGGAATAAGACCTTTGCTTCCACATTCTTATTTTGTTTATCATTCTGTTCTTTATTTTCAATAGGTTGATGATCCACCTCTGGTGTTTGAAAAGTTTTCTTTCCCTATAGTCTCTCTGAATCCTGGAGAAGTCCTGGCCCTAGCACAATGGGATATCAACCTTTCCAGCTCTGGGCATTCTTATGGCACCTTGGCCAATTCTATTAGCAATAAAGAAATGATGTTATCATTGTCATAATACAGATAAAATTAATCTTATGTTATTACCCATTCATGGCCCAAAGAAGTAAGGGCCAAAGTCGGCTCTACAACAAAAGTGCTCTGATTCTATAGACATTTCTATTATCTTTTTCCCTAAAATTCATGATCAGTGCCCAAAAGAAATGCATTGAATCTGTATGTCTATGATTAACTATGCTAATGACTACAGCTGTCCTGAATAAAACCAGCAGAATCTATATAATTAATTAACAAATTATTTTTCTCAAATACTTAAGAGAACTAATTACAGTTCAGCCAAATTATAGATGCAATGAATTTTTGAATACTAATACTTATTACCATGTATTTTTCTGTTTTATTTCCTGCTCAAATACTGAGCACTCATTAGCTATTATTGAATAAGTACTCTCACCAAACAAAAGGCCAGTATTGCATGTTAGACACTTAACTCTTGATAACGAAGAACAACCTATCAGTTCAGTAACATGTAGATTGTACTTACTCCATAGTGTTGCTTCTGGTTCATATTTTCATCACCCAGTCAATGAATTATGTTAATCCCTGTTTGTTTGAATGACAGAGTTTTCATTCTATGAGTGTTTTTCTTTTTTTATTGATTTTTATTGAGTTCTACATTTTTCTCTGCTCCCCTCCCTTTCAAGCCTCCCACAAGGTCCCATGTTCCCAATTTACTCAGGAGATCTTGTCTTTTTCTAGTTCCCATGTAGATCAGATTTATGTATGTCTCTCTTAGGGTCCTCATTGTTGTCTAAGTTCTCTGGGATTGTAATTTGTGGGCTGATTTTTTTCTTTATGTTTAAAATCCACTTATGAGTGAGTAAATGTGATAATTATTTTTCTGTGTCTGGGTTACCTCACTCAAAAATAATGTTTTTCTAACTCCATTTATTTTCCTGCAAAATTCAAGATGTTGTTATTTTTTTTCTGCTGTAATGTGTAAATGTACTATTGTGTAAATGTACCACATTTTCCTTATCCATTCTTCGGTCGAGGGACATTTAGGTTGTTTCTGGGTTCTGTCTAAAACAATGCTGCTATGAACATAGTTGAGCACATGTCCTTGTGGCACGATTGTTTTTCTTACTGACAATATTTGACCAGAATGATAGTCCTATGGGAGAATGGCTTGTGGCATTTATGTTTTACTCTTTCTGGATAATGACTCTTTTCAGAAAGGCATTTTGGAGAAAAATACATCATGGATAGAGCCTTTTATTCATCTTCAACATTTGTTGCTGTCCACAGCTAACCTTGGCTTATAGTCAGTTCCCCAGAGACCCTGAATGCTAAGATGCCATGTCTATTGGAAAGGTGTTTCAAGCCAATTAGATTTAGCAGTTGAAGGTTAAAATGCCAAAACACACAGAAAATGAAGCACATAAAAAGCACTAAACAAACCCATTTTTGTAGCCAATGTTCTTTTGGCCTCACAGAAGATTTTTTTTAATTAATTATTTTTTTTCTTTAAAAATTTTAGTTTACATACTTGCCCCAGTTCCCATTTCCTCCTCTCCTTCCATTCCTTACCTTCCCCCATTTTTCCTTTCCACTCCTCAGAGAGGATAAGCCTGCCTTGGGATGTCAACAAATTCTGGTTTACTAAGTTGAGGCAGGACCATGGTGCCAAGACTGAGCAATGTATCCCACCATAGGGAGTGGGCTCCAAAGGCCAGTTCATGCACCCAGGATAAGTTCTGGACCCACCACAAGCCCCCCAACAGATCAAGTCACATCTATCACCCACATTCAGAGGACCCTAGTCAGTCTCATGCATGATCCCTAGCTGTCAATCCAGAGTCTGAGAGCTCCCATTAACTCAGGTCAGCTGGCTCTGTGGTTTGTTTTTCCAATCATGATCTTGTTCCCCTCTTGCTTATATGAACCCTTCTCCCTCTCTTCAACTGAACTCCAGGAGCTCAGCCCAGTGCTTGGCTGTGGATTACTGCATCTGCTTCCTTTGGTTACTGGATGTAGGCTCGTGTTTGTCTTTCTGGATCTAGGTTACCTCACTCAGAATGTTTTTTTTATAGATCCATCCATTTAAATGCAAATTTCAAGATGTCATTTTTCCCCCACAGAGTAATACTCTATTGTGTAACTGTATCTCATTTTCTTTATCCATTATTCAGCTGACAGGCATCTAGGTTGTTTCCAGGTTCTGGCTATTACAAATAATGCTGCTACAAATGTAGTTGAGAAAATGTCTTTGTGGTATAATTGTGCATATTTTGGGTATATGCCCAGGAGTAGTATTGCTGGGTCTTGAGGTAGATTGATTTCCAATTTTCTGAGAAACTACCATACTGATTTCCTAAGTGGCTGTACAAGTTTGCACACCCATTAGTAGTGGAGAAATGTTCCCCTGACTCCACATCCTCTCCAGCTGAAGGTGTCATCAATGTTTTTGATCTTGATCATTCTGACAGGTGTAAGATGGTATGTCAGAATTGTTCTGATTTACCTTTTGCTGAGGGATAAGAATGTTGATCTATTCACTAAATGTCTTTTGATCATTTGAGTTTCTTCTATTGAGACTTCTTTGTTTATATTTGCACCCCAGTTTTTAGTAGGATTATTGGGTATTTTTGTCAGGAGCCATTTCCCCCCTAAAAATTGCAGAAACCATCATCCTGGGGAGTCTGCAGAGAACCCCACACCCATAATTATGTTCTATTGACAAAATCTGCCCCACACCCAATTAACTGCTAATCTGTTAGCAGAACACGCCTCACATTCCAGCTATCCAGGGAACCAGGTGTGGCAACTCGTGACTTCTTGGCCTACCTGTCCGAATCCTGTCCGAATGTGACCTCCTGGCCTATGTGACCGGAACCACGCGGCGAGATCCCTTGCCCTGCCCCCCATTCCTTACCATATATAAACTGTAACCCGTCCCTAATAAACGGAGGCTTTGACAAATCTGCTTGGCTTCCTTCTTCTGTCTTAGCTCATTCCCTTCCAGGTAGCGCCCCTCCGTGACCCTGGAATAACTGATTGCAGGGTGGGTTACAAACCCCTAGACTGAGTAACCCACCCAACGCAATTGACATATTTTGATGTCTAGTTTCTTGAGTTCTTTATACATTTTGTAGATCAGCCTTCTGTCAGATGTGAGATTGGTGAAGATCTTTGCCCTTTCTGTAGGCTGCTCTTTTGTCTTATTACTGTGTCCTTTGCTGTTGAAATAGGAGCTGTGGGGCTGCATCCCCAACACCCCGGCCGCTTGGCTAGCTCATGCCCGAAATAACAACACACAAACTGTATTCATTTAAGAACTGCTTGGCCCATGAACTCTAGCCCTTACAGGCTAATTCTCGCACCTGGACTAGCCCATTTCTAATGATGTGTGTAAGCACCCCAAGGTGCGCTTACCGGGAAGATTCTAGCCTATGTCCATCCTGGGTTGGAGTTGCCTGGGAGAGCTGAGCATGGTGTCTCTGCTCCAGAGAGCAGAGCTGTCGGGTCTGTCCGGGAGCAGAGCAGAGTCTGACCTCACTTCCTCTTCCGCCCAGAATTCTATTCTGTTTACTCCTCCCATCTATGTTCTAAGCTATGAGGCCAAGCAGTTGGTTTATTATAATTAACCAATGACCTTCCTCCATCACTTTGCCTCACAGAAGCTTCTCAGTTTCAGGATGTCCCATTTATTAGTTGTTGCTCTCAGCATATGTGTTACTGGTATTATATTTAGGAAGTGGTCTTCTGTGACCATACATTCAAGGTTTCTTTCTACTTTCTCCTCTGTCAGGTTCAGTGTAATTTGAATTTATGTTAAGGTCTTTGATCCATTTGGACTTGAGTTTTGCACATGGGGGAGAGATACGGATCTATTTGCTTTCTTCTACATGTCAATATCCAGCTATGTCAGCACCATTTGTTAAAGATGCTTTCTCTTCTCCATTGTACATTTTTGGCTTCTTTGTCAAAAATCAGGTATTTATAGGTGTGTGGGTTAATATCTGGGTCTTCAATTTAGTTTCATTGATCCATGTGTATGTTTTTATGCCAATATCAAGCTGTTTTTTTTTTTACTACTATAGCTCTATAGTAGAGTTTGAAGTCAGGGATGATGAAGCATCTGGAAGTTCCTTTATTATAGAGCATTGTTTTGGCTATCCTAGGTTTTTTATTTTCCATATGAAGTTGAGTATTGTCTTTTTGAGGTCTGTGAAAAATTGTGTTTGGATTTTGATGGGGATTTCATTGAATCTGTAAATTTCTTTTGCTGTTTTTACTATGTTAATTCTACTTATCCAAGAGCTTGAGAGATCTTACCATTTTCTGATATCTTCTTCAAGTTCCTTCTTTAAAGCCTTAAAATTCTTGTCATACAGGTTTTTCACATGGTTGGTTCATCTTACCCCAAGATATTTTATGTTATTTGTGGCTATTGTAAAGGATGATATTTCTTTGATTTCTTTCTCAGACCATTTATCATTTATTTATAGGGGGTTACTGAGGTTTTTTTTTTAGTTGATCTTATAACCTTTCACATTCCTTAAGGTGTTTATCAGCTGGTATATTTTTTGGGGGATCACTTATGGATACTATCATATCATCTGTGAAAATTTGACTTCTTCCTTTCCAATTTGTATCCCTTTTGATCTCCCTTTGTTATCTTATTGCTCTAGTTAGAGCTTCCAGTACTATGTTAAGTAGATATAGAGAGAGTAGAGATTATTGACATTAAAGTATTTAAGAGAAACAGGGAGTATAGAGTATACTGGGTGTTGGGATGAAGCCCCTGTGAAAACATGGAATGAAATCTGCCACAGTCCATTTTATATGGCTGTAACAGACTACCACAAAATGGACCATGTATAGTGAGCAGTAATGTATTTGATTTGTACTTCTAGAGGTTGGAGAATCAAAGATAAAGGATTTGCACATCTTCTTTCTGTGCCGTATCATGATAGATAATATCATATCGT
>NW_026068007.1:740877-846313 GCF_014885135.2 Alexandromys fortis
AATGTAGGCGTGCACAAGAAAGGAAGTGGTTCATTCGCAGCTACCATGCACTAAATGATTCACATGGTTTATGGGATCATCCTTCGAAGGTTCCCCCCTCCCCTCTCAAAAGTGCTGCACTGAGGACATAATTTGTACTACATAAATGCTGTAGCACATTCTTTCCTTATGCAGCTCCCAAGTCTGCAT
Organism: Alexandromys fortis; assembly: GCF_014885135.2. NCBI lineage: Eukaryota > Metazoa > Chordata > Mammalia > Rodentia > Cricetidae > Alexandromys > Alexandromys fortis. Next base: position 741,067 of record NW_026068007.1, read on the forward strand.
TGTATAATGTGACTTTGTAAAACTGTCCACACTATACATGTCATAACTATAGAACCCTGGGGGAACTAGTCTCCAGATTCCCAAAGCAAAAATGCATTGGTTCAGTTTGCCATGTACCCATCTCAAGGAAAAACTATGATGCAGGCTGAATTAATGGCAAAATCATTGCACCAGTTTACTTATGGCTTTAGATGATTTAGGTTAGATTATCAGAACATTTGAGATATTTTTCCATGATTTTCTTTTGTGGAATAAGGAGTTTGAGACAACAATTAAAATATTGACTTCCTGGACTTTGAAGTGCTTGAGATAGTTAGAACTAAGTTGCTGAAGTTTTTGGCAGGGGTATAGAAAGATAATGTTTAAAGGCAAATTAATAAATTAATTAAATATGTATGATATTGCCATTAAAATAAAATGATGCTTGCCTTTTTTGAAAAAGATACATTTTAATAAAAAATGCTGAATGTTGAGTCAATTTATTTTAGCCTCAATTTAAAATCTGGTCCTGATATTTACCAGTCATGAGTTTGTTCTGTGCCATTTGTATAATAAAATGAATAGTGCCATTCATGTGGTCCAGAGATTAAAAGAAATTAATTTTTATGTACTTTTTGGATACCACCAGACACATAAAAACAGTAATCACTGTTAATTGCTCTTTCATTTTTCTTTGTGGTGGATGCATGAAATCAGATTTATGTTTAACTCAGCCATTGAGTTACTGAGTTAGCATTTGATTTTTATATTTCCCATTCTTTATATTAGTAATACTTTTTTGGCTGTGTTTAGTGGGGATTATCAGATCATTCAGCATTATCAAACCCAGACAGGCTAGAAGTGAGTAGCCTCCAATGTTCAGACTAACCTGAATTTATTCTATTTATTTATTAATTGAGACAGGATGCCACTGTGTACTCCTGGCTGGCCTAGAACTCACTATCTAGAATATTCTGACCTCAAATTCAAATTCACAAAGACCCATGTGTCTCTGTCTCCCAATTGCTGGGATTAAGTCAAACTTGGCTTTTGAATTCATTTTAAAATGTGACTCTGGATGTATGGTGATGATGCTAGAGCCCTTCTCATATACCTAACGTATAAGAGGAAAGATAGAGTGAAAAGGTTGCCGTAACAGCGTAAACGAATGCAGACAGATTGTAAAAATATATACAGCTTTAATGGAGAAATAGACTTACAAAAACACCGTTCCCGTGGAGACCAGGAAAGCAGAAGCAGCCTCTGGGAGCACACTAGCCAAATTTATAGGCATACATTAGCCCGAGGCGAATATGCCCCCTAAGGGGTGGGACTTATCCCTACAGGTTGCCACTAAAAATTACTTTTATTTTTATGCACACATTAAAATGGAGAGGATTGTAGGTTAGGAAATTATTATACACCATTGTTATCAGCTTTATAAATATGCACACCTGTACACACCTTTAAGACTTTAAGATTTTGTGGGCATAAATTTAGCACAAGATTCTTATTTAGTACTTTTATGCCTGTCCTTCTGTTGTGTGATTATTGGATGATAACAGGGCATTGATGCAGCTAAAAGGAAGATCGATGTCCACTTTCAAATCTGTTTGTACAACACAACAGATCCACCTTTAAAAATTGTATATAATAAGGGAATGGAGTATTTTGTGGAACAGGGAAAATAAAACATTACTTTCCCCATCTTCTACTATTTTCACCTTCTGATGTGGGATTTCATTCTGTATGCTGTGATTACCATTGATAAATAAAGGAACTGCTTTGGCCATATAGCAGAGCTACAGGGGACAGAGGTAGGCAGAGGAAACTAAGGTGAATGCTGGGAGAAAGGAGGCAGAGTTAGAGAGAAGCCATGTAGCCCCGCTGGAGAGCTGGAGACAGACAACGGAACTTTTGCCAGTAAGCCACAGCCACGTGGTGATGCACAGATTATTAGAAATGGGTTAAATTTATATGTAAGAGTTAGCTAGAACTACTGATCCAGGCAGTGATTTAATTAATACAGTTTGTGTATGATTATTTCTGGGCTAAGCGGCTGGGAACCAACAAGCAGCTCTCTCCTTCAACACCTCTCTCACACACTAGGAGGTTCATGTCTCTTGAGATATTATTTGACACTGAATCAAACAGCTACATGGCATGTTGAAGAAGCTATTAGGTTGAACAGTGCCTACAAAACTACACAGATACTTGACAGTTGTGAATTTTTTGATAATCTAGAGGCCATATTTTTAAAAATAATGTTAACAATATAAATCTTGACCAATGAGAGAAAATTGTGCTGTTAAACGGGTGTAAAAATTGTATATTTGATAAATCATAGAATGAATCAGGAATAACTTAGGTCCTTATCACTCAGTATAGCTCAATAGTAAAACCTCCACACAGATTTAAAAATTACAAGCTACTAGCTACATTTTTCATGCACAAACGTGTTTCAAAAATTAGTTCTGTTAAGATGATACATAGTTGTTCAAACTTAAGACTTCATATGCATATATATAATGGAATATATGTAAATTCAAAGACTGTTAAACAGGGCATTGTGTTGTGTACAGGATATTGGGGGTGAAGAAATAGGCTTAGCTCTGAACAAAAATATAATTGAAGGATTGTTTGGATAATAATTATAATAGAAGTCAGGCATATTCTGTTCTAAATTTTAATAAAAAGTCAGGCCAAAAGTGAATGCATGTTGATGTAATTCATGTAAAAATTAAGATTAATGAAATCACCATAGTTTGCGGAAATGAGGGTCAGGAATAGAAGTATTGAAGTTGCTTTTATTTCAAGGGAAGCTAAATCACCACACCCTCACCCTCTTTACTCACTTGAATCAGCCTTTACCTACTAGCCGGTGGTTCCCTATCATCAGCTGAGTAGGAACATTGCCCTGTTTGATTGCATGTGGGTGCATGCACACACGCACACTAAGGTATGTGTACACACGTGCTCATGTGTATACCTAAGAGTTTTCGCTTAGTGGACAGCTCTTAAAATTGGGAAAAATGGACCATCTAAATGTGGCTGACAATTGGGGCAGACTGAGAAGCCAATTATAATGGCACTGAGATTTGTCTCTACTGCATGTACTGGCTTTTTGGGATCCTAGTCTATTTGGATGCACACCTTCCTAAGCCTGGATGGAGGGGGGAGGGCCTTGGACTTCTCACAAGGCAGGGAACCCTGCCCTCCCTTAGGACTGAAATGGGGGAGGGTGACTGGAGGAGCGGGAGGGAAACGGGAGAAGGGGAGGAAGTGGAAGTTTTGAATGATATTATTTATAAAGCAATAATAAATGAATAAATTGGGAAAATGCAAGTTAGAGGCCAAACTACCAAACCAGATTGTTGTCATTGGCCAAAGGCAAAGGGATTTGCAATAGCAGAAAGGGATCAGTAACATCAGAAGGTATAGAAAGGAAGGCGACAATGAAAGAGGTGATTGGTTGGGATAGTGAGCTCATTGAAGCCATCCTTTAAAAATATACAGCAGGGAGTAAAGTGGAGGCTGTTTTCAAAGTGAAGTAAGCTGGACAGCAGAAGCTGTTACAAGGCAAAGTCTTTGAGCCCAGCCTATTATTTTCAGAATTTCCCCACTAAAGGGAAGAGATGAAATGGAAGCTTAATAAAGAGGCAGGATCAAAGGAGGGATTTGCTTGAGGATAGGGAATATAGGAGCTTGCCTGTAAACGGAAGGGAAAACACACTGGAGAGTGATGGATTGCAAATGAAGGGGAAGGCAGGATTGATGGGGTGGTTCTAGGGGATATAAGGATAAAGGCCTTGAGATAACAAGTAAATAATTATTTCACTTAAAGAAAAGTAATTATTCCTCTGAGACAGAACTGACAGAGGGAAGCAAAGTATTGATTTCTCAAAAATCTGAGGTGAAGTAGAGGATAATTAAAGTGGTTGCTCAAAGATCCAAAGAAATGCACTGTGGGAGGTGTGATGATTGGCAATCAGCAGATACACGGGAAAACTGGCTAGCGTCTCAGGGAAGTGTGGGTTTCGTAGAAATTGTTTCCCGAATCATTTCATCCAAGAGCTCTATTACTGAAGGCAGTGGTGTTGTTTCTCAGTGAGACTTAATGACCAGGTCAAAGTCTGGGCCATGTAACATGGCTGGGTCAGCTCAGAGGCCGTCTTCTCTTTGCTGCCCCTGCATGGCGGGGCTCAGCCTTTCTGCACTCACGGCTCTTCATGCTGACTTTGCTAAGCACCTCTGACCAAGGTCATCTGAGCTGATGGTTGTTCTTTAAATGGCATCTTTTGGAAACTTTGGGACACTTTTTAAAGGTTGTGTGAATTACGTGTGCAAACCAGGATGTGCAAAGCAATACCAAAGCACAACTATAACAAGTTACACTTGACACTGCCTTCTGTTTCAATCATGAAATTACAAAAAGCAAGGCTCTTGTGCACTATCTGGTATACACTGGATAAATCTGAATAAACTAGTCATTCACATTTATGCCAAAACTTGAAAAAGTCAAGTCAAATAAATTCTGAAACACTTGTGCTAATATGATAAACAATATTCAGGTTTGCTTTTTCATTTTCATTTTATACAGCACATTATTTATTTTTGGTACTCTAAATTCCATCCTTACTTTACTCCCTGGAACCACTTTTGCTGGATTTTGATTGATATTTTGGATGGGGTTACAATAGAGTGAGTCACAAAACACATCCGTTACACTTCTTGCAAAAATATTGCCAGAAGTATTTCTTACCATAGCAGGAAGTGTCTCTTTTGTGTGAGCCTATTGGGGGCAATTTTTCTTTGGCCTCAGGGCTAAAGTTAAATTTCTTCGAAGCAACTGAAACAACTTGATTCTACAGCATAGGGAATAGTATAATTGCCTTTGACTTCTTTGGGGGATTTGACTGTGTACCAACCGAGAATGTTTTTGGCCACAGTTACAGTAAATTCAAGAAGGGGATTTTCAAAAAACAATGACTTCTTGGATTTTGCAAGCAAATGGAAGGAAATAGAAAACACTATCCTGAGTGAGGTAAGCCAGAACCAAATAGAGGAACATGGGATGTACTCACTCATAATTGGTTTCTAGAGATAAATAAAGGACATTGAGCCTATAATTCGTGATCCTAGAGAAGCTAAATAAGAAGGTAAATCCAAAGAAAAACATATAGGCATCCTCCTGAATATTAACCTTCATCAGGCGATGAAAGGAGACAGAGACAGAGACCCACATTGGAGCACCGGACTGAAATCTCAAAGTCCAAATCAGGAGCAGAAGGAGAGAGAGCACGAGCAAGGAACTCAGGACCGCGAGGGGTGCACCCACACACTGAGACAATGGGGATGTTCTATTGGGAACTCACCAAGGCCAGCTGGCCTGGGTCTGAAAAAGCCTGGGATAAAACCGAACTTGCTGATCATAGCGGACAATGAGGACTACTGAGAACTCAAGAACAATGGCAATGGGTTTTTGATCCCACTGCACGTATTGGCTTTGTGGGAGCCTAGTCTGTTTGGATGCTCACCTTCCTAGACCTGGATGGAGGGGGGAGGACCTTGGACTTCCCACAGGGCAGGTAATCCTTACTGCTCTTCGGATTGGAGAGGGAGGGGGAGGGGAGTGGGGGGAGGGGGAGGGAAAATGGAGGAGGCGGAAATTTTTAATAAAAAATATATATTTCAGAATGAAAAAAAGAATTACATATGAGAAAAAATTATGACAACAGCTCAAAGTCACCCACAGTACTATGAAACATGTGCAAATGAAATTATTTCCAGATTTAGAATCCCTACTAATTCTCTGAACCATTATCAATGGGTCTTAATGCAATAACAGTACAGAGGATCAAACCATTACTAGAGAACATGAGATGATGTTAAAGAAAACATGATGACATGCTTGGTCATTAGTGAATCTATGTATAGAATTGATGAGGTCATTATTAACTGTTACGCTGCTAAATGAACAATAAGGTTGTGCTAGAGATGACCTGTCATCTAAGGGGACCTCAATTGGTTTAGAGATTTCTCTCAGTTAAAGAGACTTCAAAGAGAATAAGTATGTAACTGAAATGTAATATAAAAAATCTACTAATAATACTGAAGAACTCACTAACATTTTTGCTAATTAGTCAAGTCATATACATAAATCTGTATTAAAGCAAAAAGAATAAAATAATCCAGAGTGTCTATAAATGTAAAATATGCATTTTACCACAATGACCAAGCTAGCTAAGAGTAAAGGAGTTATATATAATAGGAGTCAGGTACAATGCTTGTCATTTGATGGCATGTAAAGACCACTGGCTGTTGTGGTGTGTGGGCATTTATTCTAATACCAACACATCATTTCTTTTTCTGTCATAGCAGTATCTGAAACTATATCATCATCTATATCTTTATTTAATTTCCCTAAACCTGCTTCTTCCACACTGCAAACTAATTCAAATAAATTCCTATTAAGTACAGAAATATGCCCAAAACATCTTAGTGGAATAAAGTTGAACAAAATGTGAAAGACTGCACCCCTTAATTCAACATATTGGCTCCATCTTTGAATATCTGCACAGAGACAGGTGAAACTACAAGCTGTCATATAATCCTCCTAATTTACAGAAGTCAGAGTGACCGCTGCTATTGATGGCATGGATAACTCACACATGAGCAGTACTTACTGACATTAAGTAAATAAAGTATTTCAGAAGGGTGTGCATAACTTCCAGGAAAAGGAAAGAGGATTCCATTTTTGGGGGGTCTGAAAACACTACAGAAGATTATTAACATTTCATGGTCATTGCAGTAATAACCTGCTTCCCCCATTAAAGTGTGCCAGACAGATCTACAAAGATCTCACAACCAGATATTCTCAAAATGATACTTAAGAGAAGGGGTTTTCTATGCCATACTTAGTGAACAAACAAATAACCTTGAGACACATTATTCTATGAAATATAGGATTATGCCCCAAGTCATCTTAATGAGATAAGCTTGAACAATAAAATGTGCAGTACTCTACAAACATAAACTTGCTGTCTCTGGAAGGCAGGAATATTTTCTCCCTTATTTGTTTTTGCTTTTCAATATAACAATTCATCTGCAATTTCATAACACACCATAGATTCTACTCCAGCTAATAATCAACTTATCTGCGGTAATATAACCCGTGAAGTGACAGCATGGAGCTGTTAACGGTGTCTCTGCAATGATTTCTTTCAGGTGTTTGTTAGAAGAAAAAGGCGAGGATGAGGTGACTCTGATAAGCAGTGAACAGCAGCGTTGTTTTTCAGAAGGAAACAATATGAATAATTTACCAGTCATGTCAGAGAATGTCTCTAGCTGTGCCCTGTGAAGGGAATTCCTGAGCCTCCCGATCCTCATGTATCACTGGAGCTTGCAACCACAAGGGTTTGATCACTTGCATTTCTAAAAGATATTTTCAAAATAAAAAATCTGACAATACTTTTTCTAACACAGTAACCAAATAATATAAAAAATGTTTTGTTAACTGAATGTACAGATACTTTATCCAAAAGAGACAAATTCTTCCACAAAAAGACAGTCTACAAAGAATGTATATTGTATTCCTAGACTGTTAGCTCCATGATGGGTTGCATCTTGTTGGAATTACCACTGTGGGTTTTCAGTGCTCTTTTTCAGAAACCTCTTGCTTGTCCTTATAGAAGTCTGTTTGTTCAGAAAGTGACAATAATGCCAAGAACTTAAAAGTGTACTCAACTGTGTCATTGGGTTCCTTTGTGTACCTTCAAAAGATATGTGTAAGTCCTAATCCCATCTACATAAGAATGTGATCCTATTCAGGGATTTTCTTGATGTATTTATGCTAAGAACATGATAATAGATTCTGATCCAATCAATATGACCAGCACCTTTATATGGAGAGAAAAGACACACTCAGCACAGAAAAATAGCCATGTGAGAATGAAGATGGTTTGGAAAGATGCTGTGTAATCCAAAGGATACCATTTATTGTTAGATGTATGGAACATATTTCCTTCTACCCTTCTGAGAAAATGGACTGACTTTACATCTTGAACTCATACCTTCAGTCTCAAGAACTATGAAAGCATGGCAATTTATGGCTTAAAGCTATCTGATTTGTATTATTTTCTTATAGTAGCCTGGAACACTAGTTTTGTGTTTAAATCAAACTTTCCTGAGTGGAGGGGCAATGAGACAGTGAACACACCCAGACAAGCTCTGAATGAGTGATAATGATTATTTCGATCAAACTGTAGATTTTTCTACAGTCATATTAGTTGGAGGATGTATAGTAGTGATCTCTATATATGTAGAGGTACAGGTTGACTAGATTTGTCCAATTCGTGATGAAGGACTGGTACTCACAGATTTTTGAAGGCATAAAAACTAAGAAGCCTTTTTATTGCTTTGACTTTTTGATTCTATTTTTATTTCTGTTCCTGTGATAAAATATCCTGGTCAAAAGCAATTTAGTAAAGAAATTTATGTTTACTTGGATTATAATTCCAGATTAGAGTCCATCATAACAGGGATATTACAGTGGTAGGAGTTTTAAGCACACAAACACATCCATAGACAAGAGCAAAAAGAATAACCACATGGATTCTTGCTTGGTTGCTTTTGTCTAAAAGAATTCTTTATTACAAAGTTCAGCATTTCCTGCTTAAGGAATGGTGCCACTCACAATATCCTGGATCTTCCTACATCAGTTAATAAGAGAAACCTTCACAGGAATGCCCAAAGACCAACCTGATTTTGATAATTGCTCAATTAAAATTCTTTTAAAGTAATTTTACATTGTATTATATTGACATTAAAACTGGCCTCTGCAAGCCAGGCAGTGGTAGTGCATGTTTTATTCCCAGCACTTAAGAGAAAGAGGCAGGCAAATCTCTGGGAGTTCAAGGTCAATCTGGTCTACAAAATGTAGTTCCAGGACAGCTAGGATTGATACACAGAGAAACTAAGTCTCCAAAATATAAAAATCAAACAAACAAAAAAACCTATCCTCCGAAATATCCAAATTTTGTTGATATAAGAATCATTTTATTGTATGTATTGTAAGAATATAGGGAAATGAGTAATTTTCAATCTGTTGTTTAGAATTTAGAAATAAAAAATTCTCCAGCATCACATCCAACATCACTCCAAAACTTCACTGAGCTAGAATTTTGAGATTGTAGTGACTTGGTTCTCCTTGGGCTCAGTTAACTTTAGGACCACACAGTATACCTTCTTTGGAAGGTATACTCAGGAAATGTAATTGAAATAAATACTACTATTACTCCATTAAGCTGGGTAAAAAGGTGAAGGAAATACCACAGTTAGAAGGAAGAGAACTGAGCTCAATAGGAAATGAGTACTCAGACACAGTTCTTCACTACAGAAAGGTGATTGAGATTGTCAATATGGATTCTGGAGAGAGAGAGAGGCAGAGAGAAAGAGAGAGAGAGAGAGAGAGAGAGAGAGAGAGAGAGAGAGAGAGAGAGAGAGAGAGAGAGAGAGGAGAGAGAGGAGCCAAAGTTGTGGCCATATTCCTTCCCATGTCAATACTTTCTAAATCTTGAATTGAAATTTATCTGCCATCAGTCCTCTCTCCTGTACCCCACTCCTTGAAAAATGAAAGATAATATTGAACAATATGTGACACTAAATTCACTTTTTGTTGAATATAAAAGTAATCTTCTTTTCTTTTTCTCTGTGTGGTGCATTCACATGAGTGTGTAGCTGTGTTCAGTCATCAGTGTGTATGTAGATGTCAGAGCAAGATGTTGGCATTGTCTCCATTCTTCTTAGTCAAATTTCCCTGAGGCAGGGTGTAAACAGAGCTTGCCCGATCATTTCCCAGCTGCCCAGACCCAAATAATCACACAGAAATTATATTACTTCCAACACTGCTTGGCTAATAGCTTAGGTGTATTCCTACCTAGCTCTTATATCTTAAATTAACCCATTTCTATTAATCTGTATATCACCACGAGGCTGTGGTCTACTGGTAAAATTCTGGCATCTCCAGAGTCTTTCTCCTTCGACAGCTACATGGAATCTCTCTGACTCTGCCTACTTTCTCTATATTCTTTTCAGATTTTTTCACCTTGTTTTGCTCTGCTAATCCATTGGCCAAAACAGCTTTATTCATCAACCAATAAAAGCAATGCATATACAGAAGGGCGTCCCACATCATCAGGGTTTCTTAATTAGTGGAAATTCACTCATCTTTTTAATTAGGTTAGTTCCTCACTGTGCTCTTGGGTTCCCACCAAACTCTCTCTCTCTCAGTGTTGGGGTTATAAGCAACACAGTCATCCCCAACTTTTCATGTGGATCTGTAGTCAGAGGCTGTTTTTCATTCATAGCTGCGCAGACCCAAAATAATCACACAAACTATATTATTTGCAATATTTTTGTCCAATAGTTTAAGCATATTTCTAGCTAGCTCATACATCTTAAATGAACCTATTTCCATTAATCTGTATATGGCCACAATCATGTGGCTCACTGGTAAGGTTCTGTCCAGCATCTGGCATCTGTTTCCTACAGCAACTACACGGTTTCTCTCTGACTTTGCCCTCTTCCCCCTCTATCTGCTTGGAATTCCAACCTTGCTCTATTCTGCTAAGCCAGCGGCTGAAACATATATTCATTAGCCAATAAAAGCAATACATATACAGAAGGACCTCCCACATCAAGGATGCAGAAATGTATTCACAGATAAATATAAGTGTGAGTTTGTGTGTATAACTTTGAGAATGATTGATAGTGTGTGAATATACAGGGTGCATGTTAGCGTGTGTTTTTTAATAGTGTGAATTTGCACCCTTGAGTCAGTATAAGACCTCTAAGTGTATGTAAATCACTGGTTACTGTGTGTAGGTGTTTTATTGTATGTGTGAAAATATGAATGTGTGAGTTTTTGAGTATGTCTGTATGTAAATATATTCATACAAGAATGGGTGAATATGTGGGTGTTAGAGTGTGTTTGAATGTGTATGCATTGGATTATAAGGATATTAGCATGTAAATTCACAAGAGTATGAAAATGTGTGTATGTTAATTTGAAATGACATTGTATGAATGTGTGATTATGAAAGTGTAATTGTGTTTGTGTATAAGGGTATATTTTTCGTCATGTTTGAGGATATGGTTATGAAAATTCATGAATGTGTGAGAGTGTGTTTGTATGTGCATGTGTCAATGTGTGGGCATGTCAATGAATGAACGTGTAGCAGTGGGTGAGAATGTCACTGTGTGTGAATGGTTTGCTGTGTAAATATGTGACTGTGTGATGGTGTATGAGAATATTACCAGTGTGTGTGAATGTGTGAATGTGTAAAGGTGACCTGTGATGATGTGTGAGAGTGTTGTCAGTGGGTGTGAGTGGGAGTGTGTGTGTGTACTTCCTATTTATGGACATAGACTGAGGAGACCTGGCCATCATCGAGAAGAACCTTATGAGGCCTTTCTGAGCAAGAACATTTCAGCCAGCAGACAGATAATAGAGAGCTAAGAATATGCCCGCCTGCTTCCTTACCTCTTCATGGTAGAGCTAACACACACTTTTGTCTCCTAATCCATTGGTGAGAACTAGATCCTCTACATTCCTTAGAAGACTATGGTGGTGCTAGAAAATGGGATCATGGAACTCTTTTTTTTCTAACTACAGCTGCATTGGGGAAAGAGGAGCTTAAATGATTAGAGGAACCACTAGCCACCACTTCCGTGTGGAATTCTATTTTTAAAGACATTAACTCAGAAGCATCTTTGGGCATTGGCCTGGACTGGTGATGACGGTACTGAGTTATACCCAAGAAATGGAAAGCAACAGAGCCTACAGCCACCTGAAATAATCTGGCCCATGGAGATCAAACTGAAATTGAAATAAGCACTCAAAAGTTGAATCCTGTGAACACCTCTAACATCTGAGTTCCATTTGATTAGATCTTGACCCCTGCTTCTGAATGCAACAGCCTCACTCAACTTCCTTGTCTAAAGCGACAGTAGATATCATCAGTCTGTAATGGTCAGTTTAGTTCCTGGAAACCACAGTTTCAGGTTTAGGTATGTATCTTGATATAAGTTGGTTGGTTGAGTTTATAGGCCCCTGCCTATCCCTGTAGATATGGCAGAATCTGTGTGGAAGGTGAAGGCAACTTCAAAATCTTATTCTGTATTCATTAAAAATGACTGATATTAAATATTTCAGATTCCTTAGGAAAAGTAATCATAGATTGCAATATGGAAAGAAAACATCTAATTAGAACTCACATATGTTTATTTTTTTCTCCACTTACTCATTTGTGTATAAAACTGTTTTTCATTTCATTTCCCCCTATTTTAATTTTCAATTTTGGCATTTTCTCCTTATGTTTATTTCATTAGCCAAAAGTTTGTAATCTACCATAACTCAAAAAAACTATCAAAAGGAGATGATTAACTAAATTCAACGAGCTACACATTTGCTAAAGATCTCTTCTCAGGAAAGACTGATTTAAATTAAGGGCAAGATATGAGTTTAATGTAAAAGTAATGTAAAATTCTGCACTAAAGTTGAAACTACTATACTATAAAAGCACTATCATCAGCTCTTTATAAGGAAACTATCTTAGTGTTCTGTCTACAAATTCAATAAAAGAAGAATGTTTTCACAATAATTAATATAAATTTAGATGTTACTAGTTAAAAGATGGAATTCTGATCACTGGAAATGAGTTCATATTGTAATTTGAACTGGCAAGACCTCAAGTCTCAGATTTATAGGGTAAACATTGAGTGTCCATTTTAGGTCATGTAGCTTGTTACAGATTAACCCTTTCAGAAATACCCACTAAGGAAAGGACAAGTAATGAAAGCAGCAAACCAGATACACCTGTTTGAACACACCAGCTTATGCTTTAGGTGCCCAGGACTTCAGATACAAAGACACTAGAGACGAAATAATGACCTGAAATAAGCTTGAGGTTTTATGAAATTCTCTTGGAGCCACTTCAGTGAATTTCTAAGATGCTGGGAATCCATGGAAGCGTGGGTACCTTGAGATAAACTTACCAGCGTCCCCCACTCATGTTGTGATTTAACGTAAAGTGGTGCAGAGCAGTCAGTAGAGAAAAACTCTCGAAGCTGGGAATCAGGGTGGAGAAGGGTAAACCAGACCCAAGATGCCTTGGGCTGCTCAGAGAGTAATTGAAGTTTAACAGAACAAGAGATCAAGACATTTAGAAAATTGGGGGTTGAATCTGAGAAAAGGTCACACAGCTCCAGAAGCTGAACAAAAGTATTCTATCTTCAGGTTGAAGAGGAAGAGGAAAACCTGAATTTCTCAGAGCCCGTAAACCACCAGCGGTCTGACTGTTGCTTCCAGGTGAGGAAGCATAAGCTGCATTGTGTAAGTCTGCAAACCTGAGACTCGGAGGCCTGTCATTCAAGGGCGGGGTCTGCCCATTCTTCACTGCATTGCTCCATTTGATCCACCCAAGTGTATGAGTCAGGTTCTCCAAAAGAATAAAACTGACAGAAATTTAAATTCAAAATAATAAGTTTGAAATGTATGCAATAGAGAAAAGTCAATAAAACCAACAGTCACTTCTTTGAAAAGTTTAATAAAAAATCAAAAAAGAACCAGAAATTGATCAAGAAAAGCAATAAAAGAAAACTTACAAACATAGTGATTAAAACAGAAGCATAGACCATTTAAATACTAAAATAATAAAATACATTATAGTCAATGTTATAGTGACAAATTTGAAATTATAAGTAAAATAAAAAATTCCTTAAACACAGCATATCATCAAATTTAACAGATACATGTTTAAAAATAAAATGTGATTAAGACCGATACAACAAAATTCTCAGATGACTTTAGTCATGGATTCCTCAGATATACTTCAGAAAGAAATAACACCCTGTACAAAGAAACTCCTCCAGAGAATAAAAAAAATGAAGAAGTATTTCTCAAGTCTATTTTAGCATGACATAATGTATACCAAGACTTAGAGCCATAACAAGGAAGAAAAACCACAAATGCAAAAGTCCTAAACAAAATATTAGAAAATCAAATTCAGAAATATGCAAAAAGGGATAATTTGCGGTAAAAACTGGGTTCATTCCCAGAACTTGAGTTTGATATCACATTAAAAATCAGTTTACATAATTTAGCACAATTCTGGAACAAAGGAAAGAACCATGTGATTAGCTTCATTTGAAAATGTAACTGATCAAATTCCAACTTTTCCCTTTGCAGTGCTGGATAACAATGTAATTTCCATTTGGAGGAAATCATGTCAGGAGACATGATAGGGTAGAGTGTATTAATAGGAAGTGTTGTCTGCAGAGGTTATCCATTCTACACCCCTTTGGTGACACCCATCTCATGTTGCAGGAACACAAGGATGGTGAAATGATATAAATATAATCTGGTCTCCTCATCAGGTAAAGTCCGATGTTTGCCCATTGACCATCCTCTTTATGTGAAGATGTTTGTCCCAGACTGCTACAAGTCCTGTCTCTTGAGATAGGAACAAAAAAGAAGTTAACCGCTGAGTGCATGCCAGTTGATGTGACTGGGTGGGTTGACTCTTTAGAAACAGAGATGCTGGGGAGCTATGAAAACATTGTCAAATAAATGTGCCCTTCTAAATGCATGCGTAGGGATATCAGACCTGATAGCAATGGAGTGCAGCATTTCCCTGTGAGAGGAGTCAGAGAGCAATGGAGAAGCAACTAAAATATTCTAAAAACAAACAGAATTTTAAAAAACAGACTCTCCACTTAGAAAAGATATCAAAGAATACCTAGAGTGAGTTGGGGGCAATGCCATTGGGGCTGAAACAGAGTTATGGTCACAGCTGCAGATTGAGAAGAAAATGATGTACTTTCTTCAAGAGCGCCATCCCACATAAAGACAGCAATCGTACACCTTTTCACATCTGTGTTTTCACACTGTTTAACAGCTGTCTATGTAACCTATAGAGACATATGATGTAGTGATGAGGCTAGCAGGCCTGCTTTTCATCCTGCCCGGCTCCCACATGGCTAGCTTTACCCAAAATAATTACACGGAAACTGTATTCATTTAAACACTGCCTGGCCCATTAGTTTCAGCCTCTTATTGACTAATTCTCACATCTTTAGTAATCTGTGTAGCACTGGCTTACTGGGAAAGATCCTAACCTGCATCAATCTTGGGCTGGAGAATCATAGCTTCTGACTCACTTCCCTTCTTCCCAGCATTCTGTTCTGTCTATTCCACCCACCTATGTTCTGACTTTTCAGGCCAAGCAGTTTCTTTATTAATTAACCAATGAAAGAAATACATAGAAAGAAGACCCACCTACATCAATATGAGAATATAATGTATACTTTAATAAATGAAATAAAGCAATTGAGAGCAAATTAAAATATTTGTGGAGTACTTTTATTAATGAATGCAAAAAAAAAGCAACTGATTGACTGTGGGATACAGAGGAAACTGACACGTGAAGTTACAACTTCACAGTTCTTATCCGACAAAAATAGTGGCATCTAATCACTGGTTTTTCCAGCTGTTGCAAATAACAAACAGTAGGAATGTGTTATTGGCCATGTTCTGATGTGGAGCAGAAGTTTGTTTATGCTAAATGCTTTTGAACACAAACAGTAGACATCAATCAAGTGAGTGTCTGTCCTACACTAACAATGAGACAGAATGAGGAGGTAGTGAAAAGCTAAAGCTTTTCTCTGACTTCAAAGCAATCTATGAGCTTCCCAGACCTGTAAAACACACCCACTTGGAACAACTAACTGGCAGTTAATTCACGGTTTCATGGGAGCATGTGTGTCACAGTCTCCACAGCCTGTGTTTATTGTCACGAATACTGACATGTTAGGACTGCTAGTCTGAGTACATGTGTTATGAATACCAGAGTGCAGAACAGTCTGATCTGCTTTCCAGTTACAAGCTCAGTTGTAAGATAGGAAGGTAGCCTTAAAGTTAAAGTTAAAGATCAAGAACAAGGACAGATAGTGGCTAGAGATTGTGTCTGCTAGGTATGGGTAATACAATGTTATCACCAGCCATTTAAAGGGCTCATTCTGGTATCCCCCAAGCAATCCAAAGCAAAGAATGTTGAAGAAGAGAAACACAAGTCGGATTTAAGATGGTAGGAGGAAAAGATTGCCACTTTCTCAGAACTAGAGGTTGGAAAGGATGAATTCATCAGAGATTATTGCGGATTGTGACTAATCAGGCACATGAGCTGCAAAGAACATGCTGTTCAAAGAGTTTTTTTTTTTTTTGTAGAAGGAAGAAGAAGAAAATAACTGAAGTTGGGAAGACTTCCCCAGAAATCTCAAGGACATAGTAAAAATCATATGAAATATGATCATTGGTAGAATATTAGACAGAACTAGAGAAAAATGGAAGCACTGAGTTCAAAGACCAACACCAAGTCTTAATGCTTACATCCTCATTCTTGCACAGCAAGCTTACTACTCACTGAGCTATCTCCCCAAGCCCCGTGCACATTGTTAAGTTGATGACCTGATCTTGATGCTGGTGCACTCCAGTTTAATGGTAAAAGATCACCATAAGACAGGTGGCATAGAAACAACAGTGATTTATTTCTTACAGTTCTGGAAGCTGCAAAGTACAAGCCCAGTGTACCAAGGACTTACTTTTTATTTCAAAATGTTTCCTCCTTACTTTATCTTAACATGCTGAAGGGAAAGAGGGATTGCTCCAGTTTGAGCGTTTCTGCCAAAGCTTATGATGAATTTTGATTCCATTTTAACATTAACTGCAACCTTTAGGTGAATATGCCATTAGCATCTGACCCTTATTTAATGGGCTTATTAGTTTACTACAGGGATTTTGTGGGTAGATTTCCCTGCACCCTCTCTCTTCTTGTCACATATCCCTTTTTTATTTCTTTTCTCTCCTCTTTTGTCTTTCCTTCTCCTGTTAAGATGGAATGATGTGGGCAGAAGGTCTTTGGTAGGTGTCCAGCTCTTGATAAATTGTTATTCCAAGCTTTCTGAACTAGATGCCAATAAATTTTTATTAAACCACAAGAACTGGAAGAAGATCTCAAATTGATCCTAAGGAATATAGTTAATTCAATAACATTTGCAAATGAAAATGTGGAAGGCAGTCTAACTGGGCTATGAGTAGATGCTAAAAACATTTGGAAGGACTAGAAAAGAACCTGGGTGGCCATAGTTGGAGCACCAATGAAGGTTCTGGTGAAGCTCAGAAGGAAAGAGCTTCATGCAAAGCCACAATCAGAATGCTTGGAGACTATAGACAATAAAGTCATTTAAGTGAGGACTGTGATGAAAATGAGAAAGCAGGCATTAGAACCAGGGAGAAGGTCATCCCTCTTCTAAAGTGGTAAAGTCATTGGCTGAATGGAGTCTGTGTTCCAGAGCTTCGTGGAAGAAAGAACTGAAGAGTGATGACCTAGGATTTCTTGAAGAAAACTTTAAGTAGCACAGTGTTCAAAGTGATGCATGGCTTCTTTTAAGTGTGTGTAATAAAATGCAAGAATGGAGAAGTGATTTAAATATAGAATTCATAATTAAAAGACAAGCAGAAAATGAAGACATGGAACCCTTCAGTATAGTAATGTAACAAATTAGTAGGTTCTTATGAGAGAAAACCAGAGGCATTGTCAAAAGGCAGTCCAATAAGGAGATTAGTGTCTGTGGAAGGAAGTGGGGACTGCTCATGGAGACATTGGAAGAATGACCTTGACCGAAAAACATTTCAGAGATACTGAGCTTGCTTTTCTATTAAAAGCCCAAAACAGGACCCTGAGGGAAAAGCCTAAGGTTCTCACAGTCATTCTGTCCTCTATCTTCTCAATAGTTTACCCTTCAAATTTTGGCTCAACACTTCTCTCCGCCCATCTATGACTCACATGTCCCAGATGCTGCCTAGTCCCTGCTCCGGAAGGTACACGCTGTCACTCTTGGAAACATCCATATGGCAGTGACCTTGCCAAGGAGCATAGTTCAGGAAGAGCCTGCACCTAGTTTCAAGGATATTCAGGACAACCTAGGAGTCCCACAAAAACCTGCTGCCATGGCTGAGGCTGGTAAACCTGTGGGACAGACCCATCCACAGATGCTCAGGACTGGAACACTTTCTGTTTACAAGGACAGTCTTGGAGAAGTATGGGTCTGAGACTATAACCCAGGAGAGTGGCTGCACAGACTGATCCTGCCAAAGTGTCTGTGGTTGGGATTCTTGAAGCCCTGGGAACACAGTGTATACAGAAGTAAGATTGTGGAGTTCAGAATGATTTCTCTGGAAACATGATTTCATGTTGTTTGCTTTATTGGGGTTCAGGTCTCTTTCTGACCACCTTTTAAAATGTCTAATCCCAGATGTGACAATTTCACCCTCATTACCTAATAATTTGCCCAGAGTTTTATATCCTGATACCATGCCCCTGGAGAGATGAGGATTTCAGTGTATAGACTTGGAGGATTTCAACATTCAGAACATTGCATGTCTTGATTCATTCTGCCATGAATCTGTGTTTCAATCTTTAATATTACCTGATGTTTACAGTCAGAGGTAGGAGGGAAGGAAACTATAAACAAGAGGATTTTTATTCCGTAGCATATTGGCACACTAGTGAGACTTTCAAGCAAGTAAATTCTGTTTGAATATGTCCCCCAGTGATCTGACAAATAAAAAAGTGGACTATTCCTACCCTTGCTTGTTTTAGCTAAGTCCCTAAATTTGACCTTTTTCCCTGGTGGAGCTGAATTTTCTTTAGCTATTTGCCTTATTCACATTCTATATCCCTTTTTACTGTATTTATTATAATGAATTAATGTCTAGGTGGTTTTTCATAGGTCACCTTTGTCCTCTACTAAAGTCTAAATCCCATGAGAATAGAGGCTCTTTAATGCCCTAATGTCTGCATTTCCAGTCCTCATAACTATGCTTCGTATATGGTGAACTCTGGAGAAAAGCTTGACAACTGAACACTAAATGACAATTGGAAGAATATTCTTCCTAACCAGTTTAAAGGAAGGGAAGTCAGCCTATGCTCCCAGTATTCAGGGAATATGCAGCCTTTGGACAAGGTGACATAGTACTGGATAAAGGAATGACTGAGGTGTGAGGAATGACTTGTGAAAGTGAATTGATGGGTGGTGTGACTGGAGTCTGTTAAATCTGTAGAAACTCATTTAGGCATGCTTGTTCTCTCGCTCTCTTCAAATGTATGCCATATATTATATATCCATATATATGTATATATATTAAACTTCAATACATTTTTCAGAAGTGAAGCACTAGGGAGAGGTCCCAGTAAATAAAGAATTTTATGTTCACATGGATATATGAATTTGGAACCATACCGTGCAATTAAAAAACTAGGGGTGAAATCATGTGCCTCTAATATTGGGGTGTCAGAGAAGCAGAAGGAGGTTTTTATGATCATCCAATAGAGGTGAGTTGGTAAGTCCTAGGTTTAGTGAGAATTCCTGTCTAAAAAACTGAGGTGGAAGCTGGGTATGGCAATAGACAGGAGGGATTCTGACCAGCCTGATCCTCAGTTATCTCCAGGTCAGGTCAGCCCGGGCTACATAGTAAGATCTTCACAAACACACACACACACACACACACACACACACACACACACACACACACACACCAGAAACCAAACAATGAAACAGTCCCCAGATGACAGAGGAAGATACCAGATACAGGCATTAGCCTTTCACCTTTATAGGCGCATAGGAATGTTCGCACAGTAACATACATAGAGACAGTAACAATAATAATATTAACAATGTAAGAATAAGAAAATTAGAAAAATGTGTTATGGACTGAGAAACAGAAGAAACTGGTTTTTGTCTAAATTTTTGCCCTTAGGGAGTATATGAGTTGATTGAATTAGTTTTTGCTTTTTAAGTCTCATTGTATTTATGTATAACAAAGGAATAATGTCTACTTCATATGATAGTAATAAGTAATTTAAGCCAGTTTGTTTCTGGAGATTTCTCATGGAAAGTTAAATTACAAACCAGCGTGTGATGGACCAGGAGAGAGATAGGATCTCCAGGAGGCATGAAGAGCCCAGGACTGTGAGGATGATCAGGGATTTGTCTGGAGGTGTGTACTATCTCAAACAGAGCAGCCTCAGGAGGCAGGTGTCTGGTCAGCTCGGAGACCACATCATGGGCCTAAATGAAGCAATGATTGTGGACCATGAAAGACAGCAGATCAAGCGCCACATGCTTTGCAGCTGATGGTTCTGCCACTTGACAGCTACACTTCCAACACTTCTATCAAGTTGGCAACGTGTTCCTAGCTTTCAGAAACGGGTGACATTTGTTAACAAGACTGAGCTTCTCTCAACTGAATATGTGCTTCCGTTCATTGTTTCTTAAACATATATCAACACAGGAGAGCTTCAGAATATGCCACCCAGGCATATTGATTCCTGGGAGCGAAAGGAAATTGAAAGCCAACATAGAAAAAAAACTCTTCACCTCGCCCTCAGTCTCACAAAATGAAGCACGAAACTCCCTTTTAGTGAGGAGAAATTTACATTTTCATTAGGAGAGGTGTCTGTGCTGGGAAGAGAGCTACCAGACAATCTGAGTCCTGTGAGACTTCAGCTGCTCAAGAAAACCTCTATTCTCCATGGAATTTCTCCTTTATACTTACGTGTGACATTGGTGTGTCCCCCAAACCTCTAGACAGCTCCTTCTGAATCCTAAAAATCAGTTCACTTAGTAATCACTGCGTGTGCTATTTCAAGGATGTTACATCTCTGTTTATTACAACTTAAATATGCTAGCTACATGTGTTCCAGTTGATGAGAAAGCTCCGTAAGCATTTCCTGAGTATCCCAGCTTGTCTAGCTTCACTAGACAGCGGATCCAGAAACGAAAGAGCTTCTTCTGACCTTTATTTCCAAAAGGAAGGCATAAAACGTGTGCTGCATGGACACCAGTGGTAGTTAAGGGGGCAGTAGCTACTCCTACTGCAAAATGTTTGTCAGCCTCCCCAAAATACCCAAATAGTTACATGGGTTAATTAAGTCAGCATATTGCTAAATGCCTACAAGCTGGGGTGACTATCATTGTTCCAAACATTTCCATTGAGCAGGTGTAGGGGCCAGAGGACATCCCCTTTTATCTGTGTGGATCAATATATAAATAAACAGTAAGCTAGCTGTAAATTGATTAGGAAGGGGAAAGGTACATAACCTTGGTATACACATATATATTCACACATATACATATGTATACATATATATATATGCACATATATGCATGTATAGATGTGTGGATAGACAGCAAACACAAATGCATATATACATACATACATAGATCTATATATACATACATATACACAGATACATATCTAGGTGAGTGTGTGTGTGTGTGTGTGTGTGTGTGTGTGTGTGTGTGTGTGTGTGCTGTCTTCACAGGTAGATGAGTGGAAATTCTATAAAATTCTATAGGAACTGTGAATGGGCACTAAAAAGAGTCAGTTTCCTAGGGGAAAGTTTGCTCCAGCTCTGTTATCAAGTTTAACTTTCAGCCTGTTGTGTAACATGAGCTGGCTCTTCCCTGGTGGGCAAAGCAGCAATGGAACTGGAAGTTATCAGGTGTGTTCCCTTCTGTTTGCTCCAGCCGTTGGGGTCACGGGAACTTGAGGGGAAAGCCCATCCCTACACTTGTTGCTGTTGATGGTGCCACTCTCCAACCCAAAATGACACTATTTGATGTATCATTTTCCTGAGACATGACTTAATTTCCTCCCCAGATCCCCTTCGCTGACTACAGAGTGGCAGGTGCATTCTAAACTTCGAAGAAGGAAAGATCAAAGGAGGAATCCAGGCAAATGGTACCAGCTCTCTGATCCTGATCTACCTGGTTTTCATATGACCAAGGAAGAAAGTGCCTACATACCAGAGAGAAAATGTGATCTATGCTTCTCTTTCCAGAAATGGGGAGGGGAGCTGGTAAGCAGCAGTAGGAAGTGGCTTGTCACATGAAGCAGGAAAAACAATGCTGAGGACATTAAAAATCCAAGGAAGATATTTGGGTGAAGCAGAAACTGTACTGATAACCACATGCCACTTGTCACTATAGAGTCCCTTACTGTTGCAATTCACTTTAAATTCCTCAAGAATGGCCAGGCTTCAGCACAGGCTACAGACCATTCCTCCTTTCTAGATTCCTCTTGTGCCAGTTACTTTAGTGCAACATGCACCATGTAACTCTGTTGTGGAATATTAATATGCGTTACATTCATTTATGTGGTGGAACATTTGCTTAAGGATGCAAAGATGTGTTGCATTCTTTTATGTCCCATTCATTTAACACTGTGAAGCTGTGTTACTTTGCCTGTCTAAAACACCTGATTGGTTGAACAGCCACAGAAAGGCAGGAGACAGAATAAGTGGTACTGGCAGGCAAAGAGAATAAATAGAAGGAGAAAAAAGGGTTCAGAAAGCAAGAGAGTGAGAGGCAAGAAAAGCAAGGAGAGTAGACACCAGGGGGCAGCTACCTAGCTACATAGCCAGACATGGAGAAAGAAGGAAAGAAAGGTATTCAGAACAGAGAAATATAAAAGCCTAGAGGCAACAGATAAACAGATGGATAATTTAAATTAAGAAAAGCTGGCTAGACATAAGCCAGGATAAAGGCACTCATTCATAATAAAGAATAAGCCTCCATGCGTGATTTATCTGGGAGTTTAGTGACAGGCTCCAAAAAAAGGAAAGAGTAAAGCAAACTGCAACACACCTCTACAATACTGGTTGTTGCTATTGTATCTTAAAACTATCTTGCAGAGGTTTTAAGAGTTTGCACACTTACTGTCAATTTGGCAAAAGCAGAGGCTGGGACCATCTCTCCGGATTTGCTTTTTAATCAGTGGGGTTGTTTGATAATAGGAAATAGATCTTGAGATTTTTGGTTTTTATGACGGGCCATAAAAACAGCCACTCATTTAATAAGATAGTGCAACAAGGCCCTAGGATGCTTGTGTGGTTAATGAATGTGGCAGGATTATTTCCAAATCAGCAAGTCTAAGCGGGAGACAAACAGCCAGTGTTTAAACAATGAAGAACTTTGAATGAAGAATTAATGAGGTGGAGAATTGCTGCTTTTAAGATGAAAAACCCTCATAACCACCCCCACAATCAAACAATTTCTATTCAAAATGGTCTTTCTGACTGGAAGATGAGAAATGGTCTTGCATATGATGTATTCAGATTTAAGTGCACCTCACCTCCACCACCCCCAGCTTCCCACCCCACCCAGGAGTCTCACAGAAGCCAATTTCCAGAGAATGAAGATGTAGTATCCTTTCTGGAATTATCGACCACAGTGAAGCCCAGTCAACCTCAAGCAGTTTCTCATATTTAATGTCCATTTCTCAAGCCTTGGCCCTAGATACAAAGCAATACTTTCTCTTTATGCAATTTGCTTTTATCGGGATCTTGAAGAATGTTGTAAACAAGTCCCTAGCTGATTTCTTTTTACCAGTACTAACATTAAACATTTCACCACTGACTGCTCTTAGCCAATGTGTATGCACTGGAGCCTTTTGTTCCCTAATTGTCCTTAATTATGGTTATTTCTTACTTCCAAGATCTCAAAAGACAAAGTAAAGAGACAGCAGTAGTTTAAAGCTAAGATGTTTGGTATGAAATTCATCGGCTGGAAAATACGTAGCCAGCTTCTCATAAATAGATGTATGAGCCCACAACAGCTCCAAGAAACCACTCTTTGATCGTATAGTCATTTGTTAACTTTTTAAATGTTTCTTGGCTCAATCTCGGGTATGTCTTCAACCATTAATATCATTCTTTTCTTCTGACTTCAAAGAGAAACCATACATGATAACATGTGTTGGAATAGCGTTTAGGTCTTGCATCCTCTCCCTCTCTAATATTTATTAAAAATATGAATGTATATTATTTACATAAATTAATATGAATCACTGATATTTTCACACATGCATAAATTAAGCTTCAATGATTAGAACTTCCTAACTGTCTTCTGTTCCCTCCCCTTCTCGTTCCTTGATAGTCCCTCTTCTACTCTTGGCTTAGTATTCTTGTTTGCTTGATTGCTTGCTTGTTTCCACAGATGAGAGAAAACCTTCAGCAGCTGGCTTATTTGCCTAACATGATGACCGCCACATCTATTCATTTCTCCACAAACAACATAATTTTATTCTTCTTCATGACTGAAAGGAGGTCCTTGTTTTTACATATATCTACTTTCTTTATCCACACATCTGTTGGCTGGCACCCAAGCTAAGTCCATAACTTGGCCACATTAGGCACAGGTACGCAGGCATTGATATTCTGAGGTAATTTAATTTATTTGGGGTATAAACTAATTGAGACCATCTTTATTTCTTTTGTTGTTGCTGTTTGTTTTTGTCTTTGAAACATCACCTTTTTTTATGCTGGCTGATTTTGAATTCACTCTGTACCATGGGTTGACTTTAAAATCTTGATCCTTCTTATCCCACACCCTAAATGCTAAGGCTATAGGTATATGCCATCACACTTGGCTCTGAATTTGTCTTTTATTTTCAAAAAGCCTAATGAGGAATTTTTACCTAATATATAATATAGGAAATTAAGTTCATCGCTAAGACATTTTAATAAATTAACTATCAGTTGTTTGGTAATGCCACATTTTAGAAAAAATAGCTCCTCATATCTAAATTAGATATTGCATCTTATGCCCATCTTTCTCTTGTATAGTCTTCATTCACTACGGCAAATCTGTATTGAGAATTACTATCATAATATCCAAGTGTGCACATATGTATATGAGCATGCTATGCTGCACACCGCTTGGAGTCGGTTACACAGACTACAGTGCCTCTGGAGCATTCTAGTACATCAAATAATAATTGTCTTTAACCCTGTCCACACCACATTGTTGAAATTCTGACATGAATAAGAAATGTCCATAAAGGAAGTCTACTGCTCCCGTGAATGGGTAGGCAATAGTAACAAACACTGACAACTGATCATTTTGAGGTACAGCTTATTAAATTTCTCAAATAGTTGCATGTTTATCTCAATTGTGGATTGTTCTCAGAGCATATGAGTCAATTGTTTTTTCTTCTTTTTACTTCTCTTCTATGTCTCCATCCAAAAAACCCTTTGAGAGCCCTGCATTCATATAATGTACAGTAGTCCAGCTAAATTGAACTGACACTGTTAGTTTAGCCTAAAGACTGTTTGACAACCACTGATTCGTAACAAGGATGATTAGTATATGACTTTAATAAACAGTGTATCTTTATAATCAATGTGTTTCCAGTGAACTGGTCCCTTAACATGCCTGTTTTGACCTGCTTGAGATGGGAATTGACTGGATGGCTACTGTTACTTGAGATTTTATTATTTACCCTCTAGGAATGCTGTCATTTTTTTTATAGCACAGTCCAACCATCTAGGTTTCCACAACCTAAGCAATAAGTATGACTAGATTTTCTCATTTTACTGGACGGGCTATAGAAGGAAATCCTCTGAGGGCTTGCTACATTCTTTTGAGTTGCTTCTTACACATGGTGTAGCATTTTTGTACTACACATTCTTGCCACCTTAGAAGCCCCTGATTAAAATAAAGATCATGAAGATGAATGGACAGGGAGAGATGTCTATATTGGCCAGAGGCCTACAAAGCACCTTGATATGAGGTTCCTGTTCAAGAAGATGCTGTGCAACCAGCCCTGTGAGATATCTGAAGGAAACAGACAGCAGAGCCCTGACAGGTCAGGTATATTAACAGAAGAAAATAAATACCGAAAAGGAACAGGAGGAGGAGGAGAAGAAAGGAAGGAAGGAAGGAAGGAAGGAAGGAAGGAAGGAAGGAAGAGAAGAGAAGAAGGCAAGAAATCATGAGATAGTAACACCTTACATAAGAAAAAAAAACATATAATCAAGGGGACAGCAAACCAAACCAGTGTCATCCAGGAAGAAACGGAAATGTAGAATTATAGACATGACAACATCAAAACATGGTACGCTAAGCAATGGAGCAATGGAGGCTAATTTCAATGCATTGTGTTCAGCCACACCTCCCACTGACACATACAATGAGTTCTCTTGAATCTATAAACTAACTAACTAACTAGGGTTAGCCAGGCAGTGGTGGCACATGCCTTTAATCCTAACATTTGGGAGGCAGAGTCAGGCAGATCTCTGTGAGTTTGAGGCCAGCCTGGTCTACAAGAGCTAGTTCTAGTACAGGCTCTAAAGCTACAAAGAAACCCTGCCTCAGAAAAAAATCAAAAAACAAAACAAAACAACAACAACAAAAAAAAACCCTAGTTAGGTTCCTGAGAAGTCTCTTATTTTCTTTTAATAATTATGATGGATAATCTTCATTATCAAGTGCGTTTTGAATCCCTATCGAAACAAACGGTTATGAAGGTGTTTCCAGAAATGTTTAATTGAAGACAGAAGACCTACCCTGAATTGGGGTAGCACCATGCCTTGGGCTGATGTTCCAGAATGAAGAAAATGAGAAAATATGCTGGGCTCCAGCATTCATCTTTCTCTGCGTCGTGATTGCAGATGTAATGTGGCCACCTACCTCGTGTTTTTATTGCCATGCATTCCCTGCCAGCATGGAGCAGACCACCATCAAACAGGGATCCCAAATGCACACTTCCTTCCGTAGCCTTTTTGGTGAGGTGTTTTGTCACAACTGCTAACTAGCACAGTAACTGCTTGTTGCCCGGGAAAGCACGAGTGGGTTTTACTTTCTGAGTGTCTCGAGTCTCAATAATAAATTCTGATGTCATGTTCCTATCACATTTATCAAAGTGTGAGAGTCACCCATGTGTAACCTCTTGAAACTCACCCCTGTAGTTAACACCATGTGTGGATTGTACTTCTCAGGCTCTCAGAGACCAAGGATGTTCACAGTTGGAGGCAGCCCCGTACTGCTGTCCTGGCAAACGTCAGCTCATTAGCGCTTTTAGCTGTGTGTACATTTACTTTTAACAACTCGTTTTGTTTACAAGCCAAATTGCCATGTCTAGAATATTTCTCCCATCACCTCCATCCATACGACTGCGCTCGTATTCTCTAAAGGACAGTGGCACAGCAGATTGCCATTACCAAAGGTCGTAACTGTCAGAACTGACCTGCCCTTGGGGTAATATTGCCTTGCTCTAATCATTAGTTGTGTGTAGCTAAATTTAGCAGAGACTGATTATAGCTGCAGTGAGTTTTCCTATCAAGATGTAGCGGGTTGTTTATCCTTAAATTTAAAGCATCATTGCCTGATTATTCATGCGCGCAGTTTGATAGCAACGGAATAGCACTGCAGCATTAGCTAGCACTCAGCCCTGTGATTGGTACAAGAAGGCAGCAGGGTTGTGTTTTCCTGCCAGTGCAATGCCCACAGCAATCAAAGAACTTAGCCTGATGGAGAATCTAAGGGAGCTCTTGGGCAAATAAGTTGATTTTAACTGGTCTATTCTTTGTTTAAATATTATCATTATTTATCTTTAATATACTTATATTTGATATATCTTATTTATATTTAATATATTTACGTATATTATATGATGATTATTACTATGTGTGTATGTGTGTGTGTGAATGTATGTCATGTATGTTCCAAAGACCAAATGAAGATGTTGAATCCACTAGAGCTAGAGTTACAGGCAATTGCAAACCCCTTGAATAGGTGCTGGTAACCAAATTATTTCTCTGGAAGGGCATCAAGGGATTTTAATCACTTAGCTATCTCTGCAGTACCATTAGTCGGTCTAGTTTTTGATCCTTCTAAAAAGAAGACCAAGATCAATTACTCCTACTTTTTTTTATAGTGCGTTCTACTAACACAGTCCTTAGGAACTAACACATTAGGAATCTGAACCTGTTACCTCTGTGTAAAATGTTGGGCTTAGCAAGAGATTCAGTTGAGTGATGACATAGAATATGAGGGTATAATGATGCTAATTCATTAAAATGTAATCCTTAAGGAGGCAGAACTCAAAGACAGGAAGGCCTTAGGAAGAATTAGAATAAATTATTCCTGGATTTTCGCTACTCAGCACTGCAAATCCTATTCTCAGAATTCCCTTTCTGTCCACAAATCTAGAATGTTCTTCCTTGTTCTGGGTTATTTGGTGTGGAGAAAGTATGGTTCCTCCCCCATAGGTTCTGGAAGATTCCCTGGACTCATTGTTTCCAGGTCCTTCACTAGAGGAGTGAAACTCCAGATATGGACTCTGGTTGGAGTCTTCCATGAGGAAATGAAAAAAGATGTCCACCTCTTTGGTCACTCACCCCAGCTCACCAAAGTTCCTTTAGAATCATTTATCAAGCAGAACACAATTCTTCATTAGCACACTGATGGGTTTAAATTCATTTATGTATTAGGGATTCAGTGAACGTAACGTTCAGCAAAAAAATATTTGGAAATTTTAAAAAAATACAGAAAAATTGTTATAGCTTTGAAAGTACATATTTAGAAATAATTTGATGCTACCTTTCCATTTTAAGTGATATTCCCAAGTGAAAATAGGATCTTTGAGGATTAATTTGTTTCTATGAGTGCAGAACACAGCAGAAAATATAATAGCAAGAGGACATCTAGAATTCACTATATTTTACCTGCCTTTGTTCTCCCTACTCCCATATGTAATAATATGCAGTCTAAGAAAAGATTTATTTGCTATGTATTTCAGAGCAGACTCTATTCTATAGGGAATTTTATTTCTACTCAGGTATATGAATGGCAGGCAACATTTATTGTTACAAAATAATCTGAGAGTTTTATATCAAATTTTTAAACTCCTTCCTCTCCAGACTTCAAACTTCTCCAGCTGGGGAGATAGACTCCTTGCTAGTGATTGCTCCCTTTCAAACACCACCATGACAAAGAGAGATGATGATGATGATGATGATGATGATGATGATGATGATGACGACAACAATGATGATTTGGAGAACACAAGGATGCCAATAAACTCCCAGCATTAGTTAATGTATTTGAACCGAACCTAATCTTGTTCTCCATCTCCCCCACTCTCTGTCTCCTTTCTCCTCTACTTGTATGCATGCATATGTACTTGTATGTGTGTGTATTTGTGTATTTGTGTGTGTGTGTGTGCATTATGCAAGCTATGTGTTATGTGAACACCAAACCATACCTGAGAATATGTAGCCAGGAATTCACAGTGAGAAGAAAGAAAACATTTAACAAAGACAATGTTACCTTGATGCCAATCGTAGGAACTGGGTTGCACATTCTCTGCTTCATGACACATGTTCAACCATGGACTATGTAGGCAGCAGTAGTCCCCTGAGATGACATCACTTAAAACACTGCCATCTTGGTTTTTGCAGGTGCACTTTATAACCTTCATATAGTGACAAAATTGCTTAGTGACACATTCCTCAGAAGGACCTGACTGCAGATAGTAAGCCAATCCTGCCCATGAAAATATACCTTATCTGAGTAACTAAATGAAAGATTTCTGTGATAAACTGAAGGAAAGTTTGAGGGGTGAGTCCTTCTCACTGCCTGAAAGAGATCCCTTTGCATTATTTCCTCCTCTTTCCTTGGGACTTCAGGGGAGGAAGATGCTGGTTAAGTCAGGCCTGGACCTGTGGAAAGAGCACAGTACTACATGTCTCTAGAGAGTGAGCCTTCCCTGGCATTTTCAGGGACAAAGACTTGAGTCCATATGATATTCTTCAACAAAAGCAAGGCAGAAAATCACTGCCTACTTTTAAATAATTTATTTATTCTCCTCAAATTTTATAGATAAGTACAATGTACCTTAATCTTATCTACACCCACTAACCTTCAGATCCCCCCAAAATTCTCCCAACCTATGTCCTTCCCAACTTTATGTTTTCTTTTTTAAAGATGCCTGTTATATTTTACCAAATTTTCTTCATTCTTGAGTATTTTACACATGCATACAATGAAATATGATCATATCTACCCCCGATTTACCCCTCCAACTTTTTTTGGATGGATTCCCTCAACATGGGCCTCTCTTAACATGATGTCTTCTCTTTTTTCTTTAAAAACCAACTAAGTCCTGTTAGTACTGCTCACATGTTCATGTATGTGGGGCCATCCACTGGAGCATGGGAAACTTACCAGTAGGTGGCCACCCTCTCAAAAAAGATGAATATTTCTCCACCAGCAGTTATTGCCTGCCAATGTCTTCTCAGTAAGGGTTAGGTCTAGGGATTAGTAATTTACTGTGCCTCATCCCTTAACACAGACTCCTGTTTTGATTGCTCTTGTTAACCTGAATAGTAGACAATGACTCTCCGCTATAGACTTCTCAGTAGAAGACAAAACACACTTGAGCTCTTCCCCTTTTTGTTAAAGCACAGACTCAGAGCTTTGTTTTTAACTCCAAGTTTAGCATTTATAAAAATCCTGAGACTGATGGGGCCCAGCTATGTTTGGTTTGAGTGAAAATGTCCCATATAGGTTCAGATAATAGCAGAGTTAGTTCCTTGTTGATAGCCCTGTTTCAGGAGGTTTAGAAGGAATGGTCTTGCTAGAGAAAGTATGCCACTGGGGATGGGCTTTGAAAGTTAAAAGGCCTCTGTTGCAAGGAGGCTGCTTGTTCTTCCCGGTCACCCAGCTAGCTTAGACCAAAAATAATCACACAGAAACTGTATTAATTAAATCATTATTTGGTCCATTAGCTCTAGCTTCTTATTGGCTAAATCTTACATATTAATTTAACCCATTTCTGTTATTTTGTTTAACAGAATATCCACAAAGTCATATCCTATCAGCAAAGTTTTAGCATGTCTATCTCCAGTGGCGGATCCATGGAGTCTCCTTCTCTGCCTTCCTTCTCCCAGTATTCAGTCCAGTTCCTCCCCTCACCCCTGACACTGCCTACCTGAGTTCTACCCTATCAACAGGCCCAAACAGTTTTTTTATTCATTAACCAATAAAAGCAACACATAAACAGGAGGACTTCCCACACCAAGCCTCTCCTACTTCCAGTTCGTTCTTGCTACTTTATTGTTGTGGCATATTGGTTCTTAGTTCTATGCATTGAACACAACTGTGCTGTCTTCCACGTGTCAGCACTAATCTAATAGAATTTCGAGAAGTAAAAAAGGAGGGAAGAGAACAAGGTAAACCTAGAAATATACAAAGACAATGAATACATGTGCTCATTCATGTTCTTATGTTCCAAATTCAAATGAGGAGCTGGGGAGATGGCTCAGCCGTTAAAAGAACTTGCTGCTCTTCTAGGAGACTAAAATTCTATTCCCAGCACCCACATTGGACAACTCAGGACTATATGCAATCCCAGATCTGGAGGATCCAACACCCTCTTCTGGCTGTCTGGACGCACATGCATAAAGCAATACATATATATGCATCTAATTATAAATTACAACAAAATATCTTTACACAAATGATGAAAAGCAAACACTGTGCTATGAATGAACCATAACTTAGTAGTGAGTTAGTTCCTTATTAATAGACACTTAAATTGCTTCCGATCTTTTTCATTAAAAATGTAAAAGCATGAATATTCAAGATGAATAATATGCATATAAAATTATATACATATGGCATTGTATCAAAATAATGGAATCCTGTGTGAAATTGCCACATGAAAGAAAGAGTGCATGCTTTTAATTTTTTTAGATATGTATCTCCCAATCAGCCTATATAAAAGTTATATCATTACCCAGGGAAAGGGGTGAGCTTAATTTTCCACCCCTTTTCAGTATGATAAGCCATACATTTTAATAAGTATCTATACATTTTAATACAAACTCTTAATGTCCACTAATCTAATAAACAAAATTTGATAACTTCATGATATTTAAAAGATGGTATTTTTCTTAAAGAAAAAATTTTTTGCATTACATATTGTGTGCCTGTGTCTGTCTGTATGTGTGTGTAAGTTGGTGGATGCACCAAAACCGTGGCAAGCATGTGCAGGTCAGAGGACAACTTGCAGGAGCTGAGTTTTTCCTTCTACCTGGTGAATTCAGAGGCAAACACCTTTACCCACCAAGTCATCTTTCTCTGGCTGTTTTCTTTTACTATAAGTAAGTTTAAATACGTTCCTTACACTCAAAAGCTCAATTCACCTATTTTTCTTTTTGTTGTTTGTTTGATGTAAACTTCCTCCTCTTGGTCACTATACATTTTTCTGTTGGGTTGTATATGTGGCTTAATCTTAATCCACAGGCATTTTTATATTTTAGAAAAACTGATTTGAAAAATCTCAATTCTTTTTCTCCAATAAATATATTCTTTTTACATTTGCTTGAAGGGGCTCTGTCATGCTGAATTTATTAAAATTTCTTAAATTAAGAGAGTTAAATTTACCAAAATTTCATATTCTGTCTTCTGGGTTTTAAGGCATTCTTGAGAAGGAAGGTCTTTATTGCTATAAGATTATTAATTATTTTCCATGTTTCCTTAAGTACTTTTTATATTAACTTTTAACATACATTAAAATATTTAAACAACATGGACTCAAATTGTTAAGAATGGCAAGGACACAACTTTCTCTCTCTCTCTCTTTCTCTCTCTCTCTCTCTTTCTCTTTCTCTCTGTATGGTGAGTATGTGCAGGACCTAGTATTTGCTAAGCTTTTCTTGACCATTAAATTGTATCCCTAGCTCCGATATGAATATTTTTCTATAATTTATTTACTTTCTATTAACACATTAATATTTTCACAACTTCAAAATTCTAACAGTTTAACAGTTTATCCATTTTACCAGGGTCAGTTATTTAGATGTGGTGAAACTTGCAGCTAAAAACTTCTTAATCAGACACTACTTGAAAAATACTTGTCCATGGATATTCCTTTCTTTAATGCTCTCAGATTGAAAGAAATTTATCCAAACTCAAAGCCTCATTCATCCACTTAGGAATTGTGCAGCCCTAGGATAGAATATTTTTTTTGAGAATATAGCTTTGGGTTTGGTATGACAGGATAAATGTGTTAATATCTAGTCATTATTAAAATTACTGAAGACTTACAAAGTCTTAACTCATCCTCTGGTTGTAGGCAGTGGTTGTAATAATCGTCAAGTGTTTCTGCAACCCCAAGCAAGGCACAGAGAAGTTTCAGAACCTTCACCATGGAGATGTTATAACAGAAATAGCTCTGCTCTAGATTTCCTTGGGGCAAATTTACAGGATTCACACGACAAAGCTTGGTTATAGCCTAGTGAAAACTATGTTTAACATTCTTATTTAAGGCACGAACTCAAGAATAGAGTCTCAGCTTTTACAGAAGTAAATGGTTGGAAAGGTGTTCTTGATTACCCATTAATTTGGAAGTAAAGAATATTGGTGCTGAAAGATAGAGATGGTGAAATGGCATTCTCCACACACTTTTACAAATAGAATTGCATCACGTTGGGCTATCTAGAGGAGTAGAATTGGTAGAATATATGAATATATATTCTTGTACCTCTGGAAGCTGGATCATCCAAAAATGGCTGCTTGTACACTGGGAAGCCTGGGAGCCTGGAAGTTGATGAATTCAAGAGACTGCAAATGTCAGACCAAAAGGAATCAGTGATCCCCTACTGGTCCAGGGATGAAGGCCTGGGAACACCCTGGAGAGCCACTGGGGTGAGTGCTGAAAAGCAAAGAAGCTGGAGTTCGCATCCCACAGAGGATGGCAGTTGTAATAGATGTACCTGATGAATTTTGGGGCCTTTGTGTGTTGGCAGGCTGCCTTCTCCCTCTGCTTCTGACTCCCAGCCCACTGGCTTGTTCCTCCCACTAAGAGCAGATCTGACCCTCACAGTCACACACATGTGTGTCTTACTCATCTCTTCGATGTCTGTCAATCCAAACTGGCAATCAAAACGAGCCATTACTGGCTCAAGAGAAACCAATTTCCTATCTCATTTTCAAGTGGCCCTTCAACTAAACTATCTCACAAATGTATCTCTCATCTTCAAATTATGCCCAGAACAAAAGGTTTGATAATTTTTCTTAATGTCAAAATCTATAGAGAAAAAACTGACCCGTTTGTCTACTTCCCTAGGTGTGCTGAGGACCATGTTGAGAGAATAACCTGCCCTGCCCTTTAGCCCTAGGCTTATTTCACATTATAGAGTTCTTGAAGCAAAAGCCCTCAGTGAGAGTGTTAAAGGGTACTTAGCTCTGCAAGTCTTGCTTTTGCTGAATTTTAAAAAAAAAAAAAAATAGGGAACGGAACTCAGTAAAGGAAAATGGATTTACTTTGTTTTTCTCCACCTTCCCAATAGCAGTGTTCTAATTTTACAGAAAAATGAAATCAAAAGCCAAGGGAAATGAATGACTTCATTTCTCACCAAGGTAATATGATGGAAGTGTGTTGGGATCTTCTTGGGAGGCTGGTCCATCATTCTGTGGGTCCTTTGGACCAACGGCTGTTCAGTGTTTCCCTTTCCCTGACAGGATTCCTGAGGAGGGTTTAGTTTGAGGTCAATTGTTTTGGGGTCCTTACTTTAACAGTCTGTGACTCAAGGGAAGGTTTCACTAGAGTATGTCCAAACCCTCCAGGACTTTGACCTAGGATCACAGTGACAATGTCAAGGTTTAATAACCTGTGAGTCAAAGGTGGGTTCTCACTCGAAAATCTTCAAAACCTCCAGGACTTTAGGATCACAGTGACAGTGATGGGGCACAGATTTTACATACTTTTGTTTATGTTTTCACCCCATTACTTAGCACGACAATTTAAGAGGGGTCTTTAGCATCCGGTGTGCATATGCAAAGATCGCACACCCCCGACACTTCTAGAGAGCCCCATTTCCAATCCTCTGTTCTGCTTGAGTGTAAGTGAAGCTTGGGTATGAATTTAGTCTTTCTTTCTTCTTACCTACAGTAGGCAACCCAGAGTTTCTCCAGACTGATGTCATGATGTGGTTGACTGCCAATAGCCTTCAATTTCCCCCATAATAGGCCAAATCAGAGAAGTGACCCATACACAGTTTGAATTTGGGGTTCTTGTAAATAATCAGAAGTCCTGTGTTGAAACACGTGCGCTGCAAATAGCAAGCCTTGTTCTAAATGTGCACTGAGCTTCGTTATCCCCCAACACAAGAGTCTTTAAGTACATCTCTCATGTCACATGGCAATTCTCTTTTGATAGAGTTCGAGTTATTGTTCCAGATGAAAGTGTATTCTATTAAGAGCAGAACATAGACCCCCTGAAAATCGTGGGAGACAATTTATCATATTGAAGTATTCAAAACAAACACACTTTGCTTCTTCTTCCCAGGTACTAGCAAACCTTTCTTTCCCTTTGTCTCTGAAGAATTAAGTATTTACAGGCCTGATGCATGAGTTAAAAGTGTCAGAGAAAATAACACTCCTTTCAGATAAGCAGGGTAAGACTCATGGGTGGATTGAGTGGTAGACACTTGTATTGATTAATGACCTGTTTGGTGCAGCTCCCCGCCTGTACTTCTATCTCTTCCCTCAAAGAAACCCGGAGTTTTTTTAAATGTGATCTTAGCTGTCTCTCCGGGAGGGGAAAAATGAAGAAGGCTTATTGTAGCTATCTCGTCATCAATCCAATTTTCAACCACGTCAGTAATTTCGATATAAACTGGTCTGCTCTTTCGTGCTACTCCAAAGTGTGTTGGGCGGCGGTGTGACTCATCAGCAATGTGTTCATCTCTGTTCCCTGCTTCAAAAGCACACTTGTGAATGAGGCGTTTAGGAGGTATGGGAGGAGGGGGTAGCTGTCTTTCTCATTATCACCTTCATCCCAAGGATATTTTGTTTAAAAAAAGTTGGTGTTTGGGAAGTACGAACTACCGAGTGTGACCTAATGCAATGCCTCTGTATAATTTCAGCACGGGATAGAGAAAGGTGTAATTTTTCATCCATTAGACAGAACTTTATTTGAGACCATGATTATAAGGTAGCTGGCTCTAAGACCTCCTGCTTTTTTTTTGGCATTTCCCTTGTGACTGCAGCTTCTAAAAGACCCCTGGAATCACGTCCTTGCATTTCAAAGTCAGGTTTTGATGGACAGAAGGTACCTGTCTATCTCTGATGTGCAAAGATGGAACTTAACCCTTAATAAGCCTCTTTCTTTCCCTCACTTCCTCACATGGCTACACACATACACACAGATAAGGAAAGTGGCAATATGTATGATGCCTAAGGCAACACATAACAAGTTTTCTTTAATATAAGAAAATAATTTATATGGCATTCAAATCCATACATTATAATTATATTTTTTTACCAATTTTTGTGCATCTCTTTTCTAGAAAATTGAACTAAAGTAAATAGAACAATGATTTATGAAGGCACAGAGTCTGGAAGTTTCCAAATTCATATTTGAAGACTCCAAGGAACCTTTCACAGGTAAGAGAAAGGCCCATGATTCTATTCACCTTTCCTTTCCGGACATTGATGAGGAAGAACTCAAGGGTCCAGTGAGCAAAACTGGTGGCTAAGTCACTTGCTAATCAGTTATATTGCTATTTTTTGAGAATTCAGAGGGCATGTAGTAGTTGATGATTCTGTAAGCAGGCAAGCCAGCAGAGTAGGAGCCCTGATGGGCTCGGTTCCATGGACAGTCTGCTTTCCAGTTCAGTTTTGTAGTGAGAATACTATACTTATTCGTAGAGGACTAAAACTATTTAAAAGCATATAAAACCATACTCAGAATGCAATATCTAATATACAGAATAAGAGGAACTTACCAATAGGCTAGAGAAGATGCTGAACTTGGGAGAGAGAATAGAAATGATGGGTTAGAAAAATGCAGACTTTGAGCTAAGTGAGGGCAGAATGTGGCTGAACAGTGTTGGAGCAGATGGTGAATGACTAGTTCAGAAAGCTGACCCTCCATCGTCTTTGTCCTCCAACCCACCTCCCCAACCCTTCAGCTATCCCTCCATATTCTCATTTTCCCCTTCTCTTTCTCTTCATCTTTATAGTTTCCTGCTGAATTCAAAATAAGAATTCTCCACAACTTCCCTTATCTTTCCATTTCCCATCTCACTGGAGCCTTTCTCTACCAAATATGATACCCAATAAATCACCACCTAGAGTTTTATATTATAGTCACTTATATTAGACTTGCCGTTCCAACCTCAGGTTCCATCTTCCTTTCAGTTCCATCATCCTTGAACAGACGATGATGACAGCTCACCTCTGTGTGGAAACTCCGTGGCCCCAGCTTCTCCCATCAAGGCTCAGCACTTGTTCCTCATGGTTGGAGACTAGCCTGACCTTCTGACTTGTTTGGGGTAGTAGAACATGGCAGAAAGAGCATCCTAAGAACCCTGAGGCTTCTGCTCTGATCCTCTGGCTACTCTGAGACCCGTACACCAAAAGGCCCAGAGAGGCCACACAGCCCAGTGACCCTATCTAAAGAGACATTAATTGACAACGACATGAAAAGGGCCATCACCCAGCTGCCTGGTGTTGGCAATGGATGATCCTTCAAAGCTACAAATCACAGAGACTTGAGCAAGCAATAGCAGCTATTTTAGACAGCTGTATTTGAGGGGATGCGTGAGATGCTATGAGAGAAAACTGAGGCACGGCCTTGGATGTCATATGACTTCAGAACATTATCTTTTGCTTGTCGTTAGGTATAGCTGTGGATTCACCAATAGGCAGGTGGTACTCACAATTAAGAGAGAAAATAGCAACTGAGTGGGTAGAACCCCTGGGCCTACCCCTGCTGGAACATTTCCTCCCCCAGAAATAGCAGCGTAATTGGCAGCAGCAGTTCCCCCGTAGAAGACAGGATATTTCTTTCCACTTACTGAACAGTTATATTTAGCAGCAGTCCCATTTTGTTCCTTATCTGTAATTGGTAATTAATATAAAGATTAGTGTACAAGCGACACCCCAATTCCAGGTTTTCTTTTGTGGAAGCTGAGCATCATGGGAATGATATTGTTTGCATTTCAGGTCTGTAAAGTCCACATGCGCCATCTTGAAGTAAAAGAGAATGAGATGGTTACTATACCCACCAATGAGTCAGGAGGCACAGCAGGGGTGATGTCAGATTAAATGACCTGTAAGTCTAGAACCAAACAGTCCCCAGCAGTGGTGTTTGCAGTTAATATGGAACCAGCCAGAGAAAAGTAAATATCCATAGGGGCAAGGCTAAGGAGGTTAGAAGCTTTGATCCTTTCAGTTAACAGCCCGAAAGATGGCATCACTGAGCTGGGAGCTCTTATGTTACTACTCCGCTCACTCTGTTAGCTTTTGGAAATGAAAGTTCTGTGTTCCCAGAACCCAGGTTTTTCAAGTTATGCTGAAATGTTTTATGATTACACTAAGTAATCGAGTTACTAATGATACCCAATAGTACTAGGAGAATATAAAGTCTTAGGAGGGTTTCACATGTGACTGAGTAGACAAGATGGTGACTGATAATTAAAGTCTTAGTGAGATTCACTGTACTGACTGCAGGTAGAGCCATCTTGGGTACCAGCTGCCAGCCATAGTCACAGTGCTGGGCCTGACTTGACTAAGAAGAAGTTAACTAATGAGAGCCTTAAAAGTTCTGGCCTTGAAGCCTTTCATAGAGGGTTCAATTAAAGACACCATGAATAGCTAAAGGGGGGCTTAACATTGGAGGGTAAAGAGGTCTATTCACAATGGGAACTGTCCATGTCTCTTTATTCCCTCCCCAACCCATCATTTCTCATTGTTCCACCTGTTACTTGTTCTCCTTGTTCTTAGTTCTACATCGTTCTTAGTTCTATCCGTTACAACTGTTTCCAGTCACACATACCCTTGAAACCAGCAATTCCCCAGCCCTAGCAGGTTCCAGGGCCAGAATTCTTATGCCTCAGGGGAAAAAGGACTCCTTACAGGGAGTGCATAGCCCTTTTCAAATATGAGGAGGGTAGTTTAGGGCTTTTGGCTGCTGCTCAGAGACTGAGACAATTAGTTAAAAACGGCATTGCAGTTAAACTCTCACCCACCAAAAAAAAAAAAAAAAAACAAAAAAAAACAACCTTTTTTTATCTTTTGACTAAAATGGATTTTAAAAAATTGTGATATGACAAATTGTGTTTATTGTTAATTTCCACTCTAAAATTATGGTATTGAACGGTTAGCATTTGTAACTACTTTAGTTCACCATAAGATGTTAAAAAAAAAGTTGACATTTCCTGAGTCCAGGTGGTTAGCAAATGGCTAAAACATTTATTTCTAACATACTGCGTTTTTCTTCTCCCAGCATACATAGAAGATACCAGGTAACTAGGCAACCCACGTAAGCAGTCAGGGAGAAGCTGATGGCTCTTGGTCAGATAGCACATGGACCAGACATTGCGGTTTCTATGGGCCTAGGTCTGGAGTTAGACTTAGTGCTCTAAGTGAAGAAGAGACCCAGGTCTCTAAATTATCAGTTCTGGGCTCTGCTACTATCAGTTGTTCTGGTCATGGGGCAGCAGCTTGGGCTTGGAGATCTGTGAATATCTTAGATGTAATGTTCCATGCCTGGACCCTAAGCACTGGGCAAATGCTTGCTGATAAAGATAATTGCAGGAAGGCAGTGCTCTGCGTTTACCTAGGAGAGAGTAACAAGACCTGGCAGTGGGAAACTGTTCTGAACTAGGGAATTAATTTCCAAATATGTAACAGAAAGGAAGTTAGCTACAGTGAAAAAATCTACAGCAAAGGACAGTCACTTTATTCACAGGGCAATGACACCAAAAAACCTTGTCTTCTGATTTAGCCTTTACTGGATCCCTTGGTTCTGCTAAGTTGCTCGTGAACAGATGGCTGAGCAATTACTGAATAATGTTGCGGCTTCTAGCAGTTAACCTTTATCTGCTACTGTATTGTTTACTTTTCTAACTCTGTGACCAAAACACCGGCGGAAACAACTCATGGCAAGAAGGATTTGTTTTAACTCATGGTTTCAAAGAACTGAGTTTACATTTGGGTCCATTCGCTGATTCCAAGCTACAGCAGAACATCATGGTAGCTGCAGTACATGGTAGGGTGGTGGTGGTGGGGGATCTTCCTCACTTCATGACAACAAGAAGGAGAAGGAGCAGAAGAGAGAGAATGAGAGACAGCAAACAAGAGGGGGCAGACAGACCGATGAACAGAGACAGAGAGACAGAGACCTAAAGGACAGAGATACAGATACAGAAAAGGATAAGGGATGAAACATTGAGGACTTAAACCCCCAGTTGTCTGCTTTTCCTAGCTATGTCTTCCCTCCTAAAGTTCAGAGAACCTCCCATTATCTGTGGACAAAGTGTTCATCACAGGAGTCTGTGAGATCATTCATATTCAAGCTACGAAGGATGGATTATGAGGGGTTCTGGAAGGTGCAGGTCCTGAGAAAAGGTAACTAAGGCAATAGATTAGGACTCTGGGGGAATCAAGTTCAATGACTGTTTCCAAACCAGTGTGTAATGATTTCAAAATTCTAACAAGTTGTGGAGCTTATTATAAATAAGGTGATTATCAGCCCTGAAGCAAAGAGAGTAAACCCACAAGATCCAATATATATATATTAGTATTTTATTTTTATACTTTATTGAAAGTAAAAAAAAGATTAATGCAAAATGTTGCTGCTGTCTAATACAACAGCTCTTGCTGTTCTTCTCAGATGGCTCCTCTAGTGCCCAGCACTGTCTCCACGGCAACTACTTATGTTTCTATAAATCTCAGATTGCAAGGAGGTGGGGAGGAAGCAAGAGTAAAGGTGAAATTTTACAAGCTAGGATTTTCTTTTAAATGTAAAACAGTTTCTAATACAAACCCAGATCCCTTGTTCCCTAGTGTACAGCCAGTCCTGCATGTGTGTGCTCAGAGTTTATTACCTGTACTCGGCGGATGTGTAGCTTCATCACACAGTAGCTGACCAGTCACTAGGCAGCCAGCACTTTTCTGGGTACCGACAATAAAACCTGAGCTCCTGAAGAGTTAATTCCATGAAGAAACACCAGGTTGGCTAAAGAGAAAGCTGAATCCAAGCCCATAAAGCAGAGTGGACAGATGTGAACAGGGGTGTGCACTGAGAAACAGTGGCAGGTAAGTTGAGGAAGGGAGGAACACTAGAACTACGTGCCACTGAGGCTAACTTTGTGGACTTAGGCCCTCTGGGTTAACTGAACCCACAAGGCACAGCCAGGAACATTCAATTCCCCCCATGCTTCCTGGCAGTTGGTCAAAGACAAATTCCCAAGTGCTCTCATTTCAGTATTGAGTATATTTCCTAATAACCTGAATTTCTTCTTATTCCACTTTGCCTTGCACTCACTATAAAGCAGAGTAAGTCAAAGACATCTGCCTCTAACATACTTGTCTCCTTTCAGGATGTGGCCTTCTATATCTAACTCTTACTGAATTCACTCCTGAATACATTGTTGACCTTAAAGGGCCTTCCAGTAAAGGTTTCTCCATTTTCTTTCACCCAAAAACTGTCTATCAGAGAGCACAAGTAACATTTATGGTATAGCTTGTCACTCACTTTTTAAAATTCTTTTTCCTCTTGTTTCTTTAAGCAAACAAGATGGCAAAGCATCAATGTGAAGCTGTTTTGTGGCATCATAACTGAGTAATAACCTACAGTGGTGTAATCTCCATGCCTGATAGGACAAGGAGGATGGGAGAAAGGCTCCAATCCCAGTCAAGTTTGTTGCAAATTTGCTGTCTCTAGCAGGGGAAATCATGTTACTCTCTCCCTTGTTAGGTTCAGGGACTGTCTAGTATCCTACTGGACAGTTGACATGCAATTGTCCTGAGCTAGAATAGGGAAAAACATCTCTGAATGGAACAAGTAAGCATTAGCTCAGTTGCTGATGGTGGAGACAAGGGAAACCTTAACTGTAGACCAATTAAATGGATTTTCCCTGATTCACAAAACAGTGGAAGTTCCCCGAAGTAGACTACATGGTGTCATGAGGAGAACTGAAGGAGCCAGTGACTCTTTTCATAGATGACGTGTCTAAAGCTTGTGGTCCGATCTAACTTCTCTCAGTTGGAGCTGCCCTAGTCTTTATTCTCTGACTCATGGATACATTCCTGGCCCAGTCATATCCTACGTCACCAGTGTAGACCTTAGGGCAGTAGTAGTCCCCAGTACTGTTGCCCCTGGAGGACATGATGAAGCCCTGCTCCAGAACAGGCATGATCATCAAATCCCTGGTCTTTGCAGAGCCATCATGAGAATTTACACTGGGGAGTCTGCTTCCTGTACATTCAGTCATGTTCTTTTGTTGTTGAATAGTTTCTGAGGGTTTTAAGAATAAAATCAATACCATCACTTATAATAAAAAAAAACTTACATAAGAAAAAACACCCAGGACATTAAAAAAAAATTCTAACCTGGCTGAAGAGATGGTTAGTGGTTAAAATAAGGCAACCTGGGTTCAACTATAAGCATCCACATGGCTGGTCATAACTGAGTGGGAAAAAAGTAATATAAAGGAAAGGAACATGGCTGCTTCTATGTGTAGTGGAAGAGAAAGTTTATTATAGATTCTGTGAGCATATACCCAGAGTCAGAAACATCTGGGAGAGTCCAGAGTGGACATGACCCTGAGCCATATGGGGAGAGTAGGGTAGGAAAGGTAGAGGAGAGACAAGGAAAACAGGTACAGCAGCCAGAAGGCCCAAAAGAGAGTAGACCAAAGGGTCAGGTGATCAAAAATGCAGGGTAGGAGATAGGGTATGCTAGCTAAGAGGGCCCTGTAATAGGTAGGTGCTGAGGGATGCTGGGAGAACCAGGATGCCTTGTTCACTCTGATACATTAAATAAGCACCTCAGTTATTTGTCCCAGGTTTGAAACCTAACACTAACCTTCTCTAACTCCAATCCCAGGGCATTCAGCATCCTCTTCCATCTTTTTTGTGTAATAGACATGCACAGGTTCTACACATGGATGCAAGCTAACACTCAAAAAATTAATTTTTTTAATTAAAAAAAACTTTCAACCACCATATTCTCCCTTATTGCTATCAGTAGAAATGTAAGAGATACATTCACAAGGCATTT
This sequence comes from Alexandromys fortis, assembly GCF_014885135.2. Classification (NCBI taxonomy): domain Eukaryota; kingdom Metazoa; phylum Chordata; class Mammalia; order Rodentia; family Cricetidae; genus Alexandromys; species Alexandromys fortis. The sequence continues at coordinate 784,028 of NW_026068007.1, forward strand.
ATTGAAAATAGTCCGGCATTTGGCTCTCCATTACAATGCTGTTCTCATTCTGCACAGTTTCAAATACCAGGTAGAGGAGTTAGCTAATATTCTTACCTGGTAGTTTGGTGGACTCTTCAACAGCCATGATGTTTTTCTCCTTATCATATGTACTCACTCCATATATCTGCTGCAGACTTTACTGCACCAACTATGAATTTATGGAATTCAAGTGAGTATTGAACCTCTATGCTTCCATTTCTTCCTTTTCATTTTTCTATAAAAAAGAAAGTTACACCAACAAACTTCCAAACACTAGAACACATAGTTGGCTATGTCAGTCAATTCATTCCCTTTCAGATTCTTTTTATTTCTCCTTGCTCATAAAATATTTGGGCAAAAACAATTTTTATAAGGAATGAGTAAAGATGAATATACTTTTTAAAAATCTAAGAACACAATCATCTGAATGAAAATAATAATAAATTATTTTGGCTCTCATTCCCACCCCATCACCATTGCCTGTAAATAATACACTTCTAAAAGTTTTTAATGCTTTAATTGTCTTTTGAAATTTATTGTCATGTACATACTTCTGTTTTTGATTAATATGTATGCATCCCTAAAGAAAGGTGGGTTTCTTTTACATGTTTTTAGGTTTTATAAAGAAAAATTACTCTATTATATAACATTCAACAAATGGTGCTGACATAACTGGATATCAACACGTAGATGAATAAAAATAGATCCATATATATATATATCACCATGCACAAAACTTAAGTCCAAGTGGATCAAAGACCTCAACATAAAGCCAAGCACACTTAACCTCAATGAAGAGAAAATGGGAAGTACACTTGAATATATTGGCACAGGAGACCACTTCCTAAATATAACCCTAGTAGCACAGATACTGAGAGAAACAATTAATAAACAGGACCTCCTGAAACTGAAAAGCTTCTATAAAGCAAAGGACATGGTCAACAAGACAAAATGGGAAAAGTTCTTCACCAACCTCACATCGGAGAGATGTCTGATCTCCAAAATATACAAAGAACTCAAGAAATTGATCATCAAAAGAACAAGTAATTCAATAAAAAATGGGTACATACCTAAACAGAACTCTCAACAGACGAATCTAAAATGGCTGAGAGACATTTAAGGAAATGCTCAACACCCCTAGCCATCAGAGAAATGCAAATCAAAACAACTATGAGATTTCATCTTACACTTGTAAGAATGGCCAAGATCAGAAACACTGATGACAGCTTATGCTGGAGAAGTTGTAGGGTAAAGGGAACACTCATCCACTGCTGGTGGGAATGCAAACTTGTACAACCACTTTGGAAATCAGTATGGTGGTTTCTCAGACAATTGGGAATCAACTTACTTCAGCATCTAGCAATACCACTCTTGGACATATACCTAAAACATGCTCAATCATACAACAAAACACTAATGACAGCTTATGCTAGAGAGGATGTGGGGTAAAGGGAACACTCCTCGATTGCTGGTGGGAATGAAAACTGGTACAGCCACTTTGGAAATCAGTATGGCATTTTTTTTTTTTTTTTTAGAAAATTAGGAAACAACTTACCTCAAGACCCAGCAATACCAATCATACCAGAAGGACATGTGCTCAACTATGTTTATAGCAGCAATTTTGTCATAGCCAGAAACTGGAAACAACCTAGATGCCCCTCAACTGAAAGATGGATAAAGAAGATGTGGAACATTTACACATTGGAGTACTACTCAGTGGCAAAAAATAATGACATCTTGAAATTTGCAGGCAAATGGATGGTTCTAGAAAATACCATATTGAGTGAGGTAACCCAGACCCGAAAAACAAATATAATATGTACATGGTTCTGAGTGCATTAGAACATTATTTCTCTTTCTGCTCCCTTGAAAATTTTGTATCTATTGGCATTATATATACATTAAATTTTTGATAGATAATATCAATAAAAATCTTAGTATGGAGTATTTTTAAGGTTAGAGTTTTAATCGCTTGCTTAGAATTGTCACTTCTTGTAGGCCCTTTCTATATTTTAATTTTTTATTTGGAATAAGCATTTTAAAGTTATATTTTTCTTAAAAAGCTTCCTTTTAGTTTTCAAATTGTTATAGACGTTTTAAAATATTTTGGTTGTTTTTTTTTTTTAATTCACTCATAGATTTTGGGGTTTCTCTTCCTTATAGCCACATCAGATGTTTGGTATTTCTTTGACTCGTTTTTGAAGGAACACAGTTTGAGGGGCTGGAGAGGTGACTCAGTGGTCAAAAGAATATGCTGCTCTTGTAGGGGTCCTGTGTTCAGTTCTACCAACAAAGCAGCCTGCAACCATCTCTAACTTCAGTTGTAGGGGATATGATGCCCTCTTCTGGCCTCTGTGGGCTACAAGCACTCATACTGCACACATAAATGAAAGTAAACATTAAAAGACTGTTTTTATTTTATTGGTCTATTCTACACATGTTTGTTTCCAACTCTGTTTAGTCTTGTTTTTTTCTTCTTTATGAAGTCATCCATCATTTTGCTTCATTGATTGTTCTGCTTTTCTTTTCTGCAGAAACTTGTTTATTTTCTGATTTATGGAGTACATGGAATCATGTTTTAATTGTTCAGATCCATTTTTTGTTTTAGTAATTTTATAAAAGATGTCTAACTGTATTATGATCAATGCACACATATTTTATGATATTAATTTTATGATTTGATGATATTAATTCCATAGAATCTGTTAAAACTTGTCTTATGGCATATTGTACAGCCATTTTCCCCTCAAATTCTAGTTTGTAACAAACAAGTTTTATTTTCCATACTTTGGGTGCACTGTTCTCTATGTATTATATATGTATATTCATTAACACATTATTGAGTTTTTATCATGTTTTATATATTTATTAAGGAGAGAAGTATAAAATTTCTCAATATATAGTGAATCTATTCATTTTTCCTAGTCAGTTCTTCTAATATATTTTTTGAAGTACTGCTAAATGGTAGTCATACATTTTAAATCAGGATGGATTTTGGACTAAATTGCTTCTCTTGTCATTATGAAACTGGCCTCTCTACCACGAAAGAAAAGGTTTTTAACAATGTGACTACACAGTTCTGATATTAATGTCACTACATAATTAATTCCTTTGGTATTTCAGTGTATAATAATTCATGAATCAATTATAATCTTCCTATATGCTTAATTTTAAGAGTAGCACCATTATTACAAGTTTTTATGTAAGTTAAAAAAATACATAAAAAAAATCTTTCTCCATTCCTCCCCCTCCTTTCCTCTCTACCACTTCCTCTTTCTCCCTTCCTCCCTTCTTCCTTTCCTCCCTCCCTCCCTCTCCCATTCTTCCTTCTTTTTTTAATTTATTTATTTATTAAAGATTTCTGTCTCTTCCCCGCCACCGCCTCCCATTTCCCTCCTCCTTCCCCAATCAAGTCCCCCTCCCTCATCAGCCCACGGAGCAATCAGGGTTCCCTGCCCTGTGAGAAGTCCAAGGACCACCCACCTCCATCCAGGTCTAGTAAGGTGAGCATCCAAACTGCCTAGGCCATCGCATTTAGATGACAGTTTAATCCACTTATATTCCATTAAATTACTAGGGCACTTGTATTTTTGCATCACATTTACCCTGATTTTTTAAAATTCTGTTTTATTTTGGACTAATCCTTTCCTTTCTCCTTTGAAATACCCCTTATATTTTTTATGTTCCATTTCTATTTTATAAGTAATTTCTAAAATGCCAGCAATAATACCTTGCAAATGCAGGCTTTTTACTCTCCTTCTACCTAAAATGAAAGCATCCATATTCCTTAATATCCTATGTCTCAATTCATTATTTTCAAGTAATTTATTTCCATACTTGGACTCCTTAGATTTGATACTTTCTATGGTTTTATATCAAATGCTAATTGAAAAGCTTCCCTGCCTGTTTTTCCTGACTTCTTGCCATTTATTTATGCATAACAGATTTCTTTCTGGTGCCTTTTCATTGCTTTGACATATATTCTTAAGAGTTTTCATTAAAAATAGTTATTTGTTTGCAAATTCACTTTTCAGAAAATGTCTCTATTTCAGCTTTCTTTTACTATCCATAAATCTACACAGTTTTTCAATCACCTTTTGGAAGTGTGATTTTATCTTTTTATTTCTGTCATTATAGTTGATAACACAGCTAGTGGTATGTGTGACATTCCTTTTTTCATTTGTGAATAATCAGTCAGTTTTCTCTAGTTGCTTTTGAGATATTCAGTTTCATTCCTTGATATTTTATATTGATGATAAATAGGTGTCTGCTTTGGATTAGTTGACCATTGTAAGCCCTCAAATACACATATATGTACACACATATGTAGTATGGAAGTCTGCTTGTTTGTTCCCAGCTGCCCAGAAGCAAAATAATCACACAGAAACCATATTATTTGTAATACTGTTTGGCCAATAGCTTAAGCATATCACTGGCTAAGTCTTATATCCTAAACTAGCCCATCTCCATTAATCTGTGTATCACCACATAGCTGTGGCTTACCAGCAAAGTTTCAACATGTCTGTCTCTGGCAGTGGCTCCATGGCTTTTCTTTGATTCTGCCTCCTTTCTCCCAGTATTCAGTTTAATTTTTCCTACCTCACTAATTTCTATTCTGTCTCAGGCTAAGGCAGATTCTTTATTCATTAACCAATCGTACTCACAGCATATAGAGAGGGATCCCACATCACACATATTCTATCGATAGACTGGAAATATATAATAAATACTATGAACAAGTCTTCGTCACTTTACGAACTGGTGTTGTGTGTCAACCTGACACAAGATATAGAGTCATCAGAGGAAGGAGCTTCCACTGAGGGAATGCCTCCATGAGATACAGGTGTCAGGCATTTTCTCATTTAGTGATCAATGGGGGAAGGCCCAGTCCATGGTGGGTGGAGTCATTAATGGACTGCTGGTCCTAGGTTCTCTAAGAAAGGTGAGCTGATAAAGCCATGGAAAGCAAGGCAATAAGCAACACCTCTCCATGGCCTCTGCATCAGCTCCGGCATCCTGGATCCTGCTCTGTTTGTGCTTCTGTCCCGAATTCCTTCACTGATGAACCCCAATGCTGAAATTTAAGCCAAATAAACCCTTTGCTCTCAAACTTGCCTTTTGGTCATGGCGTTTCATCACAGCAATAGAAACCCTAATTAAGAAAGAAATTGTTACCAGGAGTAGGGTATTGCTATGACAGACCCAGTCAAGTTTTGAGGAGAATTGTGGAAGGACTTTGGAATGTTGGGCTAGAAAAACCATTGAGTGTTGAGATCTCAGTGAGACGTCCTGTGGGAACTTAGAAGATAGGACTATTGGGAGAAGTGAAGAGGATGGAGGCCTGGCTTGCAAAATTTCAGAGAGAAGTTTAAAGTTTCTATCTGGGCCATTTATTATTTTGAATTAGGATCCCGTGGTTCTACTTAGCTAGTGTTGAAGAATCACGTGTGATTAACACGTTTCCAAGACTACTAACGCAAAATTTTACTTTGTTGGTACACTTAATGCTGGTTGGTTGGAGATAAGAAACTGGAGGTGAGAAGATGAGACCAGCACCACTGAGATCAAATATTTCCCGAGAGCACAGAGAAATGGTGTTCTTTCTACAGGTGCCAAGTTGTACCTTGTGCTGGCAGTCAGACTTGGTAATGTGTAGGCCAGGTGGTACTGGTTTTTAAGCCATGAAGGAGTCTTGGAGAGCAGTTGAGGCTTGGCACTGTGAGAGGTCATGGGACGCCGTTAGTGAAGATGTGGCCTCAATGGTGGTTGAAGACCCAGGACTGAAGAGGTTATGCAAAAAATTTCAGGCTTGGCACCATAAAGAGAGCCTATGAGAGTCTATTGGCAAAAGTGCAGCCCAGTTGCAGTAGAAGACTCCCAATATTTTGGAGATGCTAGTACCATGAGACAACCACCAAGAACAGCAACAGGAGGAGTGGAGCCAACCAGAGCCTAGAAGATGAGCTGTGTGTGCTGCAGGTAGAGGAGCTGGAGAAGTGACCCAAGCACTTTGGAAGAGTCCAGAAGATTATGGGTGGATTCCAGATATTGAATGGTTGGAATTTTGTTTTGCTTTGATTTGTTTGTGACAGAGCCCTGATTCTTCCCTCTTAAAGTAAGAAAATATTTTACTGGAGCCCACAGTTGAGAGACTTGAACTTTAAAAAAATGAATATTTAAAGAGATTGACTATTTTAAAGGAACTGCAATTTTAATATGTTTGGATTTGCAAAGACTGCAAGACTTTTAATATTATTTAATATCATGGGGATGAGTAAGAAAGGAAGGGTCATAGCTTAATAGTGATGTGTTTGATTGTCAAATTGACAAGTTATCTGTTATATTGGTTGGCTTTCGGTGTCAACTTGACACAAGCTATAGAGGCATCAGAGGAAGGAGCCTCAGCTGAGGTAATGCTTCCTTGAGATTCAGTAGTAATGCATTTTCTCACTTACTGATCAATGGGGGAAGGCCCAGCCCATGGTGGGTAGGGTCATTTCTGGACCTCTGGTCCTAGATTCTCTAAGAAGGTGAGCTGATCAAGCCATGGGAAGCAAGGCAATAAGCAGCACCCTCCATGGCCTCTGCAAAAGCTCCTGCATCCTGGATTCTACCCTGCTTCCTTCAGTGATGAACAGCAATGCTGAAGTGTAAGCCAAATAAACTCTGCTCTCCAACTTGCTTTGGTCATGGTGCTTCATCACAGAAATAGCAACCCTAAGACATTCGCCAAATCCTAAAATGTTGCTTCACCTTCTTTTTTTTAATAAACCCTCTCTTTCTTTCTATAGTTCCAGGTAGATATGTGTAATGCTTTTTCAGTTTGATTCCTGTGGATCTGATCAGTTCTCAAAGACATGTGGTTTTCCTCTCTGTGCTGCTTCTGTTCTTAGCTCTTCGTTGGGACTTGTGAGCATTCTCAGATGTGATATGATAGCACCTGATAACACACCTGTTAGAAGTGATGCTCTCCTAGAAGTGATGCTCTCCAACACGGCCAGTCCTATGTGGAGAAGCTAAATTGGCTGCCTTGACATTGAAGCTCTTGTGAAGAGAGGTCCAACCATCCCACCTGTCCCAGCTGAGGCTGTTCACTAGCTAACCACTGATGCTTGAGTGTGTATCCAACTGAAACCAGCAATAGAACTGTTAAATCAAGTAGAGTCCTTCTCAACCTTCCTAATGCTGTGGCCCTTTTAATATAGTTCCTCGTGCTGTGGTGACCCTCAACCATAAAATTATTTTCATTGCTATTTCTTACCTGTAATTTTGCTACTGTTACGTATTGCAATGTAAATATGATCATATGCAGGATATCTGATGTGAACCCTGCGAAAGGGCCATTCAACTCCAAAGGGGCCATGACCCACAGGTTAAGAACCACTGAAGTACAGGAATAAGAGATAATAAGTTGGGGCTAGCAAGATGATTCATCAATGAAGGTGCTTACCACCAAACCTGAAGACTTCAGTTCAATCCCTGGAACCCACCTAACAGGAGACTACTTTTCTTATAAATTGTCCTTTGATGCACACTATAGCACAAGGACACACACACACACACACACATGAATGAATGAATGAATGAACTAACAAGCACATGCAAAACTAATTGTTAAAGGGGCAATGCCAAATTATAGTAGTTAGGCAACATTAAAGTTTAATTTCTTGCTTCTCAGTCTATCCTTTATATTTCTCTTTGAACTCCCTCTGTTAATTTCACAGTGGTTTCTTCATTTACTTATTTTTTTCTCTTGTGATGAGTCTAATGTGCCCTTTAATTCTATTTAATATTTTAATCTACTTGTTATATATTTGACTTCTCTCTTTCTATCTGGTGGCTTTTTTTCATGTTTATCTGATTTTCTGATTATCACTGGGTTTCTTTCTGACACATTTGGTTTTTGCTCATTTAAAACTTTAAATGCCTAGTCTCTATACCTCTTTGGATTATAGCACACATATCAAAAACTCAAAAGTTAGTATCCATATGGAGGAGAAAATATACAGCATTTTATTTTTGAGTAAGACAATAAAAGAAAAATCTCTAGCTGTTACATGAGGAAAGTAACTTTAAATACTATTTCTGCATAGTTCAAGTACTTGAGAAAATAAGATGTGAAATCCGTCTTTACTGTCAGACAGCCTGAAGAACATGAGTTTTCTTTGTTTTCTCCCTCCACAGTGATCTGACTGTATAGTGGCCACTTCCTCTTATGTTTGCAGTCTTGAATGTAGGGCCTGCAGGACTGGAAACGCCATGCTGCTGGAACTGAACTGCGCCCAGAGATTTCCTTTGGTCTATCCCAGCATCCCTGCTTGCTACAGTCAAAGTCATTTTTATTATTTCCTGGCTTGGCATTTACTGTTCCTTGCAAGTAGAGGAAATTTACGTTTTAGCCCCTGTCTGTAAGCAGGATTATGATCATGGATCCACAGGGAGATTTTATTTCTCAACCCTCAACCCTGCTGTGTTCTCCCATGTGCCCAATGGTTTTATGTCAACTTGACACAACCTAGAGTTATTGAGAAGGAGGGAGTCTCCTGAGAAAATGCCTCCATGAGACCAGGCTATAAGCAAGCCTGCAGGCATTTTCTTATCTAGTGAGGAATAGGGGAGTCCCTGTGCTTGGGAACACCCCTGAACTGGTAGTCCTGGGTTTTATAAGACAGCAGGCTGAGCAAGCCCTGAAGAGCAAGCCAGTAAGCAGCACCCTTTCCTGACCTCCGCATCAGCTCCTACCTCCAAGTTTCAACCCTGTTTGAGTTCCTGCCACCCCTTCTCTTAATGATGAGTATGGAAGTGTGAATGAAAAAAAAAAAACACTTTCCTCCCCAAGTTGCTTTTGATCATGGTGTTTAATTGCAGCTATAATAATCCTAACTAAGAACCCCAACTCCTGCCCTCTGCTCACTTTACCAAAATACATTCTCCACAAAAGTATTCTTTCAGCAGGTTTGATGTTATCATCATTGAAGCCTCTTAAAGGTATTTTCTGCTTTGGGTCCTGGGGTGTCAAAACTTCCTGATTCCCGCCTTACCTTTCCTTTCTAGGTTTCTCATTTGTCTGCTTCATTGGGTTTTGTTAGTGTCGACAGAGGGTCTCACCCTTTAACCTAGGCTATCCTGGACTCCATCATGTGTCCTACACTTGCTTGCTTTCAACTTGTCATGACCCTCCTGTCATCATCTTCTTGGGGCTGGGACAGCTTTCACGTCTGCTGCACACTTCCTCTTCCCTGCTTCTCTTGTCCAAATATAGAGGGGTTCTGGACTGCTTCTGAGGCTTGCTCTCTGCCTGCAGCATTGCTTCACTGTCCCCTCTGCCTGCTGCTGAAGTCACATGTGTAGGTCCCAACCTTTACAGTCCAGTACAGATGCAGGCATTCAGCACATTCAGTTCAGTCTTTCCCTTTGGAAGTCCCAAGAGGCTGGAAAGTACCCTGTTCTGCTCTCCACCTAAAAGAAGGTACTTTGAAATCTCTAATGTCATTTTGTTTGGAAAAGGGTTTTTGTTTGTTTGGAATTTTAAAAATTGTACTGTTATTATGTTCATTAAAAATTCCATTTTAATGTGTGTGTGTGCACGCACACACATGCATGCACCCACATGCATGCACTCACGCAGCAACTTCAAGACTATGGGTAAAAATGGCAACTCCCTGTGTAGGACATTTACACACCACAGCACACTCGCCACAACCACAGGCACTCACTGTTTTATCTCCTAAAGAGTCCTACCAAAAAGCAGCAATAGAACACTGGGTGGGAGTCAGCAGCTTGAATGCCCAGAAGGCCCTGTGGCGATAGGTTCTTTGGTCTTGTTTTAGTTCTTTGAATCTTGAGGTCACAAAGTCTACACTACAGTGTTTGCTGCTGCTGGAGTAAGATGCATAATAATGAGTAGGGCATATTTTGTGTTTGGCGATAATTTATGGGAGAAGAATCTCTTCCCCGAGAAATATGCATCATTTACAAGGTTTCTACCAGAGAAGAGCACATCTAGCTTTCTCTCCAGAGATTATAGATGCTAGTGCTAAAAGGAAAGGTTGTGGAAGAGGTTCAAGACCTGCTCATGCAATTTATTACCCGATCTGTGCTTCAATTTCTTCCGCTGTAAAATCAGATATAATTACTGATCTAAATTCCTAAAGTTCTTGTGAAAATTAATGAGTTGAAATGTATAAAGTTTCTGAGAGTACTGTGCATGTAACAAATAACCTAAGGGTAGCTGTTTATGGATGAAGCGTGATCACGTTTGGGAGAGGAAGAACAAATAAATTTGACCTTTGCTCCGGACACACATTAAAATAGAGTTGCTTCTGTTTGTGATAGCACTGGGGAGTCAAACTGTTACTGAGGACTGTACACTGAGCTTTGCTGGTGCGAGGCCAGTGCTCTGCTAGGCAGGTCTCCAGTGCAAGCAAAGTCACTTTGGGGAAGGAAAGTATTCGTCACATCTGAATCAGACAACAGTGCAGGTGGGCCATGGTGCCCACAGTAAGTTCATCTCGAAATCAGCTGGGAAATTTCAACAGCATGCAATTGAAAATGTCTGTGGATGCGGTATGCATTTGTTTCCCAAGGTCTTTAGTTAAAATGATGCTCTTTTCCTTTATCCTTGCAAGACATTCAATTTTTGTCCTTAAGCAAACTGCATCTTCACCTTTCTCCTCTTCCTCTTCTGGCTAATTTTCATTTTAATTGTGTCCTGTAGGGCAGAGCTAGGGAGAAACATGGCCTACAGTCATCTTCCTGCCGCACTGACAGTATGAGAAATGGGAGCTTGGACCAGCTCTTCTGTCTTCCTGTGTTCATTTTCTCTGCTGTAAAATGAATGCACTTGCTCTCTGTAGCTCTCAGGGAATTCTTCAGATTATACCAGATAGAACGGCAGTGAGTTCCATATTATACAACACACACAGCCAGAGCAATCCTGTGGCAGGTCCATTCTTTGACCTACGTATATTTAGGACTCCAGAAGGATTATCAGTTTACCAATATGTGTATGGGGCTGTAATGACAACTGGACACCATGTTGCCCATTGACTTTGTCAACAGTGGTATACTGGTCCATGAACCAGCCCTTCCAACTGTTGATGTCATCCTGACATAGTGTTAAGCTAAAGGACACAACAGAAGAGAGCAGCTCCCCCATGTGGACAAGGAGGAACACTTGGAGAAACTGGGAACTTCAGGGATAATATATGCAAAGATGAAGGAAATTTTTCCCATCATCCTGGGAGCATTGTAATCAACTAAAACCAAGTTCTTTTAAAATTAAAATACTTTTGTGGTAAGTGCAACACAGAAGGCTCAAAACAGATTATTTTTCAAAATCTTGACCTCTGCAGTCTTCTTCTCTGTACCTGTGCCCAGACAACAGAGTTAACCAGCTTGATTTAATCAGTAAAGCTAGCAGATGCCACAGGCTTGGGAGACAGAAATATGATTTTCTTGCCTGGTATATAATTTCTGCCTGTCAAATTATAGCTCTGTGTGAATTGTGCAACCTGTTATTAGAATCTTGGATCTTTGTGAAACAATCCAGTTCTACTTCATTTATTTACTATGTACACAGTGCCAAAACACATGCCATGGGCACTGAGACAGTTACTGAATACACACTGTAACTATTTATCCATGTGTTTACCATAACTCACCCCTGGAAAGGATTGTGGGGGTACATTGCATACACATATACACATACATTATATACATATACACGTGAAAGAGAGGGAAAAAAGAGAGAAAGAGAAAGTGACAGAGTATTTAAAATAAGGGGCTAGGGACATAACTCAGTTGGCAGAGCACTTATCTCAAAATCATGAGGATCTGAGTTCCATGTCCAGAACCTGTGTAAAAAAGCCAGGTGTAGTTAGGGACTATGTTGGTTTAGTAAAATTGTGGTTGGAGGGTCTTCTCCAAGATCATTACTAAGTCTAAGTACTTGGGTAGGTTTCCAGTACTAGCTATGATTTCCTTTTCTGTTTCTTGTTGCATAGGCCTTAAGTCTAATTAGATAGCTGTTGGTTACTGTGCAGGTGTGCATGACATTGTTACAACTTTAGGGTTATTGTGCCAATCTGGTAGTTTTCATTCATAGGCATCACAGCTGGGTAGGACTGTTGATTGCCTCACTCCTTAGGAAACTTCCATGGTGCCTTCCAGTACCAAGAGAGCTAGTCCTCAGGGAGGTGGTTTTCAGATTATTTGCAACTCAGGAGTCTGTGAGTTCTCTGAAGTGCATGATGCCTTCAGTAATAGGGACTGTCTTCCACCTCTGGGGAACAACCAAGGACAATGTTTAGGGAGTCTCTTGGATAACCATCAACCCATAACACAAAAGAAGGCTTCTCATGCCTGATGTTGGAGCTTTCTTACATAGTCTATGGCTCTTGGAGGAACTACCATTAAGCAAGATAAAAAGAAATCATATAAATATAGTCACAAGCTTATATGTATTATAGTAGTTAGGTATGGAGTTAATAATATGATTTCTTATGAGTTTTTCAGACACCAGGATTTTTCAGACATTTTATTCTGTTTTTGTTTATCTGCTTCCCTTGACCCTGATTAGAGTTATGCCCTGTTTTCCACAGTTCTTTATTCAGAATACATATACCCTGTTATTCTTCCCCTTTTACTCCCCCACCACTCCACACTGGCAATGGTTTCTCTTACTTTCCCACTTTTTATAGTTTCTCCAGTATATTTTCTCACATCTGTAGATTTGGAGCAAGGAGCCTCCAATGAGACAGGCAACATTTGTCTTTCTGGGTCTCAGCTACCTCAGTTAATATGATCTTTTCTAGTTTCTAGATCCGTCTGAAGCCTAAAAGTTTCATGACTACATTTTTATTTACAGATAAATAGTATTCCATTGTTTGTAAGCACCACATTTTCATTATCCACTCATCAGCTGAATGGCATTAATGTTATTTCCAATTTCTAGCTATTATAAATAAAGCAGAAATAAACATGACTGGAGCAAGCGTCTATGGAGTTGGACGTTAAGTCCTTCGGACACATTTATCTTTACACACACAGATAAGTGTAGTCCTGGAGCCTCATCAATGAAACCTCTTTTTTCAACAGATAATGACAAAGCTGGATTGTACTTTATAGCACATTACCATTTAATTGAAGTAGCTTCTTTAAGCAAAGAGGTTTAGTTTTTATTTTGTCTTCCTAGAAACAGAATAGCGCCAGAGGGCTATGATTTTAGCTTGTTGATACAGCACTATGCAAGTCATGTGCTTGCAGAAAAAAAAAAACAGAAATAACAAAGGCAAATAAAACTGTGTGAGATATAGTGACACACGCATATCATCTCAGCACTCAGAAAGCTGAGCACTAGTTTTTATGGCACTAGTGTGGGATTCCCCTCTGTATGCTGTGGATACCATTGGTTAATAAAGAAACTGCCTTGGCTTATTGTTAGGACAGAACATAGTTACGTGGGGAAAACTAAGCTGAATGTCAGGAGAAAGGAGGTGGAGTTAGAGAGAAGTCATGGACCACTGTCAGAGACAGATGTGCCAGAACTTTGCTGGTAGGCCCTGACCTCATAGTGATGCACAGATTAATGGAGATGGGTTAAATTAAGATATAAGAGTTATCAAATAAGAAGCTAGAGCTAATGGGCCAAGCAGTGTTTTAAATAATATAGTTTCTGTGTGATTATTTCAGGGCAGAGTGACCAGGAAACAACAAGTAGCCTTTCTTCAAAGAATTGGTATGCCAATGTGTTCCACTAAATCTATGTAAAACCTGAGAAAACTTAAAAAGGAACCCTAGACACAAAAGAATAGAGTTAAGCATGGTTTTGTAGTGGCATTTTCTTGGGTGGGCTCTGTTTGCTAGAAGTAAGCAGAGGCATGGCTCCTTTAAGAGAGGTTTCCCTGATTCAACAGTAGCAGAATAAAAAACCATGCTGTTTTGAAACTATGCCTTTCTGGGCCATACTGCCAGCACGAATTCTGATGAGGTCCAGATACGGAGCATTTAAATGGATTTTGTGAGCAGAGTGCCACAACTGCTTAATGGCTCAACATAGACCCTCTGCATACATGGAATTGGGACAATATGCATGACTGGCAGAGAGGTGGTAAACAGACTTCCACCATGTTGGACTCTGCAGGGAAAGCAGGCAGGGCCATATATATCCTAGTAATGCAACAGCAGTCCTGTTCAGAAAATAATTATAAATACACAATAAAGACAAATCCAGATGTAAAAGACCTCTAAATGGGTCACAATGTTGAATATATGTATGTAGGCTTGGGAGAGAAAAACAAAAGTGCAGAGATAGAGAGTCATAAAAAGAGACAGAGTACTGACAGTCATAGATTAAAGAGTAAAGATATATAAAATAATACTAAAAATAATAAAGTAAATAAAAAAGATGGACTATACCAAGAGAGTCTGGATTATGTATATTTTTATGCTTTCTTTGATTTTTTTGACTGTGAAGGAGCTAAGTAACCAACAAATATACTTTAAAGTTATCTTGATCTCAGAATTTGGGTATAAGGATATGTTGTTTTTGAAAATAGGTTCTTCTTTTGTTTTACAGAGGATGAGAACCTGTGAATTGCTTCTAGACTGATATGGTGTGATGCACCAAGACCCTCTGAAAGGTCACTGTGAACACCCTTCCAAAAATTACTTCATCCAACTGCTGATTGAGATGAACCTAGCACCATGAAAAATCTGATTAACAGTGCCCTGATCATCAGGAAGCAGCCTAGAGAACTATGCCCATATTCCCAAATATTGTTTATAAAGGTTTGTTTATATTTATAGGGGGATATGCTAAAGAGATTTACATGGATATAGATCTTGGTTTATTGATACAAATTTAAGGTCAATTTTGTTATGTGGTATTTCTGATCTTGATTAAGGTACTGTGTTTGTGCAGCTCATTTAAAATGTAAGGTATAATTAACAAATACAGGCTAATATATAGTCACCTATAATAGTCAAACTTGTAGTCATGCTAGCTAGGTTTTCTAGAATGTTCAGATATATATTTCAGATGGATAGTTATTCTTCAAACCTTTCTAAGACTAATAGAGTATGGCAATTAAAATGTTTAAGAAATTAGGAATTTTCTTGACAATGAGACACATCTGCTCCTAGAAGTACTAATCTACCTCAAGAGGTTGATGGGCATCAAAGAGGCTCCTTAAGGAGTTGGTTAGCCATTTAGGCAAGAAACTGTTTTTGCCTGTACTTCTTGATGCTATGCAGTATAAACAAGACATGCAGAACCCACAGAAAAATAGCTGATGAAGTGGCCTAAAGAAGGTGAGACAGTCCTTTAGGGTTCCTGCATCATGAACGTGTCTGCCAGACATTCTGCAGGATGTAGAAGAAAGTTACTGACAAACTGCCAATATATGTGGAAATGTCTTTGAAATTTCCTGCTTTATGGAAAATTCTACCATATACTATTGGCTAGTAGGCTGAAGATGAGTGCATACAACATTACAAAAGAACTTTGGATAGCTGTCAAGGTAGCAAGATGTCCATCAATTCTAGAGTTTTGGAATTTGCTTACAATGTACTTCCTGTTAACTTAGGTAATATATTCTTCTGGCGTCTTTGAAGAGTTGAAGATAGTTATAGTTTTCCTTAGTTATGATAAAGGATAAATTAGATATAAAACTTTAGAGTCACAAAGATAGGATAAATGATAGAGTATTTTCCTTAATTTTCCAATATAAATGGACTAAATATTGTAACTGTAATTCTTGCTTGGTAACTTTTGTTGTATGTAATCTTACTATGTTAAAGTTAAAGCCTTCTTTTTATTTAGACATAAAATGGGATGAGGTGTGGGATTTCCCTCTGTATGCTGTGAATATGTTTTATTATCATTGGTTAATAAAGAAGCTGTCTTGGCCTATGGCAGGACAGAATAGAGCTAAGTGGGAAAACTAAATTGCATACTGAGAGAAAAATGGAGAAGTCAGGGAGATGCTATGCACCTGATAAAGGAGACAGACACCCCAGAACCTTACTGGGAAACCATGAGCGTCATGGTGAAATATAAAATTATAAGACTGAATTAATTTAAGACATAAGTTAATTCATAAGAAGCCTAATCTATTGGCCAAGCAGGGTTTTTATTAATATAGTTTCTGTGTCATTATTTTGGGTCTGGGTAGCTGGGAAAATGAACAAGAAGCCGCTGCCTACAGGTTTTCTGTAAGGACCTGAAATAATTATGGATCATCTACTTCTTAGAGTTATAGTCTTTCATACAGGGATAAACTTAACCAACTCTTGAATCAACTTTTGTAAGAATGATGTTCATTCATTAGAAAGAGAATTTATTTTACGATGTGATCAAAATTTATGCTTACAATATTTTTTTCACTTTTCACTTTTACTGAAAATAAATTATTTTCTTGTATAAATATCCTGATTGTAGTTTCCCCTTCCTCTACTCTTCCTAGTACCTCCCTATCTCCTCTTTCCTTAGAAAATAATAGGCTTCAAAGAGATAACAAACAAACATGACAAAATAAAATATAATTAGGTATACCAAGAACCATTATGTCTAAGTTGGACAAGGCAACCCACAGAAGGAAAAAAGCCCCAAGAACAGACACAAAAATCAAAGACCTACTCATTTTTATACTCAGAATTCCCACAAAAGTATCAAATTAAAAGCTATAATATATATGCAGAGGACCTGGTGCAAATCTATGTTAGCCCTGTGCTGCTGCTTCTGTCTCTGTGAATTTATATGTTCTTTGCTTAGCTGATTCAGAGGGCCTTGTTCTCCTGGCATCCTCTATCCCCTCTGGCTTTTACACTCTTTCTACCACCTCTTTTGCAGGGTTCTCTGAGCTCTTAGAGGAGTAATTTGATGGAGACATCCCATTCAGACTCTCTATGGATAATGTCTGGCTGTGGGTCTCTTGGAGCATATTGTCTGAGGTTTCTGTCCTGCCCAGTTCCCACAGTCATTAAGTCCCAAAGAAATCACACAGAAGTCTACATTAATCATAAACTGATTGGCCCATTAGCTCAGGTTTCTTATTAACTCTTATAACTTACATTAGCCCATTATTCTTATCTGTGTTAGCCATATGGCTCAGTACCTTTTTCAGTGGCGTAGTCACATCTTGCTTCTTCTGTGCCTGGACAGGACTGCAGAGGGAGCTTCCCTCATCCCAGAATTCTCCTGTTCTCATTGACTCACATGTACTTTCTGTCTGGTTGTCCCACCTATACTTCATGCCTGGCCATTCAGTGTTTATTTAAAACATAATTGACAGAATATAGATAATTGTCCCACACTAATTTCCCCTCTTTTTTAAAACAAATATCCATAGTCTCTTTCCTGGACTGTGAGCATAGTATTCCAGGCTACTTCTTGCGGCTTTGGGGTGCTGATAATCTTATGGGGACCTAAAGAAAATTTAAAATTATGATCAAGTTCTGACTGGAGTACTCTGTGAGTCTTGATCATCTCAGGCAGCAGTCTTGAACCTGTTCTTGATGTAGAACTCTGACATCTGGGCAATTTGTTCCTACCAGAGATTTCTCAGGTGGTCTTCCTTGATCAAACCTGATTATTCTTAACTCAGAATGAATCCAAAGCCTCTCATTTCCTATGAAAACAAAAGAAAATCTTCTCCTCCAAAGTAACATAACTTTTGACTTCAATTTTGAAATCAAGGTATTTTCAAAGTATCTATCTTGGACTAATTGAGTAGCATTTATAAATAATTATCCTTTAGCAGCTATTACTCCTTCCTCAGCATTCAAACAATTAAAAGAGAGCATAGTAACATACAGTATCCAAATTCTCTGTGTATTTTTCATCTTTACATGGCTTTATTTTAACCTCTATTTCTTTTACTTTTACTTTTAATTTTTGGCTTTTTGAGACGAGTTCTCTGTGTATCTTTGACTGTTCTGGAACTCCCTCTATAGATCAGGCTGTCCTTGAACTCACAGACATCCACCTGCCTCTGCCTCCCAAGTGTTGGCATTAAAGGTGTGTGCCATCATACCCAACTACTCTCTTTTTATCTTTCTTTTTCAAGCCTACATATATTTTTAAACACAGTAAAACATTTAGAGGCTTTTTTCATCTTTGAGTCTATCTTTACTATATATCTCTCAGTTTCCTGACCACATGAGTCTTTAATTTACTAAGCCATAAGGGTAGGTTTAAAGCCATGGCTTTGACAGCTAGATCCAGCCAATTCCTTAGCTTTCTGAGATTCCAGCTTCATGGCTGGTATCAGCCAGAGCCATATTTATTGCCACAACTCTATGGCATTTCAAGTTCCTTGCCAGCAAGCAAGCCGCAACAGTGTGCTCACAAATCATGCTCAAATTGTAGGGATAAGCCCAGCCCATTAGGAGGCGTGTTCGCCTCGGGCTAATGTTTACATATAAATCTGGTGAGAGTGAGCCCCGCCACTCTCTTTGTTTGTATTTCCTGCTCATCACTGGATCGCTGGTGTTGTAAGATATCCCTTCATTAAAATTTGCTGTTTCATATTAAGCTAACCTGGTTATTACACCACCTACCTCAAATGCTCTGTAGCTGGACCTCCTACCTGAAAGAGTCAGAGTTTGCACTGGCAGGATAACCCAGAAGCTGGCACTTTAAAACGGCACAGCTTTTTCCCTGCTACAGCTGAAAACCAAAAAGCATTCTGTCAGCTTTTCATCAACACAGTTTAAGTGTCTCATGGCAGGACCTCTTAAAAGAGCTGCAACATTTTGCAGCTAAAGCTGAATCAGGAAGCCTTTCTTAAATGAAAGAACTTGTCTCTAGTGAGCAGAGCAGACCTGAAAATTGCTGCTACCAAGAAGCCATATTTTACTTTATTCTTTTCTGTCTAGATTTACTTCCCGAGTTCTCAGGCTTTAAGTATGGTGGAGGTAGTTCACCTCAGCTGGGTGGGAGCCATCTTCACCACCTAAACTCTGGGTAGCACCATTCTGCATATAGTCCCTCCCCCATTTTTAAGTAAAAGCTAATAAATCTGCCACACAGAGCCCTGTATGACCTGGAAACATCTCTGTGTATGGTGGCAGGAATCTGCCCTGCTCTTCAGCCTGTGCAAGCCTAGTCGACCTGATCCTGCCACCCACCCAGGCAGGGAGCGCTGAGCCATGTGCATGGTCTCAGCTATTTTTCTCCTGACTCTGAATGGGCACATAAACATCCAAGTCCACAAATGCCATTGAAATGCTCCATAACCAGAGTTCATGCTGGCTGCAAGGCCCACCAGGAAGCCACATTTTAAAATCATACAGCTTTTTTCCTGCTACAGCTGAATCAGGAAAATCTCTCTTAAAGAGATGCAGCAAGCCACCGGCAAACAGCAAAAAGTTGTGTTGAACTCTTTTTGTGTTTGTATGTGTGTTTAAAATTAAGTTCTCTCAGGTTTTTAAGTGGATTTAGTTGTCCATGTGGGTGCCATTTGTTGTCTGAAGTTTTTGTCCTGCCCAGTTCCCGCAGTCGTTAAATCCCAAAGAAATCACACAGAGGTCTACATTAATCATAAACTGATTGGCCCATTAGCTCAGGCTTCTTATTAGCTCTTTTTTAAAATGTTTATTCATTTATTTATTTATTACATATACACTGTTCTGCCCGCATGCCAGAAGAGAGCACCAGACCTCATTATGGATTATGAGTTACCATGTGGGTGTTGGGAATTGAACTCGGGACCTCTGGAAGAGCAGCCAGTAGTGCTCTTAACCTCTGAGCCATCTCTCCAGCCCATTATTAACTCTTATAACTTACATTAGTCCATTATTTTTATCTGTGTTAGCCACATGGCTCAGTACCTTTTTCAGTGGTGTAGTCACATCTTGGTTCTTCTGTGTCTGGACAGGACTGCAGAGTGAGCTTCTCTCATACCAGAATTCTCCTGTTCTCATTGACCCATGTCTACTTCCTGTCTGGTTGTCCTACCTATACTTACTGCTACTGGCCAATCAGCATTTATTTAAAACACAATTGATAAAATATAGACAATTGTCCCATACCATTGGAGTAAGCTTCTCTGATGTTGACTGGATGGGCACTGATTTAACAGTGTAGCAGAATATCATTTGAGTCATTTTATTGATTTTTTTTTAAAAATTAGTAATGTTTGCTTTTACCCTCGGTCTCTGGGCTCTACAGTCTCTGGTTCTTGATTACCCAAGCAGTACTGATTATGGGTTCTATCTTGTGAAATGGGCCTTAAGTCAAATCAGAACAACAACAGCAACAAAAAACAAAAAAGCAAAACCACTACCTACAAAAAGATACTTTGTTTATGTATAGCAATATGCACAATTTGAAATTGTGTATTAAATTACACTCTAGCAAATGTTTTTATACAGTTTTAAACAGAAGTTTAAAAGGAGACAGCTCAGGTTACAAACTTTATTTCCTAAGAGAGTGAACACACCAAAAGTGTTCACTCATGTCTAAATCCTACTCCACTAATGGATACCTAACCACTGCCTCCAAAGAATAACACAGGTTGGATCGTTTGGAATGCAAAATGGGCGTTCCAGAGTTCAGTGTGCTTAAGAACAGAAATGAGTGATGTGGGGACCACAGGCTAAGCATACGTAGATGAATGCTGTTAATCATCAAATATGGGGAAAAAAAAAAGTCCTAACAGGCACATTAAAATTTGAAAGCCATAAAAATTTTCCACCTAAAAGGCAGTTTAAAATAAAATTCGTGTCTATTCTCGGGATGTCACTGCTGCAGAGTTAATCAAGTAAAATCTTTGACAAGTGCCAAAATTCACCAATTAGGATAATAAATGCTAAGTTATTTAGGTGGCAAGATGACTTCTTTTTGTGGGAACTTTTATGATGTTAAAAAACTGATCACACATTTTAAGAGTGAGTACAACAAACTTCACTGAGTCTGAACTGATGAAATCCCTGGCATTCTTAGTCCACAGGCTGCAAGATTAATAATGAGAGATGCTGTTTGCTAGGGTTATGCAAGACAGGAGAAATGCTGGCAGGTGGTTTACAGACATGGCTGCTGTTACAGAGAGCTCTGCAGTTGTGGATTTTTTGCTTTTGGCTATTTACTCTACCCACTACCAAGTGGAAGGCACACTACCAAGCTTCCAGATAAATACATGGAGACTTAGTCTTTCTTATGAATGCCCAGTCATAGCTTGGCTTATTTCTAGCTACCTTTTCTTAAATTACCTCATCTAGCTTTTACTTCTAGGCTTTTATCTTTCTCTATTCTATATACTGTCTTTTCTATACCATTGCAGGTTGTATAGCTGGGGGGGCTGGCCCCTGGTGTCCTCCTCTTGTTTTCCTTTTCTTGCCCCTTAATCTTCTCTTCCCAATTTTCTCTTCCTATTTATTCTCTTTGTCTGCCATCTTCACCTATCTTTTTTCCTGCCTACCTATTAGCTTTTCGGCTCTTTATTAGACCAATCAGGTGTTTTAGACAGGCAAAGTAACATAGCTTCACAGAGTTCAATAAATATAACACAGAAGAATGCAACATATCTTTGCATCATGAAATAAATGTTCCACAGCATAAATGAATATAACACACCTTAAAATAATATTCTATATCAGAGCTCTGCTTCTTACCTCCCATTCTGTGATTTGGCTCCTAGAGTGTGACTGTTCACAATTCTGCTCATGAGAAATGAGTAGTTTAGTGTGTAATTCTAGATACGTCTGTCTGTTACCTATGACAGGTCAGGCAACGTGCCGGGGGCTAAGGGTGATATTCTCTTCTCTCAGCAAAGGCAAACACAAAATATTTCATACAGGATACTCAGTACATACATCACAGCATCAGCAGGGGTTTGGGCAGGAGGGCAACTGAAAACCCATGTGCTATTGTGAAGATATTCAAATGTTATAAATCAAGTGTACAATCAGCTAAGTAGAATAAGTTCTACTGTCCTAGTTCAACAAAAGGGGTTTTATAACAACGTGAAGGAGTAAGATCTTCCATAGAATGCTTATAATTCTGGACTCAAAAACAGAGTTGAAAAACCATGTGGTCCAGCACTTAACTCATAGCTGGGGCTCTCTTCTCTTCCAACTCCATATCCCACATCAGGAGGTACCTCATATGCACACACCATTCAAGTGCTTGTCCAAACTCCCCCTGGCTTTCTCTTTGGCATACATGTTAAAAACTGTGGATTGACAGTCTTAGAACAGACTATAAAAACAGGTGCCGAATTCTTGAATCAGCTTCAGCATTATCAAAAAGGAAATTCTGGATCCCAGTAACAAGTATAAAAAGGTAAGGTGAGCTCCAGGTGACCGTGGCATGTTAATCCTACAGACAGCTTTTCTAGAGAGTAAAGCACAAAATCAGAAGAGGGCCAGAGAATTGGTGCTGTGAAATTCTGAAGATAAGGTAGAGGTCATGGCCATGGTGCCCTCCTACCTAGGTCTAAGGATTGTTGTGACTTGTGTGTAAGTAGAGTCCATATTCCTAGAATCTCCTTCACATGGTGTGTAGTTAACTCTAACTACCGGTAGCCAGCTCCTGGAAGCATACAGAACTGTCTATAAGACACAAAAGATCCTTCCCTCTATCACCCATTTCCCACTCTGTAATCCAGCTTTGACTCTGAACAACACAGCGATAGTTCTCTAGTGGAGAGAATCTGCCATTAGGTTATGGGAGCCATAGTTCCATCTTCAGAATTCATTCATCTCTGCAGATCTCACTCCCTGTCTTTTGCTTACAAATGTTCCCAATATTAAATATTTACAGTTATTAATTTACAACCTGCCAACACTCAAGGACTCGAGTTCTCATGTTTTCCAAGATAACCACCTCGTAGCCTAAGAATTTTTTTCAACAAAATGTTCAGGAAATTAATATTTAAGAACAATTTTTCAATCAATTATTAACACTTTAAAAATTTAGAGAACAGTCTGCCAAAGTGTCTGTGTTTTCATTCTTCATCACACTCTCAAATTTTATTTTGGCACTATTAACATTTTTGTAAGCTGATTTGCTATGGTAGCATTCTCTGAGTATGTTTTGATAATCATTAATAGCAATCATATCTTAGAGACTTTTAAGAGGAGATTTATTTTACTTTTTAAGATATGTATGTGTGCTTGGGGAAATACACAGAGAAGCTAAAACAGCATCAGATTTTCTAGAGCTGGAGTTACAATGAGTCATCCAACATCAGTGCCAGTTACCAAACTCTGGTCCTCTACAGTTTGTGCTCTTAACCACTGGGTTATCGCTCCAGTACTGACTTTGAGATATTTTGATGAAAATAATAAATAGCATCAATACATATAAGCGCATAGTATGCATTAAATAATTTGTACCATTGCAGGATAACGATTAGTGACTTTCAATATTACCTTAACATTTGAGTACAAAATAGCAGGAAATTCTCAAGAGGGTTTCAAAAATCAAGGCCAATAAAACTCAGGCTTTACAGCTTAGCCTGTAAATATCTTTTGAACTCATTTCATAATTGAAGTTAATTCAAAAATAATTCTGCCATCACATTATGCTCCGGTTGCTTAATTCTCCTCGGCATCCGGAGTTTGTTTGCATGATGCTCCATAAATCAGTCCTTTAAGATCATGAATTAGCAAGCCTCCATAATAAAATGACAGGTTAATTAAATTATGCAAGGAAAATGGTTTTCAGTTCTTTCCCACAACAGTAAAAAGAAAGATATTGAAAATTTATGATTACATCAAGTCAGCTAGGTTCTTCTCTGCAGTTTCCATCATTGCCTACTAATAACTCCAGGCCAATGACAGAGTAATCATTCTAAACTTCTAAGGATATGAATTTCATCAAATTTGACCTGGTTAAGTCAAAGAAGTTCCATCAATAAAAATCTTTCTAGCATAAACTTCCCAGTACAAACACTAAGGTCAGAGTGTATTTTCACAAGTCATCTCATTAGACATGTCATGTTCTCGATTTTAGAGATGGTGTGTCCTTAATTTACACCTTCTAACACACATTCTGGGCAATCTTGCTAGGTGAACATATGTTTTGAGGCACAGTCTTCAGGAGCAACTGCTTTTGGAGCTGGTAGCTTTTTACTATTTTCCTCTACTACCTTGTCATATTCTGCAAGAACAAGAATTCCACAGCAATACAAGTCCTTAGCTTATTAGCCTGATGTATTTGTTTTTTAATTTTTCCCTATTTATTTTTCTTTATTCTTGAGAATTTCATAACTGAAACATTTGTGACCACGTGTGTTCCCAATTTCTCCCATCTAGTTCTCCTATATTCCCCTAAAACAATACCCTCCAACTTCCTGTCATTTTCTGAAATAACTCACTAAATACACATAGAACTGTTTAAATGTACACATGGGTGCAGCCACCCACTGGAATTCATAGATTCTACCAAAGACCACATGTTCAAAAGAAGAATGAATCTGCCTCTTGCAACTGTTCACTACCAACATTTCCTTAGTAAGGATAGGGGCCTGCAGATCACCCCATCTATGCCAAAACATTTGGGTGGTTTATCCTTGTGGGTTTTTTATAGGCAACTGCTGCTGTAAGATCACAATTACAATAGCCTTGTCACCATGTCCAGAAGATATTTCACAGCACCCCTCTGATATGGGATTCCCCTCTGTTTGCTGTGAATGTGCTTTGTTACAATTGGTTAATAAAGAAACTGTTTTGGGCCTCTGGCAGGGCAGAACAGAGCAAGGCAGGAATTCCAAGCAGATAGAGGAGGAAAGAAGGCAGAGTCAGGAATATGCCATGAAGCTGTCAAAGGAGACAAACATGCCCCGGAACCTTGCTGGTAAGCCACAAGCCTTGTGGTAATACACAGCATAACAGAAATGGGTTGATTTAATATGTAAGAGCTAGCTAGCAATATGCTTAAGCTATTTGCCAAACAGTATTGCAATTATCATAGTTTCTGTGTGGTTATTTTGGGTTTGGGCAGCCAGGAACAAACAAGCAGCCTCAGCTTAACACTTCTCTTCATCCTCTGATTCTTTTACTGTTTCCATTCTTCAGTGTTTCCTATTCCTGGTGGAACTAGAGCCTGAGCTTCCTTGTAAGACTTGTCTTATTAGGGTATCAATTGCTGTGAAGAGACACCATGACCATGGCAACTCTTATAAAGGAAAACATTTAATTGAGGTAACTCATAGTTTCAGAGATTCAGTCAATTATCATCATCGATAGCATAGCGGCATGCAGGCAGACATGGTGCTGATTACATCTTGATCAAAAGGCAACAGGAAGTGGACTGAGTCACTGGGTAGTATCCTGAGCATAGAAAACCTCAAAGACAGCCTACACAGTCACATACTTCACTTCCTCCAACAAGACCATACCTTTCAAATAAACCATCCTAATAGTACCACTCCCTATGAGGTTATGGAGTCCAATTACTTTCAAACGACCACATTCCATTCTCTGGTCCCCTTAAGCTTGTAACAATATCATTAGGTAAAATGTATTTAGACCAACTTCAAAAGTCTCTGTAGTCTATCACAATCTCAACTATGTTTTCCAACAAAGCCACACCTCCTAAAAGCACTAGTCCCTGTGAGATTATGGGGGCCAATTACATTCCAACCACTACAGCTCAGTACAGTCTCTTATTCTAAGCACTTTGTCTCTTTGTGCATCTAAGCATTGCCTTCTGCAAACTCCAAAAAGAACCTTTTCTGACCAACTCAGGTCATTGGGCAGACACAAACATTTAGAAGATACATTGACAGAATGACTGTTTAGGAAACTATGAGTAGTAAATTCTCTTCTAGGTCCTGTGACTTTACCAGCCATGGGCCCTTAAGCAGGATTACAGAACCAAGCATAAAATCCCTTTCTGTGACATTTCCTTGTGCCAGCTGTTTATCTGACTCTGAAATGTCTCCTGTTCCAGCAGTCTCCCCAGGAGCCTGAATGGGACTGGCCTAAGCATTCTATATGTATGTTACAGTTGTGTTGCTTGGTCCTTTTGTGGGACTCCTGGGGGTGGGGCTGTCTCTGGATCTTTAGCTGGCTTCAGCGACTTTACTCCTCATACTGGGCCACCTTACCCAGTCTCAACACATAAAGAAGTGTTTAGTTTTACTGCAATTTGATATACCATGTGTTGTTGATATCCATAGGAGACCTACCTTTTCCCAAACAGAAATAGAGAAGGAGTGTATTAAGCGATGGGAATAAGGGGGTGGGATGCTGAGGGGAAAGGATGGAGAGGAAGCTGAATCTGGAATGTAAACTAAATAAATAAACAATTTTTTTTTAAATTCCCTCCTCTGGAGCAGGCTTCAAACCTGATCAGAAATAACATTTGTGTCACTATTGCACCAGTAGGTATATCTTACCTGGAAGGAAAGTATTGCAGCTTACAGGGTGTAGCACTGGATCAAGCACTAATGCATTTTTATTTCAATCTAACTGCACTGCAATTTCTAGTAGTATAAAGGGTGTCTAGTAGAGAGAAGGTTTCCAATCAGCTTGAGATTGGTTTCTGTATGTACTGCAGCCAACATGCATAGTATCCCCAGCAACAATGTCTTCCTCCGAAATTATGAAAGGAAAACCAAGAGCAACAACAACAGTCTGTTTGGGTTTTAGCACCCTGGTACATTTTAGTATTCATTTTATATCCTAGATAGTATTTAGTCCATCTTACATAATTCTTTTTCAGGGCCCACAGAAAAATAACTGCTGAACTTGCCTGAAGAAGGTGCGACAGTCCTTCAGTGTTCCTGCTTCATGAAAGAGTCTGGCAGACGTTCTGCAGGACATAAGAAAAATTGACTGAAAAACTGTCAATATAGGTGGAACTGTCTTTGAAATTTACTGCTTCATGGAAAAGTCTTCCAGACACTATGAGCCTTTAGGCTAAAGATGGATGCCCCAATGTTACAGAAGAACTTTGGGTGACTGTCCAGGCAGCAAGATGTTTCTGTCAATTCTAGAGTTTTGGAAGTTGCTTACAATATGCTTCCTGTTTACTTAGGTAATACTATATCTTTCTAGCGTCTTTGAAGAGTTAAAGATAGATAGTTATAGTTTTCCTTAGTTATGATAAAAAGTAAACTAGACATAAAACTTTAGACTCACAAAGATAGGATAGCTGATAGAGTGTTTTTCTTAACTTGTCAAATGTAAATGGACTAAATATTGTAACTATAATTCTTATTTAATAACTGCTTTGTATATGTAATTTTACTATGTTAAAGTTAAAACCTTCCTTTTATTTAGACAGAAAAGGGAATATGATGTGGGATTTCCTTTCTATATGTTGTGAATATGTTTTGTTACCATTGGTTAATAATAAAACTGTTTTGGCCAATGGCTTAGAAGAAAAAAGCCAGGTGGGAAATCCAAACAGAGATATAGAGAAACATTAGTCAGAGTCAAGGAGACACCATGTAGCTGCTAAAGGTGAAAGTTTCTGCCATTAGAATCTTTCTGGTAAATCACAGCCTTATGGCAATACACAAAATAATAGAAATGAGTTAATTTAAGATGTAAGAGCTATCGAGAAATATGCTTAAGTTATTGGTCAAATAGTATTGCAGTTAATATAGTTTCTGTAAGATATTTGGGTCTGGGTGGCAGGGAATGAAGGGGCAGTCTCTGCCTATATTCTTTGCTAATCAGTTCAAGTCTCCATAGCAAAATGTAATCAGTTAGGCTGTTGACATTCAAGTCATCTTCCTCTGAAGAGACTCTCTCTTGGTATGAATCTGGGTAGGAATCTGCATCTTCCCGTTGTTATTCCCAAGGATCCAATGCACGGTTTCATGCTTTATTTATAAACCTCTGGCCTTAGGGAAATGAGCAAGGGATAAATGGCATCTTAATTATGTTGAGTTTGGAGAATGTGCCAAGAGATGGCGGAGTAGGACTGTGCTCTGTCCTTGCCCATCTAAGTTAGAAAGCCATAAAATAACCACTTGCATATCAGAGAAATAGATACTCGGGAAAAAATGATATATCAACAGATTTTTGTTTGCTATGACATTTTAGATTTCTGGAATATTGAGCTAGTAGTATCAATGAAGGATAGCTTTTGTCTGTGGATACATCAAATTCTCCTCAGTTCTGAGATGAAATACTTGTATAGGTAGTTTTTCTCAGGAGGAAGGAGTACTCCAGGACTGTTCTTGAAAGTCATACCTGTGAACCAAAAGAGATGGGACCTCTGCTTTCAAGGGGATGAGTAACTGAGCCAATGTGTAGCCAAAAATTCTATTACACTTGTTCTAAGTTGATTAAGATAGCCAAATGTGTATATTCCTATACCAATCGATCCTTGGAAATGAAGGAGTCTAAAAAGTTTGTGAACATCAATGACATGGTTTCTTCAGCTAAGGAAATTCCTCAAATGGAATGATAGCCCTCACAGAAGCTGGAGTGAGTATTAGTCCTCAAAAGAGACATGATATATGGTGCATCAAAGTGTCCACATAGACTGCTTATGATCATCACAAAACTTATTCCTACATAAGGTAAGAACTGACTCTGTAAGGTGGCCAAGGATTGCTTCTTCACCAAGAGCTAAAGGGGAATTCAGGATATTTTCTTTTCCTGCTATATCCAAAAATGAAAGCTAATGGCAAGGCCATTATATTAGTCAGAATTCTCTAGAAGAACAGAACTGATAGACTAAAGATCTTACGAGGTTTCATTAGATTGGTTCATGTGGTTTCTGCTGGTAGTCTAAAGATGGATGTCTGCACATTGCAAAGAATAAGAACCTGGAAAGGTAGCTTCTCAGTGAACAAAGGCTAGGTACCTCAGCAGTTCCATTCTTTTGTTGAAGGCTTGGTAATAACAGGAAGAACTGATAACACAAACTCATGTTGGAGACACTAACAGTGGGATGATTACAGGTATAGATTTAAAGGGGTTTACGGCTCATATTTATATGAACACACATATGGATTAGAGTTTAGTTTTTTTAAATCTCTCTTTTACTTTATTGAGGCACCCTCCCCCCCCCCCCCGCCACTTCCTGTCTCAGAAGATCTTTTGTAGAAATGTTAGCAGAATGGACCTTCATCACACAATCTGAAAACATAAGGACAACAGACAGATTTGTTTTTTCTTCCCACTTATGACTTAGAAATGCCTTCATTACATTCTATCCTCTTAGATATTAAGCATCTTAGAGACCTGAACTCTTACTCTTTTGGTCATCAGCAAAACGTTTGATTAGTCCTTGTTTCAGCAGCCGGGGGGGGGGGGGCAACCTCTCACTTGTTTATTATTTCACTAATATCAGGGTTCCTAACATTTAGAGTCAGATAATTTTAGTAAGCTGTTTTTCATTACCCTGGTTTGTTTGTGTAAAGTTTATCATTTTATTAAATCATTTATATCATGTAGTTTTTAATTAATATCCGTATTTCCTTTTCAAAGCCCACTTGGGAAGAGTAGTCACCTTCTCTGGATAAGAAATATAAAATATTTTGCTGGTTTCAACAAAATTCTATCCATGACAAAATGTCCAGAAATTGTCCTTGTTTTCAAACATGGCCATCAGTCACAACACCAGGTAAAACCTCTCTCCCTTTCCCTAATCCTCAATTTCCCCCTCCAAGCTATATAACAAGTCCTCTGTTTGCCTGGCACATTTAGCAGTCATTGCTTGAAGGCTGAGTCGCTTCAAGACCTCATCCTTTACTTTTCAAATTGTGTCTTCCAAAATACTTCTCCCTAGCACAAACTTAAAACAGCTTTCACCAGCTTGATACATCACTGCCCAAATCTGTCCTGCAGTAGATTGCTTTTGTCCAGATACAAAATGACTGTAGTCAAAGAGTGTGTTTGTGTATGTGCCTGTAGGTGTTCTGAATGCTTAGCTTCTCCCTGAGTAGACACCACACTGACCAGTAAACAAATGACCAGGAATCCTTGGCTCGCATTTTCTTGTTTATGAGACTAATGGAGCATAGCAATTGTTCAGGCATCAAACTTGACAAATGGGTATTTGGAAGGTGACAGATGGCCTTTGTCTTTATTGAATAAAAGGTGACTCAGTTGAAGTTTTTATTAGGTTTAGCTCTTTGTGAACAAAATAACTCTTCACAGGGAGTGGGTTTAGCTACTTGTGTTGAAATACGTCACCCTGGTGGTGAAGTGACTGTTGGCAACAAATCTGACAGAGAAGACAACAACAGGAGGATTAGCACTGAGCTTGAGAGAAATACTGCACAAATCCCACAAGATGACGTCCCAACCAGGCTGAAAGACTTCCTCTCAATAGTGCTGTTTTTCTCTAAGCAAGGATAATCCTTACCTGTGAGTGTGGTGTTGATCTAACAACCAAAGCAAGGAAAAAATTGAAGAAGGAGCTGTGTGTGTGGACTTTGAAATTCTTTCCAGGATACAGCATTGAGCAGACCTGATAAATAGAGATAAAAATGAGATTTCAAACAAGGACAACATAAACTACTTTTGTGACATCACAATGCCCGGACACTTTGGCTTTCCAGGTATCTGAAATAGATGTCTTTTTTTCTTTTAGCATTGTCCCTTGTGACAGACAGAAACAAGAATAACTATTTTATAGACTGCTCACCCAGCAGTGCATAAGCTGAAAGGTAGGAGAGCCAAACATGGGATGCAGGGCTCTGGTCTTCCATGGTAGATGCCCACTCTGGGCTTCAAGAGTCTTGTGTCCTCTTTGGTTCAGCGGGGAGTGATTTCTTCCTAATTATGTTTGCCAGCAATGTCTCCTGAGTTAAATTAAAAAAAAAAAAACAACTTCTGTGAGGCGTATTATAAGCAGCTAATATCCTGGTATTTTCTCTGTCAATTCCTTAGCAAAGGTAAAATGGGAGAGAAAGGCACAGACAAGAATGTATCTCTGCTCAAGGAGTCTAGTACTGTTCCTCAGGGATGCCAACGAGCACATGCAATCCCAACCAATGCCTTTGCTTTTGTGAGCAGAAAATGTAGCAGAAATAGACATACTCAAAACTTAAGCGGGGAGAGAGCCAAATAACATAAAACCTAATTTGGTTCAGAATGTAACTTCTTCAGAGGTGCAGCTATTTTGGGTTCCTTGACATTTACAAGGATGCTAGCAAGTCTTGCCATTAAGCTACAAACAGGAAATCCCTGGTCCCAGAGCTGGGAAAGGAGCTCGCTTAGGCTGGCGGTAACCAGGACAGATACCATATACAGTGATTTGACAGCTCAGCTGACTAAATGCTTGGGCTAAATGTGGCTGGAGCTGGGACAGAGATGCATGCCTGGAGAGGCAAGACATAATTTGGGTTGGCAAGACAACCGGGGCACTTGCATACCTTGACAAATTCAGAAAATTGAAAATTTGAAGTTCACCTATAATAATTCAGGACCTAGACAATAAGCATCTATTATCTGATCTCCAATATACCATAACTTTTTTGAGCATATGATGTGTTGGATGAAATCCTTCTATTTTCCTCTAGATTGTCCTTGGTATCAACTTCATATGCACCATTAGCAATAATAAGGAGAATCTTAACTCCATTTTGCTAAAGCATCTTCTCCCATTCTATTCTAAGTTTTAGTTCCAAGGTCAAGTGCATCCCTCTTTAACCTCTAGGTACTGCCAAAGGATGAGATTTTGATCAATAACACACAGGGACAACTTCTCCAGCAGAAGACACAAAGATCTGCAAAGAGTCGGAGACTGTTCTAGATACAAGCGAACAAGTCACTCCGCTCCACTTTCATAGATACTGACAGAAGCAAGAGCTGCCTGTGTCTCAGACACAGACTTTACTGTTCATGGTCCAGATCAGCATATTCCCATCAGTGCCTTTGCCCACAAATCCCACAGGTCATATGGATGGGTGTGAGTGACACCTAGTACTCAGTGAAACCTGGGCAGCATTCTAGAGGAGGAATCATGATTTTTGACAGTTCAAATCTATGAAAATGGGCAGTCTCCAGGGGAAGACGTTATCTCTACCGAAGTGGACAAGAAATTCATCTACTCTGCTCAGGAGAGAGACACCTGCCTTTCAAGGCACTGTAAAGACACTTTTGAAATATCGCCTGAATAAAAGTCAGCCCGGATCTTTCTATTTGAATATGAAATGTCCCTCACAGGGTCATGTGTTTACACGGTTGTTATCCAGAAAGTGGCACTGTTTGGGAAGATTGTGGGTGGCACTATTTTAGGAAATTGTTGACTTTTCAGTAAATAGGACCTAGGTGGAGGCAGCATATCTCTAGCCTGAGGGTACTTGAGGTTTATAGTCTAGCATTATTTTCTAGGGTGTCTGTTTCTTGGTATAGTGAGATGTAAGTACTCTAATTTCTTTCAGTTACATAGAGAGCTGTTCCTACCACCATGCCTTCCCTAACATAACAAAGGCGCCATCAAACCATGAGTCAAAATTAGTCCTTCATCCCTTAAGTGGCTTCTTGGTTTTTGTCACAGCACCGGGAATTAATATGCCATGTACCTACAAGATATTGAGAAATGTATGAGAACAGATTGGAACATCATCTCCCAACACATCACATGGCTTTCCTTCTGGTCCTGCATCACCCCTTCTCCTTGCCCTTCTCTCAACCCCACTCCTCCCTACTGTGAGAGCTCACTGCAGGCTGTGTTCATCCTTGATCACGCTTCATGTAGCATATATTCCTACTTATATCCCTCTCCATGCTGCCTGGAGGTTCTCATGGAATGAGAGCCTTCCATATAGCTTTCCATTACCGGCAGACAAATTCTGGGCCCTCAGAGAATTCAATAAGTGTTTGTGGAAACAATAATCTATCAACAACTAGACAGTTTCTTGATGGCAGAGGCTATACTCTAAGTTTCTTTATATAATAAACTACAAACCTCCAAAGATTTCATCTCATATAACATATCTTATTGTCACAAGAAAAGTAAGTAATTAGTGGAAATATTTCTCCAGAATTTGAACAAATCCAGCTCTCTAGACCAGGGATATCACACTTGAAAACGTAATATTAAGTCTCTTCTACCACAATTGTGTTTTATATATAGTAGTAACAACTGTGTATGGGCAGACGGGTTCTACATCATTTTTTAAAATCTTCCTTACATATTTTATAGTTTTACAATTGATTCTTTCCAAGGTATCTAAAGTTTTATCTTTTATCATATTCTTGACATCAAAGATTAATCTTCATCTTTGCAACAAAATATATTAACACCAATAAATCCTTAAGGAGCTTTTTATTTTCCCACTTTCTCAACTACAGGACTTGTTTTACTATCCTTTTAATTCTGATATAAGAAAGGCAGCAAGTGTAATAGTTGCCAATCATGACTCTCACACTCATATTTGAGGTGTTGTAAGAAAAGAGGCTTAGTCTGCCCACCATAGCCATTCTGTTTCCTGTCATAACGCTGCTTTCCCTGGGCACACAAAGAATCCTTGCCCTTGTATTGTGTCACTTTGTGGGGTTGGAGCTTGCCACATTTCTTACAGAACATCCAGCGGGTCTTAAGAATTCGTACTATGTTGGCCAGCATGATATATCAACACAGAAAGACCAAAATATCTTATTTTTACCTGCTGAGCATTTATTCAGGGAAGCAGTCAGTATGTAGCTCAGCCATCTCCTAACTGTCCCGTCCTTCTGAACTATTTGAAAGAGATATAAAGGCAAGGTACCTACTGAGAGCTAAAGGCAGGCCTGAGAGAAGGCATGAGACATCTACACTACATATCAATAGTTGAGACAAAACATTTCATGATGCATAGTGCTTGAAGAGCAATCAAGAGCTAGAATACCATCTGTCCCTGACCAAACTTCTAGTCTGAGAACAAGGCATCATGTAAAGCCAAGGGTGCTGTCCAAGTTTGCCTTCTATTGCTATGATAAAACGCCAAGCTATGATAAAATGGGGAAAAGGATTTATGTGGCTTATACTTCCAGGTCACAGTCCATCATCAAGGGAAGCCAGGCCATGAGCTCAAGCAAGAACCTGAATATAGAAAGTGAAGCAGAGGTCATAGAAGATCGTTGCTTACTAGCTTGCTCTCCATGACCCTTCAGTTTGCTTTTATACAACTCAGGGTCACCTGCCCAGGGGTCACACTACTCAGAGTGGGCTGTGTTTTTTCATTTCAGTCATTAATCAAGAAAATACCTAAGGTACAGGCTTGCCTGAGGTCCATGTGATAAGGGCATTTTTAAAATTCCAGTTCCCTCTGCCCAGATGAATCTTGCTTGTGTCGAGTTAATGAATAAATAAATAATTAAACTAACCTGCACAGGTAAACTTGAGTTTTATTTACTGGATCTTTGAAGACTTAGAGTTGTCTGAATCCATTTTCTAGATGAGTCCTCCATGTAAGAGACCCCCCATAAACGCATATTTCAGAGCAGGTTTTGGGACAGGAACTTGGCCTACTTTTTTTCTATGAATAACAGGCAAACTATGATTGTCAGGCTGCAACATGCCCAGTTGTACTCCACACACATACTTAGGTATGCAGGACAGGATGTTCCAAGGAAGAGAAAACTCTAGAACTACTGGGTAAAGGTCTCCCAGGAGAAATAAGAACTCAAACAAAGCTGGTCCTGTCTCAGTTCCCTTGGTCCCTACTGCAAAACCTAAAAGGAACTCTTCATTTTGTTTATCAGCACAGCTTGCCAGCTCCAGACACCAAGTCTAGCTGAAGAGCCTTGGACAATCTGTGTGTTCCCTGATGGAAAAGAAATCAAGAATAATGGCATAAAAATATCTTGTTTTCCCCCTACATCCTGAGCATAAGTGATCAAAACAGTCATCTCCCTAAACTTCAGTATTCCCACCTGCAAAAGGAAAATGAAATAATGTGATGGGTACCACAAGGAACTCCACTCAGACAAAAGATACGACTGAGATTCCCAGAAAAGAATCCAAGAAAAAGAAGGCTTGATGATGTGAGGACAGGATGAAGATTGCAAGGAGGTGGCAGAGAGTATACCCAACTATCGTCTCAAGACTTCTTGGACTTGTCAGAGCTGTTTGCATTCTAGGAGGGTCGACAAAGCAATTACTTGTGTAAAACAAAATTAGAAATTAAAAACAGAAAAATTAAATTATAACTCCATACACATACATCCAAATTCAAAGCAATTCTAAATATTAGAGGACATAAAAAACAGAAAGGAAAATATGGCAATTGAATGGATACATACATACACACATTTAATGTGGCATCTTCTTTTTGTTTTGCAAATTATCTTTTAATTTTGAATACAAAAATAAATAAATACAGTACAATTTCTGTATATTATCTATGAAAATGTAATTTATATTATGACCTTTAAATGAAAAATCACGAGCATCTAAACTGGTTGATTTTAGTAGCATAATACTTTAGAAAGTAATGAAAGTAAAGTTTGAGACTCTCAGTACCTTGGGGGAGATTTAAGAAATCAAATCAAACTCTTCTCTGCAGATAAGAAAAATGAAAGCTGAAAAGAGGCATTTTTGTTCCAATTTTCCACAGCTAAACATCAAAGCCAGAGTTGTAACCAAGATTTCCCGATAACCAGATGGCTCTGCCTCACACAGGTTCAGGCCTCATCTCTATAATGTCTACAAGCCTGTGAGTCTGGTGAGGGAGGGAACATACTGATCT
The DNA here is from genome assembly GCF_014885135.2 of Alexandromys fortis. Classification (NCBI taxonomy): domain Eukaryota; kingdom Metazoa; phylum Chordata; class Mammalia; order Rodentia; family Cricetidae; genus Alexandromys; species Alexandromys fortis. Next base: position 819,643 of record NW_026068007.1, read on the forward strand.
CCAAGTATGTAAATTTGTAAAACGGTATATGAATTATTACACTTAGGGAAGCTTCTTTGTCATCTGCTTATATTCACTTTTAAGAATTGTTTTAGTTCTAAAGGACATATTGAACCTTGAGCTTGGCAATAAAGGATCTAATGAATAAAATGGGTTACACTGACAGGTAGGCATTGAAACAAGAAAATTCTAGGCAGTTCATCTGGATGTGTTGACTGAGATTTCTGTCCCACCTGGTCCCACAGTGGTTCAGTTCCAAAGAAACACACAGAGGTCTAAATTAATTATAAATCATTAGCTTAGGCTTCTTATTAACTCTTATATCTTACATTTGCATAAAAACAATAACCAACACATAGTCATATCTAGAGGTATCTAAGAATGAATTAATGAATGAATATTGTAGGACAGTGGTTTGTAGAATATTAGTGGTAACTCTCTTTCCTACTTAGTGTCTGGCTTTTTTGCTCTACTGTCTACATTTCCTGCTTTTGAATTTGTCTCAAAGTCCTTCAGCTTAAAATATGTGCTGACACCCATCACAGTCCTGGAAGTAAAGGGAAAAGAAATAGTATTTAGCTCTAAAGATATTTTTTTATAAAATTAGCCTCATTGAAAAACCATAGCTCTCACTCCAAAGGGTCCAGGAGACAGTTTATTATTTGTCTAGAGCTGAAAAACTACTGTCTGGTAGGAAGTCCTTCATACAAATCTAATCAAATGTTAGGTCTTTGTTTTTATTAGAAGCTAATAAATGAAATGAGTAGATAAGGAGCAATTAACACTGTGTCCTTCGCCATCAAAATGACCGGGATTTTAAAATGGCTATATGTAGATGAACTAACTATACAGCTTTTCCAAAGCTATTGTCAAGGGCAATTAAATTAGGTTGTCTAATAGCCCCTTGATGTGGGACAATAGACTTTTATCCTGTCACTTGTATTATTTTTTAATAAAATGCTGATTTGCTAGTAGCCAGGCAAAAAGTATAGGTGGGGCCATGGCAACTAGACAGGAAGAGAGGCGTGACATTGAAAATTATGGGAAGAGGAGAGTTTCAGTCTGCAGTCGTCATCCAGACACAGAGGAAGCCAGACACAGAGCAAGCAAGATGAGACTGCCTCGCCAAAAAAGGTACCAAGCAATGTGGCTAACACAGACAAGAATTATGGGGTAATATAAATTATAAGAGTTAATAAGAAGCCTGAGCTAATAAGCCAATCAGTTTATAATTAATACAGACCTCTGTGTATTTCTTTGGGACTGAATGACTGCAGGATCTGGTGGGACAGAAACCTCAGTAAACAGCCTCTGGCTCTTTTTTTCCTTTAGAGCCCAGAGGCAGGATTTCCCACCACATGATCATGCCCTGTTGAAGCCAATATAAGCAGTGTCATTTTTATTACCTGAGCTCTTCAATCAGACTTCAAGACGCTCAAGGGTTTGCCTCTTTCCTAAGAGTTTAGTTCATTCTTCCCTCTGGTTTTTTTTTTTTTTCAGACTTGGGGTTTTCATTTATTTTTTCAGCTTCTGAGCCAACTAAGCCTACATCAGGACAGCTTAAAGTACCAATACTCTCTGATGTCCCCCAGGGGGCAATTAGGATCAAGTCAAGGATGTGCCTAGGAGATGTCATTTCACAGGACACAAAATTGCCAACCTCCCATGGGACTCACAGTAAAGTATTGACTAAAAACAACATAAAACAAACAAAACCCTTTAGTTTTGATGTGTTGAAAAGACATTTAAAATGGCAGTTATTTAGATAAGAGTAAAATATTTCTATGAAAAAACTGAATTTAACATAGACAATGAAATTAATAATTCAAATAAGACAGTTTACATTAACTTCTAAGATAGAGAAGTAATTTACAAAGATACACAAAACAAAAGTTAGAACTTTTTGTTAGACATTCTTCCTCTTCAAAAATATATTGCATGACAAGAAACCAAGCTATAAACTTTGTGACACATTTATCTTTAATCACTCTTCCCCAGACTGTCTCACCAATAAAAGCAATTTGTTCATTAGATCTTTTAGCAAAAGATCAATTAGTTTTTAGGCCATTCAGTGAATAAGCATTGACTTCATCTCTTAAATCAGCTTATGTGTCCAAATAAATGGCACCTTCCTTTGTACTATTTGTTACCGAGAGCAATGAAAATCAAACCCAAGAATGTCACAAGTAAATCTTAATTTGTGTCTCTAAAAATAGGCGTTCTATCACAGTGAAATACAGAACAGAACTGCTCACAACTAGAATTAAACATTAACTTGGAAAATAAATTTTAAGCAATTATTAAACTACTATGCACTTTCTCTGTGTGCTTACATTAAATTAAAAGGCAAATAAATGGTTCCTAATTGACCTTTTCCATTTAAGGAGGCACATTGATTGGCATTCCCTGAAAATTCAACCATACAGGCAGTTGGATACCTCTTTTAAATGTATTCTTTTCTATGTGTCCAAGAGATTTATCTTTTTATTTTTAATTTTCTATATATTTGTGTGTTCAAACCTTAGAGGCTAGAGTTAATATTTCTTTTTCAGACACGGGGCATGGAATCCCTTCCTTAGCAGAAGGGCCTGGCTTTGTGTGAGCTCATCAGAAGGTACATTCCAGGCTTAGACCTTACATTGATATCACCACTGAGCCTTCTATAGAGGTCTACCCTGTAGCCCACCCTGTGGTTCCCTTCATTTGTTCCTTGCCCTGCTCTTTTCTGTATAGTGGCTGTGTTGACTAGTATTATGCCAACTTGACACAAACTTGAGTCATCTGAAAAGAGGGAACATCAACTGAGAACATGCCTGTCCTGTAGGCAGACCTGTAGAGCATTTTCTTAATTACTTACTGACAGGGGAAGGCCCAGCCTATTGTGGATGGGGTTATGCCCTGGTCTAGGGGTCCAAGTTTCTTATGAAAGCAGGCTGAGCAAGCCAAAATGAACAAGCCAGTATGCAGTAATCATCCATCCGTTGCCTCTGCCTCAGCTTCTGCCTCTAGATTCCCAAACCCGGTTTGAATCCCCATCATAGTGTCCCTCAATAAACTGTGTCTTTGACATATGTAAATCAAATAAACACTTTCCTCCTCAAGTTTCTTTTAGTGGTGGTGTTTCATCACAGAAATAGTAACACAAACTAGGATTTTGTCTTTTGTTTTCTTCCCACTTTCCTTGTAAAGAGATGTTAGACCTAGCTCACTTGCATGCCCACCAATAGATTCTGCCACCAAGAGCTAAATCTCCTGTTGGATTAATTAGAGAGTTTGGCATGTATTCTCAACTGTATGATGAAAGAAAACTTAGATATTTACACACACACACACACAAACACACACAAACACACACACCATAAAGAGATTAGTAAAAGTGTCTTTCCATAACAAATTCTTGAAATAAAGCTTCTTTTCCAATATTAACCAACCTCCCTTTTCCTCTTCACTTGAATTCTCTCTCTCTCCTCATCTAAGAACGTACTCTATCTATTAGCTCCTTTCTTTCTTTAGCGTTATCTTCTTTCCTGATTCCTTATTGTCTCCATTGCCATATTACTGTCAGTAGTGTCACCTCTGTCACCCAACCACAATGTCATCTTTAATTTTTTTCCATCTAATGGCTCTTTGCATTCACTTTACTGTCAAAATAATGTTGCCTCCTGTGATGTTTACTCTTGATTGAATTGAAAAATGTCTAAGGTACAGTAGAGCATGGGTTGGTGTATTTATGTATCTTTAAGCTTTCTGATGGATTCAGAATCTGAATAGGCTTTTGGGGGTTGGCAGAAATATGGAAAGTGGGGACCTGGTTTAAATAAGTAGGTCACTGGGAGTGTGTCCTGAGGGGCTATATCCTTTCCTGGCCCCTTCTTGTCACATCTCCTTCTGCTTCCTGTGCATCATGTTAGCTATTCTATATGCCATACCTACTATGAAGGACTAACAACTCTGAATCTATTAAATATAGAAATCTTTTATATTTTGAAATATTTATAGAACATATTTTTGTTATATAAACTATAAAAAAATGACTAACATTCCTCTATAGCTCCATGGAATGGAGATGTGTGATAATATTCCTGGGAAGACATGAACAAATATCTACTTATCCCAGATGTGAAGTGATGAAAGATCAAAGTAAAAATACCATACAAATCCAACTTGGTGAATTAGTAATTTTTTCTCAAGCTACTTACAGGCCTGTGGGTGAGAAGTCACTGTAGGAGCTACTAAGAAGCAGCTAAAGCTGACCCCAGCATGGGTGAAGGGTCATGAAGGCAAAAAGACTAGAGCTCTCTGTACAACTTGCAAGTAAGTCTACATATTGGAGAGTCTATTTGAGGCAGCTAAACTGGTCTTATTATCTTCAGTAGTTCTTGCTGTTTATACATCTTTGGGGAGGGAGGGCTCTTGTGCCCTTAGTCAGTTTCAGGAACTTCCTGAAGCTGGTGTGTTGTTGAATTCCTGAGTCTCAATGAGTTTCACTCCAACAAAGAATGTTTCAACTCAGAGGAAATTGTTACAAAATAAATATGGTAATTACCTTTTCTTCATCCTGGAAGTCCTAAAGGGACCTCAAACTCAAGTTGTTCCAACTGAATAAATTTCCCCCTCCAATGGAAACTTACATAGACTTACTTTACTCCGATTTATAAGTTGTCATAAATATGCTTTTTTTAAAGATCTGGGTCACATATGATTTTTCTATTACACTAACTGCTGGTTGACTCTAGAGTTTCCTTCTAAAATGTCCTTCAAAGTTCTGCTTTTTCTTCCCTTCTTACCTCACACTTGTGAATGGAAAATAGTCTTTAGAAAATCTAAAGGTAGCCATCTGAATAAAGAACAATTTACAAAATAGCTGACCCTAAAGACAGAAAAGGTGTAAGGTATTCAGGCTGTATTTGCGGACAGAAAGTTCAAGTGAGGCACACAGTTTGTGGGGCTAGAATTCTACATTCACCTCATAGGAATATGGTCTGACCAGCTGGCATCCCGCAGCTACCAGAGATTCAACACTATTTGTTATAGAAGTGTATTTCTAAACCAGGTATTTAGTCAGTGAGTTACAGCTGTAGTTTGTTACATAGGAACTCAAAGTACAGAAGCAACCTCGGGCTGAATTCACTTCAATTTAACTTACTTTTTATTATTTTGTTAGTACTTGATGTGTTGTTGCTACGAGCACCAAGGTTCCCTTTAGGGGTTCTTAGTCTCATTAATAAAAACATTTAAAAGCAGATTCAGAAGAAATCTTGTGGATAATTTTATTAGAATTTGAAAGAAAAACATCAGGGCAAACAAGCTGAACATCTCAGTGAATGTCAGAAACTAGTCATGGAGGGCAAAGCGTCAGTCAAAGCCTGCTAAGGCTTTTAGTCAGTATCCAGAAAGAGATAGACTAAATGAGATAGTATCCTGGCTGTGAATTTGAGTTCAGATGGTGCTCTATTCCAGGTTCTTGTGTCCAGGACAATGGGACACAGGGTTAGCAATAGAAATAGAACAAAACAAAGGGCAAAGACTCCTATTCTTAGGACTAGGGACGCAGGAAAGAGACTTGAGCCTCTTGAATCCTTGTAGGGATTTGAACCCTGTTTATTTTCATATGTAGATTTCCATGCCTCAGTCTTCTGTCCCATTCTCAGGTCACTGCCTGAGCTTTTCCTCTGTGTGAAAATATTTATTCACTTCAGATTGGCCAATAAGAAAGAACAAAAAGAATTTTATCTATGTCCATATTGATTGTGGCAGTTTGAACTATAGTGGCCCCATAAACTCAGATGTTTTGTGGAGTTGTTTGTGGAGGATTAGGAGGTATGACCTTCCTGAATGAAGTGTGTTGCTAAAGCCAGGCTTGGTAGTTCCCATTCTCAGTGCTCTGTCTACCTCACACTTGTGGCTGGAGATGTGAGCTTCCAGCTGCTGCTTCGGTCATCCATGCCTGCCCCCTCTGCTCCACCATCGTGGACTATAAATATCTGGAGTCATAAGCCCAAATTAAGTCTCCCTTCTATAAGTTGCCTTAGTCATGATGTTTTATTAAAGCAATAGAAAAAATAGCTAATACTTTGGTGAACCAATGAGTTTTCCAGCATTACTTACAGAATATGGATGAGGCTTTATTTATGATGATGTGGGTCACCACAATCAGTTGGATGACAAGAGGCCCCACCCTGACTCACCACCCCATATAGGAAATATGCTCAGGAAAACTGCTTAGACAGAATCCTATCCAGTTAACCCTCTACCCCATAGAAACTCCCACATCTCCCAGAATTACATGCAAACTGGGCATTGGGGGTTATTATATACAAGCTGGGCATTAATAGTCATTACATCAGGCTGGGTGCTGGGGATCATCACATGCAAGTTGGGCATTGGGAATCAGATATAAAGAAATAATGAGTAGCTAGAATTCTGGAATGAAGAAGTAACAAACTTCCCTATTCCTTTCTTCCATGAGAATGTCAGCAGGCCCAGTCTTGTGAAGTTCCCCCATAGGTAATCCCATGTTTTAAGATGATAACAACAATACCACACCGAAAGATCCTGGAGATGTTGCCTTCAGGATGATGTGGTCTATCTAGCATTTCAGGAATCTGCTCTCCCCAACACTGATTTAAAAAAAAAGAAGAAGAAGAAGAAGAAGAAGAAGAAGAAGGCAAAAGCTAAGTCTTCGCACTTGACCAGATTTTGTCAAAAGTGAGAGACCACACATACAGCAAAGCACAGAGAGACAGACTCCTTATATAAAAGGGGACCCAGGTTGGACATAAAGCAAAGAAAACCAGCCCACAAATCACAATCCCAGAGAACCTCGACAACAATGAGGATCCTAAGAGAGACATACATGGATCTAATCTACATGGGAAGTAGAAAAAGACAAGATCTCCTGAGTAAATTGGGAGCATGGGGACCTTGGAGGTCTGAAGGGGAGGGGAGCAGAGAAAAATGTAGCGCTCAATAAAAATCAATTAAAAAAGGGGGGGTGCGGCCAGGTTGGTGCCTGAGTCTGACTGAGAGTATGTTGGGAAAGCTATATATTTGGGAATAGGATGAGTTTCCTTTCTCCCTTGTAATTTTCAGGTTTGGTCTATGGTGGGGCATTGGATAATGCAGGTCAGTTGTTTGGATTTTACCCCAGGAGCCCTCTGGTGGGAGATTTGAAAGTCCCACCAAATAGTTCCACCAACAGGGGCAGAAGAGGGGATATAGGCCACCAAGTCTTTGTTTTACAGATGGATGCCAGGGAGTCAGCCATCTTAAATAATTAAGTGAAGTATGTATTAATCTACCTAGAGCCACTTCTCCTGCCTGTCTGCCTATTCTATCTAATCCTAGTTCTTCAGAGGGACTATTATTCCTATCACACAACTGATTGCCTTGGAGAGTGGATACCACTCTCCTAATCCCACAGAGTCTTAGGCCTTTTCTTTATCCCTTTCTGTCATTGCTAAGAGTAAACAGTGGTGTTGGCGAGGCTCCAGAGAGAGCTCATGATAATGGGAATTGTCTTTTCACTCCCTGAACCCTGGGAAAACGTCTCAGTTGCATTTTGCATTTAGTCCCAGTTTGATAAGAATTAAGCCTTGTTAACTTGGAGGCATGTATGCACATATACTCTTACACGCACACACATACACACACACACACACACACACACACACCAGAAACCTTTCTGAACACTGTGCAACGTCATATAACCACATTTACTTCAGAGGAGGAAAGAGGGCCTGGTGTGTAATTGAATGTCATTTGCAGAGAAACATTCTAAAAGACAGATGACTAATATGTTAATCCTCTGAAAGTTGTTCATTTTTCTATTTTGCTTTCTGGCATTAAAGGAAAGTCACTGGATGTTTTTACAAGGGTTGAGCATAGTCGCATCATCTCATCAATTAAAAATACACTCTGTTGCTGGACAATGGTGGCACACGTCTTTAATCCCAGCACTCACAAGGCAGAGGCAGGCAGATCTCTGTGAGTTCGAGGCCAGCCTGGTCTACAAGAGCTAGGTCTAGGACAGGCTCCAAAGCTACAGAGAATTGCCATCTTGAAGAAAAGAAAAAGACATCTGTCAAAGAAAGCTTTTTAGAAATCCACCCACACTGACACTAGTAGTGTATTAAAAGTTTTCACCAGATTTCATAATTCTGTGCCCTCTGGCCTAAAAGAAGGACCCACAAACCCAATCCTATGGACATTACTTTTGAGGCTCTTTCTCTTGCTTCATTAGGGCAACAAGAATGTCTCTCAATATTTTTATTATAGGGACAGCTCAAGAAATTGGATTAATCTCTCTCACAGTTCACAGAAGATTCTAACATTACTTAATGAAAGCCGCCTTACAGCATGACCAAGACAAACACTTGGAGGTGGTTTTTATTATTGTTTTTTAACAAGTCTCAGAAGCTTTTATTGTAGTGACGTTTAGGGCAAACACTGAAGGTCAGATGTCTGTTGCCTTGGTTTTTCTGTAAGGCAGGTTGTTGGAGCCATTTCTAAAGGGAAGAGTAGCAGGTTCGTGAAATGCCTAAGGGCAAGCACTGCTTGTCAAATCTTCTTGTCACCATAGGAAGGAGTCACATTTTAAAAAGTTTTTCTCTATAATTGAAACCCTTGTCTTTCAGCTGAAGAAAAGGTATTTCAGGCTATGACAATTATAGCTGTCAGTGGAGGATCTCTTTTATCCCAGAATAAAATCTTCCAATTTTCAACAAGTACATCTATTAGACACTTAGATACTGGGAATTGGGAAACACGTTCTTTTTAAAATTACATTTGTTGAAGTTGATTAACCAGGTAATGTACTAAACCTGGAAGATGGGTGTTTTAGTATAATTATAGAGAAAGAGTTCCCTATATTAAAATCTGCTCGCTCAACGTTTTCTTTGCACAAAGGTGTTTACTTCATTTGAGTTTTATATAGAGAACAACAGAATGTAGAATTAAACATTAAGAGTTAGTATGGAAATTTGAATTTCATTTTCTTTAAAAGAGCATATAAGTCACATCTCGAATGTTGTCCAAAGGCTTGGACATCTGTAGCCTGTTGCTCCATTGAGAGGTGGTGGAATTTTCTGGAGTTGTAATTTAATGTAAAGAAGTTAGGTCCTTGAAGATGTGTTGAGGTATTATGCTGTTTTACATTCAGTACAGTGACTGCACCTTAAGCAACTGCTGTCCCAACCATCAATTGCAAATCTACAGCTATCAGCAGCTGTTCAGCAGCACTAGCCACAGCTAGCCAGGAATTAACTTCTGTGCCCTCAGGTACCGATGCTATTACAGATGAGATAAAGGAAACTTTATCTCAACCTCTATCCTATAGAACTCAGGATTCAAATGTTGAGGTGATACCTTGCTATCTAGAAGAGGTTGAATAGCAAGTAGCTAAACTTCTCTCCTTGTGTGTGTCTCCTGAAGAGGAGGGTTGTCTTTCTGCTTAGCCCCCACTAAAGAACCCTCACTACACTTAGTTTCCCCCATTAGTTAGTTGCTGACTCATCCTTCTGACCCCAGGTTAATTTTGTTTAATCAAACAAACATAACATGTTTTTGTATCATTAACAAAAGCAGCAGAAGCAAATGTAACAACTTTTATACAGCTAAAATAATATTCCACTATATTGTTTCCTGGGTGCCATAAGGTAAGCAAGTTTCCCCTACACACACTCCCACCATGATCTACGTTGCCACCATAGGTGCAAAACAAGGGGAATTAAGTGACTATGGCTTGAAACCTCTGAAACCATGAGCTGAAATAAACTCCCACTCCATATAAGTTAATCTTTATCAGGAATTTTACAATGGTAGTAAAAATCTGATTCACAGCAGAGCTGGGTGGTGAGAAATGGAACCATTGCCCTGACTGTACCTCACAGTGTGACTTGGCAGCTTATGAAATTGACATGCTATAATAGGGAGGCCTCTAGTTAGTTCCCAGCTGCTCAGTCCTGAAATATACACACAGAAACTGTATTAATTAAATCACTGCTTGGCCTATTAGCTCTAACTTCTTATTGGTTAGCTTTTACATCTTAATTTAACCCATTTCCATTATTTTATATTTTATCATGAGGCTCGTGGCTTACTGGCAAGATTCAGCTTCTGACTCTGGTGGTAGTTCCATGGCTTCTTTAGATTCCACCCTTCTTTCTCTCAGCATTCAGTTTAGTTTTCCCCACCTAGCTGTTCTACCCTATCAGGCCAAACCAGTTTCTTTATTAACCAATGGTATTCACAGCATACAGAGGGGAATCCTACATCAGGGTAAGGGCCAGGGTATGCTAGCTATAACATGTAGAGCTAGGGACTGGGGGATCCTGGGAGAATCTGGCAGTCACATTCACTTTGATATGTTAAATAGGCACCTCTGCCATTTGTCTTGGGTTTGAAATTTAACACAAAGCTGGACTGGTTTGTTTCTGTGAACCTGACACAAAGCTAGATATATTGGAAAGAAGAAATTGAAACTGGTCCTGGCTGTCCTGGAACTCAAACTGGGGACCAGGCTAGGCTCGAACTCACAGAGATCTGCCTGCTTCTGCCTTCCAAATCTTGGAATTAAAGGCATGCACCACCACTGCTTGGCAGAAAGAAGAAATTTCATTCGAGATATCACCTCTATCAAATTTTCCTGAAGGCAATTCTCTGTGGCATTATCATGATCAATGATTGTTTTGGGAAGTCCCAGATCACTGTGGGTGATATACCACAGCAAGCCGGTAAACAGTGTTTCTCCATAGTTTCTGCTTCAATTTTTTTCTTCTATGTTCCTGCCTTGAGTTTCCATCTTGGCTTCTCTCAATAGGCTCTGACTTGGGATATGTAAGCCAAATAAACCCCTTTCTTCCCATGTTGCTTTTGGTCATTAGCTTTATCATAAGAATAGAAAGTATAACTAACATTAAATCAGTATGATCTCTGTTTTCATTCTAAATGCTTATACCTGCAGGTAAGTGTAACAATCATCCTTCATCAAAGAAGCTTCCTTTTGCAGAAGATGGAGAATGCTACAGAAACAAAAACTGGTAGAAATATAGAGATACACTAATTGATACATCCAAAACATGACTCCTATGCCTAAAGCTCAAGTCACATCAGACTCGGGATTAAAAGACAGTAAGAGTCAGAGGACTAGACGGGCATTGGTTGCACACACCTTTAATCCCAGCACTCGGAAGGCAGACGCAGGTGGATCTCTGTGAGTTCTAGGCCAACCTGGTCTACAAGAGCTAGTTCCAGGACAGGCTCCAAAGCTACAGAGAAACCCTGGCTCAGGAAAAACAGAGTCAGAAGGAAAAAAAAAAGAGTATACCATGAAGGAGTGTTTTATATACAGGGAAGTTACACCTATAAAATCACAGCAATGTGGCTGCCCAAACAAGACCTACACAATGATAACACCAGTTCACATGTCAACAAGGATATGGGAAATATCACAAGGCCCGCTTCCAGATGAAGAGCTACAGGCAATGTAGCTGACGGCTGCTGAGAAAGAGAATCAGTCCTTTTCAAAAACAAGCCCTATTAGTGTGTGGAGGTCAGAAGATGACATTATGGAGTTGATTCTCTCCTTCCGCCTTTATGTGCATTCTGATGATTGATGTAACTCAGGTTTCCAAGCTTGTACAGCAAGTACCTACACCTGCTGAGCCATTTCACTAGCCCATAATTTGGATTTTGGGTGTCTTCCAGAGAGAGGTCTCAGCATTGAGAAGTCGGTTTCTGGCCCAGAGTGCTTTTGGGATCTGCCTGCCCACCAGCCACTCTTCTGTTGCTGTGATAAGCACTTGACTAAAAGTAACTCAAGGAAGAGAGAGCGTATTTTCCCCTATGGTTCCAGAGAGAGTCCATGATGATGAGGAATCACAGCAGCAAGCAGCAAACGTGGAAAAATGTGAGAAAGCTGGGTGTTCAAATGCAAAACAGAGAGGACATTGGAAATGTCAAGGCTTTATACTTTATACTCTCTGCCAGTGGCATACTTTCTTCAGCGAGGCTGCACTTCTTACACCTCTTCAAACAGTTTCAACAACTGGAAACCAGCTCTCAGAACACTGGAGACTATGAGGGGCATTTCTCATTTGAACCACTATAGCCTGTAAAGGTAATATCAGAACCTGTCTATTCTTTCTATATGCTTCTAGCCACCATGAGGTGACAAGACCTGCTCTGTCTTTCACATGGTCATGAGAATACTTTAAGTGGCCATAGACCAAAATCTCAAGTAAGTCTCTCCCCACTTTAAGCTGATTCTCTCAGATATCCTTTTATATTATGGAAAAAATAGATCATATAATTCATTCATATTTGTATCTATATGTGAATTTTCAGCAATACATTAAAATCACCCCTTTATATATAACATTGCCATCTGACACTAAAATTCTTAATGATTTATTTTTTGTTATTTCCAAATTAATTTTGTGAAATACCAATAAATATCAATTTTTTAATTAACTAGTAGTTATTAATGAATATTGGGTTGTATTTATTTACATGTAACCCCTGAATTGCAGTAGCTTCTTTAAGCATAGAGGTTTAGTTTTCATTATGCCTTGCTAGACACAGAAAAGCTCCAGAGGGCTGTGATTCTAGCTTGTTGATAGAGTACCAGGCTAACACATGCAAGGTTGTGTGTTTCAACTCAAGCAATAGAGAAAGAAAAAAAAAAACAGAAAACTCAAAGCAAACAAAGCTGTGTGAGGTGTGATGGTGCACACATGTAATCTCAGCACTCAGAGATGAAGACTAGTTTTCATTATATGACAAGATGCCATGCAAGCTTCCAAAGAAGTAAAGCAACAAATAGTTCTACTCAGCTATGACCCCTATGAATCACAACAGTGACAAAGCATGACACAATGATTTTAAGAGTGCACTAATGACATAAATACATTGGCAGTAACCATCATGTCTCTAATTGGACTTGAGATCTATCTGATCAACCAGAGGGAAACCATACCCAATACTGGAAACTTACCAATATCAGCTATAGCCAACTACACAGGGCTACTGATGCCATGGTTCTTACAAGAGAATTAAGACTATCTCTTGACTAAATCAGAATAATCTTGATCTATATTCTAAGTAGTTGTCTTTATACCCATAGACAAGTTCAGTCCTGACTGCTTATAAAGAAAATGTCTCTTTGCAACATATGAAGATAATTATAGAAAACCACCACCAATCAAAGTCAAAGTTGTGGGCCCCAGTTCCAACAGACACATGCATACTACAGCTTCTGCACCCAAGACTCATAGATCATTGCAGAAGGGGATAGGAAGTACAAAAAATTATAAAAGACAGAGGAATAAAGAGTTTGCTGTGAGATTGTGTCTCCTAGTAATGTCAGAAGCTACATCTATAAAGTCTCACCAACATGACTGCCTAAACATGAGCTGAAAAAGGACAATAAAAATAAACAAGCTAAAGTGGAAGGGGGGAAGTCCATGAGACCTTAACCCTGTGCAAAGAACTGTAGGAAGCTAAGGGATATTTCCCTGGAGACCACACAAACTGATTAATTGTTACCAAGTGGTCATTCCTGAAAGCATACATACAAGTAACAATGTATGGACCAAAAGGGTTATACTTATTCTCTCTCTTTTCCTCTTCTTTCTTCTCTCTCTCTCCCTCTCCTTCTCTCTCTGTCTCTGTCTCTCTCTCTCTGTCTTTCCTCTCCTTCTCTCTCTGTCTCTGTCTCTCTCTCTCTGTCTTTCTCTCTCACACACACATGTAGCAGCAATTAATGAAAAAAAAGGCTATGAATTTGAAAGAAAAGAAAGCAGAGTTCATGAGAGGGTTTGGAGTGAGGATAGGGAAGGAGGAAATAATGCAATTAAACTTTTAAAAATGGAGGAAATAATTTTTAAAAGGCTGTGGCTGGAGGATATTTAGCTAAGGCATGCCTGGGCTACATAGACAATTCCAAACCAACCTAAATTGTACAATGAGACTCCATGCCAGAGAAAAGGAAGAAAGTGAAAGGAGACAGAGAGAAGAGAAGAAGATAGAAAGAAGGCTGCAATGTTACCATTTTTCCAAACAAATTTTCAAAAAAAAAACCTCTGAATTTTATTGGTTGATTTGAAAATTTAGAATGAATAAAAAACCGAGTTTATTCAAAGTAAGAGAGAGTCATTTATGATAGATACATTTTCAACTCCAGGCATACATTGAACTTGACCCAGTAACAATCATATATTGGGGGGTCATGTCCAAACGTGTGTGCATTTATGTATGTATAATATATACTTATTATTATACACATATCACACACACACATATATATATATATATTGACTTGACTCTTGTTGATAGAGAATAATTCAGCTACATTGCAGGAAAATCAACTTTTATGTTTCCTTTGAACAGCATTTTTCTAAAATTCTCATTGCTCCAATTTTTATAGAAAGCATTTTCATCACAGGAAATTACTTAATTCATAAATCATAGCCTAAGCTTTGTTTCATGGGTACTAAATCAGCGCTCTACCTCTGGATGCATAATTTCCAACTTTTTGATTACATTTAATTACAGCAATAAAAACACTCTTCTTTTAGCATTTTAAATTTAGCATATTTTCTTTCCTTTTGAAAGCATCTAATTCTAGAGGTAAAATGACTAAAAAATAATGTTATCAAGAAGCTTCAAATTGAGTTATCTTATCCTGAAAGATGTTTATTTAAGCAGAGAAATTTACAGCTTCAGACACTGAGCCATATTTTCAATATCCATGGATATTATATAGATAAGTGTATGTACATATGGAGATACTGCTTGACCTAAGACAACATCTTTAAAAATGTGTAAGTTAAAAATATGATTAGGTCAAAACTGAAGTTTGGTCCCACAATCCCTCTGGATCTTGGGAATCATCTGTTTTCTTCTTGAAAGAGAACACTCATAAGAGAGCCAAGGTCCCACCTTGGCCTCCAGACCTACGGTGTGGCCTGCAGCGAATGAGTTGCTCAGTTGTTCACAAAAGGCTTCTGTCAGATCTTCTTCCACGAGGACATGGACCAGTCATACAAGAACGTGACATCTTCAAAGGAGCAAGGGCACAGACAAAATCCATGATAGTGTCTCCAAGGTGAATGTGGACAAGGGCAGGAGGAGAGATGCCAGGGAACCAAGGAGAAACTTCCAAGAGGCTGACACGCTGCAGCATAAGGAGTAAGGGCTCAGTTTTCTAAAAGCTGAGGAGGAGACACAGGGAACCCTTGGGAAGCTCACACATACTGTTTTAAGACAGTACACATTACGCTCCCAACATTCCTCTGCCCCATGTTCAAGTGCCTTTGCTGACCCCGTTGTCTTCTTTCCTGCTGAAGGCCTTCGGTTTCACCAAACATGGCTCCAGAGACTCTTAAAAATTAATCCAGAGAATTTGTCTCTGAGTGTTTTGCTGTCGTTACAGAATGACCATTTGATTATTTTAAATTGATTCCTGTTTGCCATTCTAGTTTCCCATATTTTAATCCACATTTTTACCTTTTGTAATTGATAAAACAAAAAAAATGAGTCAAGGAATTTAGGAAGACTTGAATCATGTGATCAAACAACATGATCTCATTTACATGACTAGAACACTGTGCCTAGTGATAGCACAACATTATTCTCAAGGGCACATAAAACCTCATCAAAATATATGATGAGCCATGAAAAAGCCGTAGGAGAGCGAAAAGATCAAAATTGTATAGAATACATTCTCTACTGTATCATTTAATTAGTGGAAAAACCTGGGGAAATAACCGTAAATACGTGACAATGTAAACATGAAATAAAAAACAGACAATGAATTAAAAAAATACCAACAAATAGATGTGGACACTTTTAAACAATTAGTGGAACTGATGTAACACCTACATTATTCAAAAAAGAGAGGAAACTGGATTATCAGTCACAAAGGTTTTGGAAAGCCAACAGGATATTCTAAGTCTTACAATAAATTCAGTGAATTAGATTAAACAGACAATTTCCTCAGAAAACTCAGGCTCAATAAGATATAGAATTCTTTAAAACATGCTTTAAATTATATCAAAAAATTTAAAGAATAATACCACCATTACTCATAAATCCTTACAAAATAAGAAAGGTATAATAACATTAGCCAACCAAATTTATATCAAGACAATGATACCAAAACCTTAAGGGCATAGTAAGACAAAATAATCCTTCATGTGCATAAACTTAATAGATATAAACTGTTTAATCAAATGCCACAATTTTTAAATATCACAGAATACCATCCTTATGCCAAGTGGGCTCATGCTAGGATTAAATAAATGGTTTCAGATTTCAAAATAAATCTCTGCTCTTTTAGACTAAACAAGAGGAAAAACTCACATGTTATAGATACAAAAACATTTTCTCTGAACTAAAAACCAATGTTATTCTAAATGTATAGTTCATATTATAAATTATCAGATTTGCATATATGGAAATGTCACAGTGTATCCCATTCTTAACTGCTATGTATTGATAAGTAGAATAAAATTGATAGGTCAAATCATTCTTAATTCTTAAAAACTCAAATAATTAAAAATAGTAAATGTTATTAATCTTACAAAGGGCTTCTATGAGAAATACTTGCTAGTGAAACATTAAATCTTTTCCCCTGGGGATGTTGTATTTACTGCTTCTTATGAGGGTCACTGAAGATCTTCTGATTCCAAACACAAAACTTAACAGCTCGTCCTGGAAACAAGTTACAATGAGAAGATAGCCCGCACCAAATGTGAATGAAAACAGAGACAACTGGAGGGTCCTGCACAGTGCTGGCAGCAATGCAGAATAATGCAGCTTATTTGGAGAATTCACTGGAAATTTCTTTCAACTTTAAATGTTCATCTGCCAATAACCCAGTGATTGCCCTGCCGTATGCTTATCCTGGAGAAAAAAAAACACATGTTGACATAAATACTTGCATTTTTATTTTTTAGAGCATATATATACATATGTGTTGTGTCTGTGTGTGTACAAAAGATAGAAATAATCACAATGTGCCTCAATAAATGAATGTATTAGGAAAATTAAGGCATTAATGAAGCACAATTATATTTAACAATAAAAAGAACCAAATACACATAGTAACACGGATGATATAAATTTTCAGACAAAAAGCCAGATGAAAACACATAGATCCTAAACGGACTGTTTACATAGGCTACAATAAGACAGAGAGATTATTCATGGATGTCAGAAAGTTCATGGCTCTGCTCAAGTGGAATTGACTAGACCATGAAATGAAGCACATTCCTGGGGTAATTCAAGTACTCTTTCTTTTGTCTAGATTGCTGATTTCATGGGGATATATAATTACCAAGACTCACCAAGCTGAGCAGTTAAAATTCATATGTTTTACAGTATTTAAATCATATCCCAATAAAAATCAAGAGATATGAACTTTATTATTCCAAGAAATTCTTTGCAGCACTGAATCCAACAATAGACATCTATGTGTTAGACTTTCCCTTAAAAATTTACGTTCTACTATATCATAGTAGTAGGAATTTTCCCAAAAGAAATGGCCCCATCCATCCAGCAAAACATGTTTTTGTAGGGTAGCCTAGCAATGCTCAAAGAATTGCTTAGCATTCCAAGATATTAAAAGATACTCTAGTTTATTTATAAAAGATGATTAATTTTTTTAATACAGCACATATTGGTTTTTATTTTAGCTAGAGAAATATTATGCATGTCCCCAATACAACAAGGAAAATACATCAACTGCTACCTGCTTTTCCTTTAGAAACATTTTTGACTGTGTTTAAATGAAAAAGCACAGCACTCTTATTGTAACTGATATGACAACGAAAAAAAGCCCTTAATAGAGTCCTTGGCTCAGACAGACAGACAGGTTGCTCTGGTATTTTAGGTTGCATTGTCCCTGAAGTCACCCCAGGGACTGAGTTTAAAAGGACCTGGACTTAAAATTCAGATCCAAGAGAACCAGTGAGAATGTATATTCCTGGAGACAAAGGATCCTACTCAACTCATTATTAAAACCCATAGGGCCATAAAAATACTCAGATGTTATATTATAGCTCTCTTAACAATGAAATAGCTGCAGTACCAAAGCAATCATTTTGATGTCCCAGGAGACAAACCTTGCTCAACATAGGAGAGATGTGCAAAGCTGTAATTGGGTCCAGGGTAAGGAGAAAGCACATTGCCTTTTAATTTAAATTATTTGGGGACTTTAGAGGTTGAACACAGAGCCTCATGCCTGCCAAGGTGCCCGCCATTGAGTTCCATCCCCTCCAGTCCTAGAGCACAATTTAAAGCTTCAGAATTCTTTATACCTCTGTATGTAGATGTGTGCATGCATACCCATGCTCTTACTGCTAAGAAATAATGAAAGCACATATTATTCAGATTATCAAATCTCCCTTTTCACTTGCTAACTCACCACGAACAGGTATGTGTGCTCTACGCCTTTGCTACTGCATCAACTAGCTGGGTTTTATCGTTACATACTCTTGCACAATTTGATTGTACTCCTGTTGTTAATCTAATTGACCTCCCAGTTAATAGGCAATTGATTAGCTACTTGTTTTGCACCTGTGATAAAACCTGACCAAAACAACTTAAGAAAGAAAGGGCTTCTCTTTGTTTCCAGCTTCAGGTCACACTGTCTCTCGCAGAGCAAGTCTCTAAGCAGTGTTCCTCCACAGTCTTTGCTTTAGTTCCTGCTTGAGCTCCTTCCTTGACTTCCCTCAGCAGTTGATTTTGACCCGGAACTATAAGATGAAGTAAACGCTTTCCTTCCCTAGTTACTTTTGGTCACAGTGTGATAGCAACAGAAAGTAAACTTGGGTAGAGTCTGTCATTGCAGGGAAGACATGACAGCAGGAACGGAAGGTGGCACCTTGCACCCATGGTCATGAAGCAAAGAACAGTGAATTCCTTAGCTAAACTCCCTTTCTCCTTTTAATTCAGCTTGGAATCCCAACACTTGGAGTGGGTACCATCCACATTTAAATTGGATCTTCTCACCTCAATTATTCTATTAAAAAAAATCCTACAGACACTCAGACAATGTTTCCATGGTGACCCCAAATCATGTCAAGTTGACAATAAAAAATGTGGTGTTTAAAAATCTCTGTTTTGCTGAACCATGGTGGCACATGTCTTTAATCCCAGCGTTGGAGAGGCAGAGTCAGGAAGATCTCAGTGAGTTTGAGGCCAGCCTGGTCTACAGAGTGAAAAAAAAAAAAAGCAGAAACAATAACAACAACAAAATCTCTGTTTCCTGAGAGCTGGGAGATGTTGTGTGTGTGTGTGTGTGTGTGTTTACATATATATAATTTCCAAAAGTGGCATAATCAAAAGGAAGGTACATGCATTCCTTTCTAATTTTCAGGGGCAATGCCAGGCTAACACGTTTTTCAGCATAGAAAGAGTGAGTGAGAATGACTGCTTTCCCAAATCGGTGGCAACAGTGTGCCATGCTTTTAAGCTCTTGCCATTGTGATGGATTAGAACTCTGGAACAACAGTGATTTGACTTTTAGCTCTGACTGCTATAAAAGTTTGACAAATGTCTTATATTTATGGGCAATGTGGACTTCTTTCTTTACGTTGTTTATTCAAATGCTTGACTTATTTTCCAAAGGGAAATACTATTCTAATAGATTAGTAGGGTTTTTTGGTAAATTACAGGTACAGAGGGCTTTATGGTTTGGTTATGTTTTCAGTGGAATCAAGGCTTTATGTATTGAAATTTAGCCCTATCATGAACAGAATCTCCAGGCAAGACTCCTAGTGGTTTTATAAGAAATAAAGGAATCTCTTTACATACACACACACACACACACACACACACACACACACACACATTTTCTTGCCATGTGATATCATTGACCTTCTTGAAATTCTGCTAGCTTCAGGTCATCAGGTAAGACCTAGCCCTTAACATGTACCACCTAAATCACGAACTAACATTTTTTAGAAAGAAAAATAAAGAGATACAAGAGTTCTTCTCTTGCATATATCTGGACAATATTTAGTCTCATCTATCATTTGAATAAATAATACAAGGTCTCAAGTTTTGCTTAGTCAAAATTATTTATTTTTCTTATATTACTTCTGAGGTTTTGCCAAACTCTAATGCCATAAAATATTATAGTTGAATATAAAATATTATAGTTGTATTTGAAACTCTATAGGAATATTATTTTGCAAAAGGTAAGAAATTTATTTTCAACCAGATTTATTTTCTATTAATAGGATGATAAAGTGTTATAGCACAAAATGTCAAACATTTTCCAATGAAATAAAATATAACCTCACTATTCATTAAAGGATCAGGCACTCAAATAGATTTATCATCCTTCTCACATCCTACATTTGATTTTTTTCCTATCTGTGGCTCAATTAAAGTAATAACAGTCAATGTAGTTACTGAATTTATTCACTAGGATATTTTAATATCCATTATAAGGTTTATACAGAATTTAAGCATTTGGTTTTTAACCTGAACTTACAATTTTTAAAGATAATTGTAAAATGTTAAGTATTTGTTGAAATTTTATTAACTATATATTAATTTCTAAGTAATGTATATTTGAGTACCATTTTCTCATTAGAAGGGTTTGCTATTTTTCCAGATATAATTCATTTAAGTAATGTTTTTTTCTGATAGATCTAACATAGTTGTAAATAGATCTGATGTTTCATAAATCTAACATTATTCTAAGTCTGTTAAAATTAAAAATAAGAACTTCTACTTTAATTTCTACTTGTAGTTGAATATTGACCAAATTCTTTGTTATGGTAGAAAAATTATCATCAGCCCTTGAGGCTTATTAAGTTTCTGCTTTTTTTTTACTTTTATATGAAATTTTAAGTTTTTCCTTGGCATACTAAAAATGTTCTTTGAAAATAATGTAAATAAAAGATAAAAATGTCTTATTTCTCAATTTAATATAAAATGTCATCACCGATGTCATAATATGTTTTTATTGGTCTTGATTATATCAAATGACTTGCTTTATACATTAGATTTTCTGTATGGAATACTGGATTTCTGTACAAAATTTAGCTACCATTGATATTATCTGCACATTTTTCTCTAACATATTGATCTAATAAATCATGTTGATAGAATCTTAACTCTGAGATGTCTTTCATATTCCTTAGAAAAATCTAATGCTGCCTTATATTTTTCTTTTGGAACACTGGATTCATTATTTTACTAATATCTTATTAATTTTTTTTGATATGGGATCTTCCACTATGATATATACATAGAGGGAATTTTACATATTTTTTCTACATCATGGAATAGTTTTAAGTGTCTCTTTTCTCCATCATCAACTTGTGTTGCCTATAGTCACCATCACAGGGTTGAAGCTGAAGTTCATAATATCCACAGCCTTTCCTTCTCTGAATATACATGCTTGCCCATATATTTACTCCTCTTAATATTGGTGTTGAAGAGAAAAGGAGCCCAAAACCTTTCATCATAGCTGCAAAAATGCTGAAATAGTCAACAATGATTTCAAACTCCCATTTATGAGAAAATTGGACAGATTCTAAATTTTGTTGCTTATGTAAATGAGGCTTGCAAAAATGCAAACAATAATAATGAGGGCACCTAAATCAGAATGTCTCACTAGGCTGTTAGCTGTGGGGAGTCCCTGCCCTTGTTCCACTAGCTGCTGGCATCACAGGTCAGGCTCCAAACCCAGCAGACTTTGACATGGATGCTAAGACCTTAACATTTGTTCAGAAAGCACTTTACTCACAAAAAGTTCTTGCCTAGGCTTAGAACTATAGACTGGAAAGTGGCTTTTTTTTTAATTGTTCAAAATATACCCCAAATCACTTCTTCCTATTCGGAAAATCCCTGGGGGTGTCAGAAAAAAATTCTGCCTGTTTTAGTAATTTAAAATGGATGGCACTTGCCCTAGAATAGTTTCTTGCCTAGTAAGATTCAACTAAAAACCCCAATTTTGCTTTGGAACCTTGCACTTTGGTTCAATTTCAAAGATAAACTCTTTTAGAAATAAGAAAATCTTTACAGCATCCAGCTTATTATTCAGACACAGTTTCTGTTGAGCTTCTGTTTTAGATAAATACTCAGGCAAAATTATCAAATCTGAATGTGATTGGTTTTGCTTGTGTATTGCACTACAGATATAGCCAAACTCACAGAGAAAGACATTTTATTCATATGACCTTAGATACAACAGTTCCATGTTTAAAATTTTTTTCAGGCAAGAAATTGTACTTTAAAAAATAATAAAGTGGTATAGTTTCTAAACCCCAAACCCCAATGTGACAAATATTTTGGATAGTAGGTAGCTTCAATTTTGCTACTTTATACTCTCTAATGTATTTTCATTATTTCAAAATTCATTGTTTACCATAGATTAGTCTACATTCTTCTTTTGTATGTTTTAATGCTACACATTATTCAATGAGTCTTGTCCGTCAGCTTTATTCCACATGTTTGCTCTTCCCCTTCCAGTCCTTTTTTAGATTGAAATGAAGATTTGAAAGTTCAGCCCACAGTTTGGACTCACATAAACAGGGGCACACTCCTGCAAGACTTCATCCAAATCTCTAGTTCTTTCCAATTTATACTAATTTAATTATTACTAACTTAGTGAACTATGTGGTCGTAGAACTGTAGTTGGTTGGGGGGAAGGAGTCACTGCAGAGACGACTCAGTTCTAAAGTGCCATTGTATAAACATAAGGACACGATATTGGATCCCAACAGCCAAGTAAAAATGCAGGCACTGGGGCACAGGTCTGTAGTTTTGCACCAAGGTGTTGGAGACGGGTGGATTGCTGGAGTCCAATGGCCAGCTGGTCAAGCTGAATCAATAATTTCTAGGTTCCAGATGGCGAGAGACTATAGAAGACATCTAAAATTGACCTATGCCCTTCATACTAACACATTTGTAGCATGAGCAGTCACATGTATGCACTTGTTGAAGCCAGTTAGGTTATATGCCCTGTTTGCAATGGCAGTACGAACCACGAAGCTGTCTCTTAAAGAAGCTGCTCAGTTTTTGCTGTTGAGTAAGGAAGCCTTCTCTTAAAGGATAAGCAAACAGAGCCTATCTGAAAATATGTGACTACCAAAAAGTTCCAATCCAATTTTTTTTTTGTTTTTGTGGATCTAGAAAGCCTTTTTAAAAATGTATTTTAGATCTTATGTGGATCCATATCTGTCAGTGGGCGCCATTTGTAAGCAGAGACTGTGCCTTGGTTTCCCGGCTGCCCAGACCCAAATAGTCATACAAAAGCTATATTAATTACAACACTGTTTGGTCAATAGCTTAGGTGTATTCCTAGCTAGCTCTTACATCTTAAATTAGCCCATTTCTCTTATTCTATCACCATGAGGCTGTGGCATACCAATAAGGTTTCAGCATCCTTCTCCTTCAGCAGCTACATGGTATCTCCTTGACTCTGCCTACCCTCACTCTGTTTGGATTTTCTGTCTGACTTTATTCTGCTTTTCTACAGAACAAAATAACTTTTTTTAACCAATAGTAATAAACATATTCATAGCATATAGAAGGGATTCCGACATTACACTAATGAACAAATATACCAGGGAGAAAGAGAGAGGAAGGGAAAGAGGGTGAAAGGGAGGGAAGGAGGGAGGGAGGGAAGGAGGGAAGGAGGGAGGGAAGGAGGGAAGGAAAAAGGAGAATGTAACGATACGTTATTGAAAACATGAACACAATATTAGGGAAGATAAAAGATATTTAAAATCATAGTCATTTCCAAAATGGAATAGAACTAAAGGTAGTTATAACTGTCTCAATTTATTGAGAACTTAATTCAGCACTTTAGATGAGTTGATAACTAGAACAAGATGATGAACTAATATATAAATTCCTTAATGTAGTTCCTGATGCTGCTTCTGTTTATAAAGACTTTTGGCTTTTCCTTTCAATCTGCAATCTTTATTTTGTAACAAAACTGTTTGCAAAACAACAAGGAAAACACTTTTGTATTATGAAAATGAGTGGTGTAAGCCATCTGAACCATCAGATTTCCCGACATAAAAAACAGTCAGTTTAAATAGTTGTAAAACCTTAGAAGTTGAGTTTTATTCCTATAGTAAAGACATCACTAGGTTTTATATGGATACTTAGAACATGTTAAATTTGCCTTCATTTTTTTATTCTTTGAAAATTCCATAAATGTATGTAATGTATCTTGATCAAATCCACCATTAATTCTCCCCTTCAGTTGCCCCCAAAATACACCACATCTCCTTCCCAATCTCATGTCCTTCTTTCAAACTGACTTAGTTATTTGTAACCTACAGAGCTAAGGTAGTGTTTATTGAGGTAGCAGGGTCATCTACTGGGGAATATGAGCACACACTTACGAAGAAAAGTTGGTTTCTCTTCGTCAGCAGCCAACAGCTACCAACAAGAAGTCTCTGCGCTAAGGACATGGTCTTGGGAGTCCCTCCTCTTTTCATGCTGGAATTTTTAACTGGCTTGATCTTGGCTTATGCTGGTGACCATAACTGCTATGAGTTCATGTGTACAGTAGTCAGGTGGTATCCAAAAGACAGCATTTCACAACAACTTCTCTCTATCCTGTAGCTCATTTATTCTCCCCGTCCCCATCTTCTGTGATGCTCCTTCTGTTGGGTTGTACCATATATGACTGAGCACTCATAGTTGCTTATTCTCAACACTTTAAATAATGATGTAATACATGCTACAATATGAAGCTTCTCTAAGGTTGAGTATAACACAAATGTATGAATATAAGCATCAGTATTTAGAAGATATTTGACAACATGATCATTTACCAAAACATCAAATAGTTTTTTCTCTAGAGCCTATGACTTCCCTAATCATATTTTTTGTTTCTGTTTTTAGTTGTGTTTATAGTTATAGTCACGAATTCCATCCTGTGAAGTAAACCTCAAATTTAACAAAGAGAGCAGCTGCCTACCCCATAAACAGTCCTGCCACTATTGCACCAGTAGGCAAAAACTGCCTGACAGGTCAGTATTATAGCATGCAAAGACCTACAGTGGATAAGATCTATGGTATCTCTGATTCCTTCACAGGATGTACAGTTCTTTCTAGCACTAGCAAAGCTAGCTGGCTTTAAGAGAGTTTCCCAGCTAATTCAAAATTGACTGCTCTGTGTCCTGCAACCAAAATTTATGTCTTTAGCAACAGGGTCTTAACAACCGAATTAATGTGTCAACCAAGAGCAATGGTAATAGACTCTATTACTTCTCGGTGTCTTTGGGTCTCTTTGACCAATAACTCAGAGGGATATATCACATGTTTACTACCATGATCTTTATTTAATGGCCCATGTCTTCTGGAAACAGTGTTGTTCACTAAGGTATGTACTCTCATTCAAACTTGTTTAAAAAAATATTTCTAAATAGCTTACAAAATAGTATATATCCATAGGGCTTCATACACAGTTTTGGTAACCTAACCCTAGACCGCCTTCTCATTCATCTCTCTGTCCCCATCCCTGCTTAAATCCTTAGTTGCCAGTATCCCTACTTCCATGTTCTTTTGTCACACATGTCTTCTACATCCAGTCTTCTCCTAGCTCTTCATAACTCAATCCTTATTACTTTATTATTTTCTTGACCCTTTATACCCCAAGTCTTCCCCCATCTGTTTTAATTTTTCCTGTATTCTACAACCCACTTCCCAAATGCACCCCACACCCATAACCCATTTATAGTTTCTTCCACACTTAATAACTTAATTTGGAACACTGTTTAAGCTTTAAATGTTTTTCTTTATTAAATGTTTATACTAAGCAAATAGTAAACAGGAAATAAAAGAACTTTTTCGAGATATGTGGGGCTGTATTCACACAAGATGGGGATAATACTTAGATACTCATGTTTAAAGACAATTGGATAGCTGAAATTTATATCTGGTGATATAAACCAGACAATATCCTGGGAATAGTAAACCAAATTTACCATTTCTAGTAATCAATGTTTTCCTCCTTTTATTAATTAGAATTTTTGAGTTCAGTGGGGGAAATCAGTTTAAACTGATCTACAAAAAAAAAAGATTTTAAAAACTATTTCAGGGACTCCAGACACAGAGAGCACCTTGAGCTTCAGGGATAATGAGAAGCAGGAGCAGAAAGGCCATCATTAAACTCTTAACTCCTAACAGAGAGGTATCCTTTCTGAAGTTCAGCCACAATGAAGGCACTGATTTCCCAAATGGAAAGTTTATGACTTCTGTAAGAAACAGAAGTTTCTCAATAGACTACATCTTAGTTAGGGTTCTACTGTTGTGAAGAGACACCATGAACATAACAACTCTTATAATGGAAAGCACTTAATTGGGGCTGGCTTAGGCAGATTTTTTTTTTTTTTTTGGACAAGAGCAAAAAGCAGTCACATTCTTTCCTCACCAAAATAAAATATCACAAGAACAGTCTCTAGGCTACTTATTATTTTTCTTCATCTCTGAAATCTCTTGAGCCAGATCCCCATAGTTTAAATTACCCCCAGTGTTGAAATAACCAGGCTAGTTAAGGATAAAACAATTATATTTTATTTATTATAAGGGGAAAACTCACAAAACAGGAAATGAGGAATTTAAGCACAGCAATGTCCCGCTGGAAAAAGTGCAGAGAGAGAGAGAGAGAGAGAGAGAGAGAGAGAGAGAG
>NW_026068007.1:847734-868269 GCF_014885135.2 Alexandromys fortis
GGAGGGAGGGAGGGAGGGAGGGAGGGAGGGAGGGAGGGAAGGAGATCTTGAATGTCAAGGGAAGCAGGCTTAAGATTATGGCTGCTGTCTGCAGTGGGGAGAGGGAAAGGGGGAGATAGGAAGTTGCATTTTTAATAAAGAAAGGACAGAATCATCATCACTCAGGGAAAAGTATGCAGATACACAGGCCTTTGTTCCTTATGCTTCCCATTGATGGTGCAAAACCGCCCTCCTCAGAGTGACACAATGGACAATCAGCATTTTACCCTTTGGGGCCAACCAATGAGAAAATGTTTAACTGTAATATCACTAAGCTTAATTTGTAGTCAGCCATGGGATGCACTGTGTCACCCAGATCTCAGACTTGTGTAAGACTGGATAGAACAGTAATTAAGTGATTCATTTTCATCAGTTTAGCTTTTAGCATTCCGACCAAGAAGGAATAAACTATTGGTATTATGGTCAGCTTACTTTTTGGTTTTATTAGCATTGGGTTAAGGAGTATTTACTGTCATCAGTTTACCCATCAACTTTTGACCAGTTAAACCCATTGGTGCAAAAACAGATCTCACCTTAATATAAACTTAATATAAAATAAACTATGTCTTAGACATAGTTTTTTTTTGTTTGTTTGTTTTTAGCCAAATATGAGTGGTTACAGCCTGAGAACAAAGATTTGGGTTGGCTTAAATATCATGTTCCAGCATGTTACAGTGTTATGAAGTCTTAATAGCAACAAGACAAGGAAAGAAAAATCATGGTGTTTTAAAAATACATGGATGGGGTATCAGATAAGTGGGTTATGGAAAAGCTTTTATTATCAAGGATTTTCAAAGTCAAACTTTCCTGCTATTACCCTCAGATGTTATCTGACCACATTCTTCACCTATGAATCAGCAAAAGTTAGAATCCTATTTGTATATTCCAAAAGGATTGGCCTAATAGTCACAAAGAAGGCTAAGGAAGGCTGTTAAGGGAGCTAAGGCCAGCCAAATAAAAATTGATTCCAGACATGCAACATTCCAGCTCTCCACAGCCACAGAAATTGTATTTAGTTAATCTTTGACATAAGTTCAACTTTTCCCTGGGATCTTGAGTCCATAGCCCCTGGCCCGTTTCAGCTCTAACCTCAACATTAGTTACAGGCACCCTGACAATCTTTATCACTTATTGAAAGGGTGGGGCTGGCTTAATTTTAATCTATCCATGGAAAACTAATACTTGAAAATGAGTTACTTGAAAATAAGTACTGTGGT
This sequence comes from Alexandromys fortis, assembly GCF_014885135.2. Lineage (NCBI taxonomy): Eukaryota > Metazoa > Chordata > Mammalia > Rodentia > Cricetidae > Alexandromys > Alexandromys fortis. The sequence continues at coordinate 848,991 of NW_026068007.1, forward strand.
ACTTAAAATATGTCTTCTCTCAAAGTATTTTTAATTTTTTGTCTCCAAAGTATTAATGATATGGGTCATGTTTCTTGTCTCAGAGGAAGCTGACCATAGTGACATCTCAAATGGTACCTGGGAAGACAGCTGCAAAGGGCCCTTGGGTTCCTCTTTGTCCTGCCAAGCCTCTTTGTCATTTCGATAACAGATAGAAATGCTTGTTCAACATCATCTTTGCTCGTCAAATTGTGAAATTAATAAAATCTGGGGATGGAGAGATGGTGCAGGGGTTAAGAGCACTGGCGGCTTTCCCAGAAGCCCTGATTTCTGTTCCCAGCACCCATATGCTGTCTCACAAGTGTTTTTAACTCCAGTTCTGCGGTACAGGATGCCTTCTTCTGCCCTCTGTGGGCACCATACATGTGAACATTCATAGTTCAGAGATGTACATGCAGGCATACCATCTACACATGTAAATTTTATTTTGAAAAGAAAAGAGCAGATAATATTGACTGCTAGCCCTGCCGTGTTGGTTCTTTGAATTAGCTTTCGTTAGTTGGTACAAATGATGGAGAGTGTTATTTGTGGCATGAACTTTGCAAATCCAAGGCTGCTGCTCTTGTAGAGCGTGCTAATATCTGAACTGGAGTTCTCTCAGATCTGGAGTGGAGCTGGAGGTGAAGAAGGAGCATAAAGAAAGGAGTGTAATGCTCATAACCCAGAGATAGGAACCTATCATAAGGACTTTGCAAAACCCACCAAAGATTCTTGCTCATTTGATACCACCTTTGTGGCCTACACATGGTCGCAAACAAGAGCTGTCACAGTGGGCTTCTCAGACCCTGCTTACCTAATGACGCTCTCCTTTGTTGCAAGTTTATTTATTTTATACATGACTTAGCAATAAGGGGCATTTCGAGAAAAACAACTCCATAGCTTCTGTGACTTTAGTAACAACTTACACAGACTTCTTTTGGCCTTGAAATGTTTTTTCTTGCTTCAACCTACCAGGACTCACCTATGATGTACAGCCCATATTATCACCAATGACAATTCCAGGGCAGCTACTTTAAGGAACTCGTTTCTTTGAAGACTCAGCATCTTTACAGTCTGAAGTCAGCATTCCGTTGCCAAACCATAGCTCTACAAGACTGGTTCTTTCTCCCAGGTTGTTCTTTTCCTTATTTTTATTCATCCCCATGTATGAATGTAACCTTTAAGGGACTGATAAAAATTTGGGGTCCGAAGAGATAGCTCAGTAAGTGAAGGCTCTTGTTTTCATGTCTGATGAGTTGAATTTGATACCAAAAATCCACATGGGAAAGGACAGAACCAACTACCACACACTGTCCTCAATTCTCCATATACATAGCTATCAGCACACACACGCACACACACACACACACACTCATACACACACACATACACACACACACACATAAATGTGAAAGAAAAAATTTAAAGAATTTCTGTTTCATTTTAGTTACCCCTTCTGTGATACTTAAACTATATACCTTTGGGTTCAACATGTGTTAGGTACAAAATTAAGGCATTTATATGCATAAAGTTATTACCTCTTAACACACCCCTGGGCAATACCCACAAACTGCAGGCTAATATGTGTTGTTTTGAACAAAATCTCAGTGGTTGGATTTTGCTGATAAAGACTCAGGAACCAGATGCTGAGGTGAGATGAGAGGCAGAGAAAGCACACAGCTGACCCTTCTCTTTCACAGACATCTCAGGAAAGCCCTTTCTCTTATGTTATTTCAAACAAGCCTCCTCAAACTCAAATGTCCTTTCTTTCTACTTCTTCTATCCATCCTCCTAACTAACTCTGCTCTCTGTGTAATTTTTTCTTAATAATCCTAAATTCAATTCCTGTCAACTGGTTGCTTACTCTATCTCTTGTCATATGGTTGACTTTATTTAATCTTGTCTACAATGTTCAAGCAGAAAGATTTGAGTTAGAAGTATGTGCTATGGTTGAGCCAAACCACTAGAAACAGTTTTTTTTTTCCTCAGAAAATAATACAACCTCAGAGTTCACAGTGTGGTCAAATATCATGAAACAAATATGGGTTTTAAAGAAGGCTCATGAGACAGACACTGCTCAGTAACAGACAATCCAGGTAAAATTAAATGCAAGTCTCTTGATTCCAACATGGACAATCTATATCGATAAACCTTACTGCCCCACAAATACTCCATCAAACAAAATTAGTTTGTTGTTTTTAGGAAACACACATTGGTTTAAAGATCTGGGGAAAACCATGTTGACAAATTATTCTCAAATGGTACGGGGAAATATTTTAGTACAGATGAAAACTGAGAGATCATGAACCACTAGTGGAGTAAGGCTTTGCCTAACTAGGTGAAGGTTAATCTTAGGTCAAAAGATAAAACTAAAGTGTATAGAAAAGTCAATGAAGACTTAAATCTATAACCCTATACAAGTCCAAGCTATTTGCATGTGATAGAGCTGGAAGTATAACTTCTATGTGATGGTTATGGCATTCATAATTTCAGGTGCTCTCCAGAGTTGTGTTGCTCTATACAGAATTCTAAAATATCTGTAATGTCTGCCAAACCTAATATTATCACATGGTATATATCCCAGTGTGACAAATTGTATGATAATTGTGAAATTGTCTTTATTTCTTTCACTGGTGTAATAATTCCTATGTTTGACCATATTTTCATATGATTTTGCACATTTTAAATGGCTTCATTTTTGTCATCTCCTTTTCAAAATATAGGTTTTAAGCTACATTTTAAAAGCTTTACTGATTTTTATCTGTATGAGTGTTTTGTCTGCAAATGTGTATGAGCACCGTATGTGTGCAGTATTCATAGAAGCCAGAGGTGTCAAAACTTTTGGGACTGGAGATACAGGTAGTTTTCAGTTGCCATGTGGATTCTGGGAACTTCCCCTCTGCAAGAGCACCCAGAACTCTTAACCATTTATTTCTCCTGACACAATAAACATGCTCAAATACTTATTTTTGTTATATATATATATATATATATTTTTTTTCACATTTATATATTTTNGGAGCATTGAAGTGATTGTATTTTATTTATTAGTACCCACTTTGAATAGATTTTTAAAATATTATCACACATCTTTCTATTCGCTGACTCTATGTTATGTAATAAAATAAGTTCAGTAACATTGGTAAGCCAAACTGACTGAGAACTAACTCTATCATTCATCTCTTGGAAGACATATATAACTAAGATGTCTAATCGCATATAATTTGCTTTGAACATTTATCTCTAAAATGAGTCCCTTTTCCTCGTGCCTTCATGAATTTGACTACAGAAGCTGGTTTTAAATGACTTTGAAGATACAAAGAACCTGAAAGATATGTTTTGGAATATAAGCAGATTAATCCTAGCCTTTCTTTTAAAATGCAAATTTCATGAATAAAATCCTCAAGCTTAACGAAGATGTGCAGGGGGCAGTACAGAACATCTTCCATGGTGCTTCCGAATTAAATATGGCATTAATTGGAGTCATTTAATGCAGTTTGGCTGTGCTCTGATGGCCATTTTAATTGGATTGCTACTGCTATGAATAGAGTAACTATTGACAATGTTAGTAGCGTTAGTAACGCTAGGCTTTCACTAATGTACTACCGCAAGACGATGCTGGATTTGAATTTGCATGCATTATTGGTCAAGCTATCCCATCATGTCTCTGTTTTAAAGGCAGTGTGTGATTCAGAAACAGAACAAATACAGTGACTTGCCAATACTATGGCCCATGTTCTGTTGAGTCTTTTTTCCTCAATTGAACTGTGTGTGCATCTGCTTGCCTACTGTGGCTTCTGGTTACATCATGTAATTACCAGATAGTCCTTTGATCCCAAGGCAAAGCTTCCTATCAGGGATTATGAATGTAAGAACGAGACCCTGGAGTTAAATGCAAAATTGAAAAAGGATGAGATTGACGCCAGAAGCTGAGATGGCTGTGGCCTGGTCCCCCGAGGAGACACGGCAACATACAGCATTTTTTCTAAATTGCTTTGGATTCTCATTTTCTGGCTCTTAAAAATGGAGCACTAGAAATGCACGAAGTTACTTCTTTAATCCAAAAGATCAAGGATCAGCATGAATTTTTAGACTGTCCCCCAAAGAATTTGTTGAGTTTAAATGCTGGATAAACCTGAGGGTGTTATCATATGAGAGAATTATTAGACTGGAGTTTCTGGGTCAGAAATAGTCATCATGAAAACTGTTTAAAACCTTCCCTCCCCACCAGGAAACCGGTGTTTTTAATGAGTATCTTATTTTATTTTAAGTTTTATGATTATTCCTCTATAGCTTTCCCTCAATCTAATTATTCCTTCACTATCAACAGGAATTAACCATTTATAAGCAATAGCTGCTTGTATAAACCCTTCAGAAAAAGTATTTAATGACTGAAACACACACACACAAATATACACATACACATATATAAACATGTGTATGAAGTTCTTCTCCTCTGTGTATATCCTTATAATACTAAGCAGATATAGAGGGCTTACAGGGAAATGGACCAGTAAAGCAAATTATAATGTATAGAACTTTGAGAAAGAATTTAGCAAAAGCAGACTCAGCTGATAAGATAAAAGAGTCATGCAAGGGAATCTATCATGTAATAGGATGCTTTGGTGTTGCAAAGGCCTGTGACAAAATGTTTTTCTCTTTTTAAGTAAAATTTTTATTCTCATTAAAAAATACTAGGCAGATAAACAAATAATTTTCTTTATTTCCAGATTATTACTCAAGAACTTGTTTATCCTGAAACGACTTCCAAACCAGTAACTGAAAACTGTAGCCGTCATCAAAGGCCGCTGCCTACTTGAACAAAGCATATTTGTTTGCTTGTTTGTTTATTTGTTTTCCAACAGTCTTTAAATAAGCTAAGGCCACTGACTTCTGGCTTTTTCCTTTCTAGAAAAGCAGCTGGTACAAAATAAGCATACACATTCCACATCTTCTAGAACACATATTCCAGGTTTTAAGTCCTTTTTATTCATATATGTAAATTAATATGAAGCTAACCCAGTAGCTTTGATGGCAGTGGTTCAGACAGAGGATTCTGTGACTCAAATCATATTGTCCATTACGATTTCATTAAAACTCTGAGCCAGATGTCATACACAAAGATGGCACTAAGACTAATATTTAATAAAATGCTGTAGCAAACACACGCAGAATTGTTTTGTGTCTGACTGTACTTTCTTCCTGTAATAATAAATCATAAAATGCTAAAGATGTAATAGGCAGGCAGGTAATATGTATGCATACAGCATACATAAAGACACTTGCTCAGACACCGGATTTTTTTTAATTTCAAGTATATCATGTATTCTAACCATTTTCAGCTACTATTCCCTCTCCTTTTTTCTCCCTCAAATTTCCCCCAATTGTTAGTCTCCTTCATCACCCCCTCCTCTGTGGGTGTGTGTGCATGATTTTATATATATTGTAGAGAGCTGCGTGGAACCGTGCCTTAAGGATGGCGCGGGCTTCCGCCCTCCGCGATCCCGAAAGCCAGTGCTCTCAGTGAAAAACAACACCATATATGGCAAAGGCCGGACCCTTGCGATCATCACCCGATGATCGCAAGCTGCTTGCGTGAGCGTGGACCAATGAACGGCGCCTACGTGGCTATCCAGGGTTGGTAGCCCAGGCCTACTTAAGGGCTGGGGGAGGTTTGCCCAGAGCGAGAGAGATATCTTCGATTGTAAAAAAAAAAAAAAAAAAAAAAAAAAAAAAAAAAAAAAAAAAAAAAAAAAAAAAAAAAGTCCTGAATAAAACTGCAGTGAGAAGAGCTCCGGTGTCGCGCGTCATCCTTGCGGGTCGAGGGTGGTCGTGACAATATATATGCAATCTATGATCCACAAATGAAAAAATTACAGTATTTGTGCTCCTGAGTCTGGCTTATTTTGCTTACATTATGGTCTCTACCTATCACCACAGGACTCCAAGATACATACCACAGAGGCTCTTGCACATCCATATAGGCAGCAGTATTATTCAAACAGTAGATTTTTGAAAGAAATGGAATGTCACAGGACTACAATATTTACAATAATCTTAGTCTGGCATTGTCTTAAGGCTTACAAACTTCCTGAGGGTGGTGAGGATAACGGCTCTCAGAGTGTAGCTCTGCCCTGGACCAACAGCTTCAGCATCACTGGGGAAATGATGGGAATGCAAGTCCTTGGGTCACATTCCAAATGTCTGAATCAGGAACCTCAGGAATAGATGTACTTTAAGGAGAACATTGGGAGAATCTGCTACCCACTCATGTTTTAGGAGCACTGGATTAGGAGCAGCAGCTAATTGTGAAACAAAAGCCCTGAGATTTGATTACCAGTCCAAGGAGCCCAGGAGGCTGGTACGGAGGAACGGGGTGGGTGGGAGTGGGTACTGCAGACAAGGTGAAACCTTGCAGCCATTTTAGGTAATAGATATTTCCAAATCAGATGCAGAAGACTTGTGCCAGAAACATGTTTCTAGTGAAACCACACTCGTAAATTCCAGTCACAGTGTGCGGAGACCACCGGCGTGCATTGCGATGATTTAAAAAGGCTTGCTCTGTCTGATTGAACAATCTAAAACATTCACACTAAATTAGGCGAAGCACCTGTCGAAGAAGAGCTATGATCTCTGGGCACGCAACTAAGAGACTCCTGTCGGTACTTACATAGTCCTGGAACATCTCTAAATTCAGGCATGCAATTTTGGAATATTTTTATGGGATTGTCTTGTCACATTGACACAATGAAGGCCAGTTAAGGCCAGATCATAAATGCATATTTACTGCAAGTTCTGCACACCTAGGCAAAGCATGAGAAAAGCACTGGCTGTTCTCTAATGGGGAGATACTCATCACTATTTAAAATTGTAAACGTGCCGCAGAAACTAAGCTAAGCAGCTTCTTGTTCAGGTTATGAGTCTAAAAATTACTTTTTTTTATAACCCCGAATAAATTGTATGGCTCAAATAAGAAAGATGCTTGAGAGTTATGCTAGCTATTAAAATGTGAACCTTTATTCAAATCAGGGACTAAGGCTAGTAAAAGTATCCTAAAAAATATTGCTCTCTTGTCAAACAGTTGTAAGTAGATCTAGAAAGAATGCTGTCAGCTTGACTGGCCAGGAATTTCTCTCTGGAGTGCTTAAATGACAATGACGTAAGATAGCTCCTGCATCTTATATAGTTCCAGGGATTGTTCTGACTGGAGCTGGGGTTCAGGTGGCATTGAAAAAAAGACAAACATAAGGACTCATCAAAAAGCTGGGATCCAGTGGACTGGGACTTCTGATGTAAAATCCTAAGCAACTCAGAAAAATCAGTGTGCTTATTGCACACAGCCGAACAGGGAGGTAGGGTTATTACATACTGCTGGGTTATTACATACAGCTGATCAGGGAGGTAGGGTTATTACATTCTGCTGGGTTATTACATACAGCTGATCAGGGAGGTAGGGTTATTACATACTGTTGAATAGGGAGGCAAGGTTTTTACATGCAGCCAAACAGGGAGGTAGGGTTATTACATGCTGTTGAATAGGGAAGCAGGGTTATTACATATAGCCAAACATGGAGGCGGGGTTATTACATACAGCCAAATAGGGTTGTGCCTGCGTCAACAAAGCACATGTATTCAGGACTTTGCTTGCCCCCTATAGGTAGTTACATATTTAACAGTATTTGATAGCTTCTTTAGATTATACAGTAGCGTTACAAGGTTAAAAAGAAATAAAACTGACTTTTTAAAAGTCATTTATCTGAGAGAATTCTATCTCTCCTGCCTTTTGTATTGAATATGAGGTTCTTTCTCATATGAGCCGCTGTACTTTGCACTACAGTGGGCAGTATATCTCTAGTTCTCATGCCTACTAAACACCCTTATCATTAGTCATCCATTGTACAAATGAGACTACGTTTTGAGTTAGCTATTCTCCTTATTCCTGCTCTGTGACCCAGGAAGATGAATAGTTGTAACTATGTCACCCCAGCTTGCTGATTCTCTTGCCTAGACCTGACCTAGCTCACGTGGAGCATAAACAGAAGACTACAATACAAAAAGAAAGTGAAATAAAAGAACTGATTTTGTGAGGACTGGGGAGAAGGGTCAATGAGTAAGGGCTTGACTTGTAAACATGTGAACCTGAATTTAGATCTCCAGCATCACGTCAAAAAGCACAGTCTAGTACACCTTTAGGCTCAGTGCTGGGTACTATAGTAGAGATGGGATAATGCCTAGGGCTTATTGGTTGATCAGTCTAGCGTTAAGTCTGAGAATCACATGGTGAAAAGACCAAATCCATAACAGTCCAGTTAAAGCAAACTGTGTTTTGGGGTGCACTGGCCAGATGGCTATCTAACCCTAAGTTGCGGTTTGAGAGAGCAGTCACTGCTGGTCTCTTGAAGTTTGTTTTATAGGAGAGACAAGGCACTCGCAGCAATGAGATAGTTGTGTATTATACATTATTAGAAAGCTGCAATGAAAGGGAAGGAACAAGGAAAAGGATATGCATCATGTGAAAGGGGTTGCAAGCACTTTACATCAGGCCTAAGAAACAGGAACTTATTCTCTATTACAAAGAGAAACCTTAACTTGCAAGGACTTAACATAAGACAAAGAGAAACTTATTCTTAACTGTCTTAAAAGCAAATAGAACTCTAAACATGCAAGGTGTATTTTTCTTGTTGTGGTTTCTCATTTACTTGCAAGATATATTTGTCTAACTTTGATCTCACTCTAGCCAATCAGGGAGTCAGTGAGCTAGCTCCATGTTCAGTAAAAGACATTGTCACGAAAAATAAGGTGAAGAGTGACAGGGGAGGACACCTGAGACTGGCTTTAGGTACACACACACACACACACACACACACACACACCCTCAAGAACTGATTTTTGTTGCTTTTCCCAGCAGGCTATCACCGCTTGGCTGAATTCTCTACCAAAGACTACATTTGCTCTTGGGTCCCATCTAATGATTTACTTCCACTGGCTCTCGTTGTTTTTTCCTCTTTTGTTTCCTTTAACCTTCTTCTGAATTGAACACTTGAGTGTGCCATCTTTCCCCATTGCTTAATACAACTTTAAAGGGACATCTACAGGATGCACAATGGCAACAAGGACACATAAAAATTAGAAAATTATTTCTCATAGTTCAGGAGTCTGAAGACAATGTTTAAGATGCCAGTAGTCCCAATGTCTACTTCATAGATGTTTCCCATAACCATGCCCTCTGTCTGCCTATGGGTAGATGGACAAAAAGGACCTAACAGACCCAATCATAAACTAATATCACTGTTTAAGTTAGGGTTTTTATCGCTGTGAAGAGACACCATAATCATGGCAACTCTGGAAAGGAAAACATTAAATTGAGGTGGCTCACTTTTCAGAGGTTCAGTCCATTATCATCATGGTGGGGAGCTGTAGATGGAAGTTTCTGTCTCACCCAGCCCTGCAGTCATCCAGTCCCAAAGAAATACACAGAAGTTTATATTAATTATTAACTGTTTGGCCTATTAACTCAGGCTTATTATTAACTAGCTCTTACAAATTAAATTAATCCATAGTTCTTGTCTATGTTTAGCCACATGCCTTTGCACCTCTCTCAGTAAAGCATTCTCATCTTGCTTCTTTTACATCTGGCTGGTGACTGCATCTTTGCCTTTCCTCCTCCCAGAGTTCTCTTAGTCTGATTGTCCCGCCTATGCTTCCCACCTGGCTACTAGCCAATTAGTGTTTTATTAAACTAATATGAATGACAAATTTTTACACTGTACCCTGAAGAGAGTACTAAGTTCTTGGATGAGGGGAGAGCCCTTATGACATAGTCACACCAAAGGCAACACTTCTTAATACCGTCACCTTGGCATGAGAATTCAACAGCTGAACGTGTTAGAGGACAGGGCACTTAGACAACAGCAAGTCTTTTTTTTTATTTTTTATTGAAAAAAAATTCTGCCTCCTCCCAGCCTCCCATTTCCCTTCCCCTCCTCCCACTCCTCTCTCCCTTCCCCCACTCCTCCCCCCCCCTCCAGTCCAAAGAGCAGTCAGGGTTCACTGTCCTGTGGGAAATCCAAGGTCCTCCCCCCTCCATCTAGGTCGAGGAAGGTGAGCATCCAAACTGGCTAGGCTCCCACAAAGCCAGAACATGAAGTAGGATCAAAACCCAGTGCCATTGTCCTTGGCTTCTCATCAGACCTCATTATCCGCCATGTTCAGAGAGTCCGGTTTTATCCCATGCTTTTTCAGTCCCAGTCCAGCTGGCCTTGGTGAGCTCCCAATAGATCAGCCCCACTGTCTCAGTGGGTGGGTGCACCCCTCACGGTCCTGACTTCCTAGATCATGTTCTCCCTCCTTCTGCTCCTCATTGGGACCTTGGGAGCTCATTCAAGTCTTAATGCCATACATTTCTTTCACTTGCCTGTTTCTTGAGTTTCAAAGGAGATTTATATCACAATGTCATGTCTGTATGGCTTTTCATTCCAGCTAATCATGGGAAGTACTACAGTCAAGGTACTAATTCTCTTTGAAAGCATTCATTAGGGAATAAACTGGTACAAGGCATAATGCCCTGTGTCCACAGAGCATTTTATAGCTTGTTAAATCCCCTCACAGTCATTGACTCACTTAAAACCCTAGTGTAGAAATAATGAAAAAAAATATTGACTTTTCACTTTGTAGCTTGAGTAAAATGTTTTATGTCTTCAGAACTATCTTGGTAAGCATCTCTGTGTGTGACTGAATATCAAAGTAATGCAAGTGTAAAATGCCATAGTAGGAATTCAGAAAATGATGATCCCTTCTCTAAATTTCAAAGGTACAATCTAAGTATGCCGTAGTGTTAAAGAATAGCTACAATGCTGCCTGAATTTAAAATTTCTATCAAATATTCCATGCCCACAGACCTTGCAATATAGTTAGAAAGACAAATACTTACCCTCATTTTCCCATTTATTATTTTAAAAATCACCCCCCCTCAAAGTTTGTCACTTAAAATAGTAACCACTATTTATTGTATATTTGAATTTCTGGGAAGAGGTCAGGATAGACAGTTTTGACTCAGAACCTCTCAGGAGGGTGATTATTTTGGCTTGATTAATTGGAAGATCCACTATTGGGATCTCAGTCATATAGCTGCAAGTTGATGTTGGACAATGTGTATCTATTTTGGTCCCAAGAGAACAATGCTGAGACTGCAATGTATTTTATAGTTGACCTAGCCAAAGAGGCACAACGTGTCACTTCTGCTATTCTATTGGTCACCAGACACAGCCCTGATGCAGTATGGAAGTTTAGTTCACAAAAGGGTGGGATTGAAAGCCAACAAAACAATAGTGATATTAGGGATCCAGATAAAGCTTACTGAGAGATGGTCTTCCGGTACCATGGGAAAGATCAGGGAGGCTGGGAGTGAGAGAGTAGACCAATACGATAAAACACCACTGAATTTAGGAACTGAAGGATCAAAAGTTTCTGACTGTTGGGATAGACCGTGACACAGAATGAGAACTTCCTAAAAAGCAGAGCAAAGAAAGGGAGCCTGGCTGGCATCTTTAAACATTGCAGGAGCAGGTTTGGGGTTAAAAAGAGGCCAAACTGAGAGCTGAAATCTCAAATAAAACAATAGCAAAGCACAACAATATGAAATGCCTACTGTCAAACAGATGTGGTTAAAGGAGTCATTCTGTTAGGAGGGTTAAAATGTTCCTGCAGCGATTTAAGTTTGAGACCTGGCAGTTGTAAGTAGTATTGAGGAAAGGATGGGTATGTAAGATACTTTGGAAGAAGACTAAGCAAATACTAGTTGTAGATAGTGGCTGAACAGAGTCAATAATGGCCTGTATGACCTGGTCAATGAGGCTGCTAAAGGCTCATTTTGCTACTTTGTCATCAAAACCGGAGGGAAGACAAGAAACTATTAGATAAGTTGAGTAGAATGGAGAACTGGGGAAAGGTGGATTTGTTGAAACTCTGTTTTAATTTGCTGCACCAATTCCTATCATTGTCTCTCATGTAACGCTTCCATTTCAGAAAAAGATCCTGAGACTTTAAATGTAATTCTTTTTGCAAACGGTACATATCACGCACTCTTTCAATAGAGATCTTGACTATTTCTCTCTAATAATGCCATGATTTAAACTTAATGGACAGCTAAGATGGTGATCTAGAAAGCAAGAAATATGAGGTAAGGGAAGCTTACTTAATTGGGGATATAGAACCCTTAATCTGCAACATGAACTAGTGAGAGTCTTTCTCTATGAAAATGCATATGATGAAAGAACAAAAATTACTCCAGTAATCATCACTTTTGACACCAAGATCCAACTAAATTGCTGCTGAAACTTGACCAGGGTTTTTATTTTCTTGCTTGGGCAGTGTTTTCTTTACCAGCTAGTGACCTCGTCTTGTGAATGTAGAAAATTTCAAGCCTTTTAATGATAATAATAGATATTTCTCAATATGTTCCTTTTTCAAAAAAAACTGCAGATCCCACAAGCTTTCCATGGTATTGCTCCCAGCGTAATGATTTGATTGATTTAAAGATGAAACAATCATCATCAAGACATATTTGCTAAATATCTCATTACACAAAGAGCCGAGCCATAATTACTTGGAACAGTTCAGATGCACACATAGGCAAAACAGAATCAGTTTTACAATATCAGTGCAGGTGGTAAATGTGCTTGAGACCAACAGGAAAAAAAATTACATCTGAAAATGTAGCGCAATGGAATAAAACCATGCTCAAAATGTTTTAGAAGGTAGGCTACCGCATTAACTAGGCATTAATCATTGACCCACGTATGTTAGAAATAATATACTAGAACACAAAGAGGGGAAACAAAACCTACCCAAGGGTAAGCTGGTGTTTCAGTTTATCTCTGTATCTTGGCTTTTTCTCCAAGCGCAGCATATCACTACCTTAAAAAAAATGCCTGATATAATATAACAGATTTTAGTCTCACCTCACAGATGCTGGCACACATCATTAATTAGATTCTACACAGAAAAAGAAACATAATGAAAACAAATACATCATTGGTTGTCAGGCACATGTAACACAAATTCATAATGACACCATTATGAATATATGATAAGAAGTATTTGGGGTACATCAATACACAGGTCTGATACATTATCAATATCATATAGAATCAACTCTAATCAAGTACAAGTACACATATGTAGGAAGAAAGAGTAGGTAAGTCTATAGAGTGTGTCAGTTGTGTCTCTACATTAATGTGGAATTGCTTGCTACCTGACCCCCAATATGTTTAGCATTGTCCTTAACACGTGATTATTGTTTGGACTTGTGGATTAAGTTACAGTCTTTTAAAGTATGAAAGTAATGTCCGGTATCTACTTGACCCTTCATGGAACCCAGAACTGTACCCAGAACATCATCAGAACTCAGAATGTATTTGATGAGAGATTCACCATGTTGACAAAGATTCACATGGCTCTCATTGCTCATCCACTCTGTGACTCCTATCATCAGGGAGAAATGTATAACTTCTGTCAGAACTGTCATGCTAAGCAAATGAGCAGCCTGTTGTGCTTGTCACAGTGACAGGGTTCAGGAAATTTGTTTCCAAAATAGGGCTCAAATAATAGGTTTTGCCTGTAACTGTTGCCAAGGCAACAGAATAAGGAGGCAACATCTCACCTAGCCGGTTACTATCTTGTATGTTTTTGTTTTATTTTGAATGTTTTCTTCATGTTCTACCGTTCGCTTCCATCATGGAAGTCAAGAAAGATTCTATGTTGATTTAGATGTGCTAAGGGGTATGCTATATTTTATATTTATATTAGCTATGTTTATATCTGTATCTATATTTATATCTTTATATTTTACTCATTAAATCTTATCCATTTTCTATTTTACTAAGGTTGGTGAGATCAAGAGTGTCTATGAAGAAGGAATTGCATAGGTATAACATAGTTCATTGGGGAAAATTAGCTCACAATTTGAAGGTTATTGCACTAGATTGGTTGTAATAAAATGCTACTGCTAAATATGGAGTAATTTTAGTCTAGAGTGAGACCTTGGGTGTCAAGGAGAAAGTTCTGTTAAAAACTTAGCTACATGGCTGTATTTCACAGCATGATTCACAATTAAGAGCAAAGAGCAAGCCAAATTGTTTTCAAAAGTGTTCATGGGGACCATTAAGGGTTTATGACAACATTATATAATGAATACTTAAATTATACTATGCTGTTTGAGATTATCCAAATCTCATCAAGTGAAGTCTAACTCTTGAAGGTAATTACAGATAATTCCCTAAGTCTTATCCTTACAGGTTCCTAGTAGGAAATAAATTTGAGACCCCAAAGTCAGATGGTCCATTTTTTAGCATATGCTAGAATCATTTCTGCAGATTCTCTAAGAGAACCATCCCCAGTAAGAGTGACCATGCTCACTTTCTGGAAATGTACCACAGTGCTATAGAACTCCATAGGATAGTAAAGTTGGTAAAGTTAATACTACCTAGTTACCTATATTGAGACAAAAGTTAACTCTTTTCATTTCTGCTCACCAACCATAGTTACAGCAACTTGAGGTCACACAACTAATATGTTTTCCGATAAAAACAGCTTCCTGGTAGATTGAATTATTTTCACATTTCTTTCCTCCTGATCTTAGAACCCTAAAATAGGAAAAGGGAAAAGGTTTACAGGATGCTGTGGCAATCTCCCTGGTTCCTACATCTTCCTTATTTCTTCTAGTGATGGCTTAGGTAGGGAATAAGGCTTCATAAGCAGAATGAGACAAAAAGAAATAATAAGTTGAGAAGATCTATGGCAGACAGTTAATGTGGACAGAGAGAGGAATGGGATATTTTTAAAGGGAGGAAATTCAGTGGAGAGAATCCCACATTCCCCAGCAGGAAGTGGGATGGAGGAGGAAAGTACTATCCATAAGAATTGGGCATCCGCCCTGTTACCTCCCCCAGACAATCTTGCTGGACAAGACCAGAACACTCCAGACCTTCTCTATCCATATCCAGAGAAACTCAACTCCTGACCTGAACTGTCCATATCCAGCTCTAACTTCACAGGCCACGCAGATGGGAGCCACTCCACAATCTTTTGCCTCTAAACTCCATCAACCCTGATTTCTTAAGTTCTTCGTTGACTTCCTTGATGACTATCTGTCTCTGCTTGGTGTACTGACAACCCATATGAATTTTCTAGTTTATTGGAAGTGCAGATATGGTGGCAAAGAGTTTCATAGCACTCATTTGATTCTCCAAAAATTATCTTCCAAACCAGTCTGGTACACAGTTCTTTCAGTCTCTTAAATATCTGCAGGTTTTATTTGTTCTCTTTGTTCATCATTATTTCCTGCAGAGGGGACTTAAATATTCAAAATTTACAAAAGATTATGAATAGGTATCAGCATTTCTGCTTTGTCCTCCTTTATTAGACTTCAGCCAACATGAAGGCAGAGAGGATCCCATACTAAACTCTTAACATACACACATTACTGTGTACTCCCTTACTTTTCTCACTCTTCCAATCCACAGAAGTCTGGATGTGTGATAGCTTGTATTGACTGTCAAATTGACATGTTTTAGAGTCACTAGAGAAACATCCTCCTATGCGTATCTGTGAAAGATACACAATTAAACCCAGTGAGGTTCAATTGAACTGGGAAGATCCATCTCCCTTATTAGTTTCTCTACTTATCCCATCTCTAAACACACACATGAACACACACACACATTGTTATATACATACATACAAAATTAAAACAGGAAGGGAAATTTGAAACTCCACTAGTGAATTCAGACTGCCCTGCATTTCAGAGTTTTGCTCTCCGAAACCATCTCAGAAGTGATGGGTTCATCAGTTGAGCTCCCCAAAGAGGAGGCACTGTCCATCAACTTGTGCCCTGGCCTAAAAGAGTAAATAAAAAGGAGGAAGCAAGTCAAGCACCAGTATTCATCGCTCCATGCTTGCTGAGGGAAGATACAATGCCTCGAGCTCCTGCCACCCTACCTTCCACACCATGATGGACCATGTTCCTTTTCAAAATAACCTTTCTTAAGGAGAACCCAAAGAAAAACATATAGGCATCCTCCTGAACATTAACCTTCATCAGGCGATGAAAGGAGACAAGAGACGGAGACCCACATTGGAGCACCGGACTGAAATCTCAAGGTCCAAATCAGGAGCAGGAGAGAGAGCACGAGCAAGGAACTCAGGACCGCGAGGGGGCACCCACACACTGAGACAATGGGGATGTTCTATCAGGAACTCACCAAGGCCAGCTGGCCTGGGTCTGAAAAAAGCCCGGGATAAAACCGGTCTCGCTGAACATAGCGGACAATGAGGATTACTGAGACCTCAAGAACAATGGCAATGGGTTTTTGATCCTACTGCACCTATTGGTTTTGTGGGAGCCTAGGCAGTTTGGATGCTCACCTCACTAGACCTGGATGGAGGAGGGTGGTCCTCGGACTTCCCACAGGGCAGGGAACCCTGATTGCTCTTTGGGCTGACGAGGGAGGGGGACTTGATTGGGGGAGGGGGAGGGAAAGGGGGAGGTGGCGGTGGGGAAGAGACAGAAATCTTTAATAAATAAATAAATAAATAAACAAATAAATAAAAAATAACCTTTCTTACGTAGAGCTGCCTCTTGTCGAGGATTTCGTCACAGCGATGAGGAAAGTAACTGATACGAAGTCTGAGAGCTGAGTCGTGGACAGTGCTTCTCTCCTCCACTCCGCTCGATGCCTCCATTTCTCCCCGCTGCCTTCCTCCCTTTGAGGAAAAGCTTTCTCACCCAGCTGCCACCTCAAGCTCTTTCCAACCTACTCTTCCTTTGCGACTCATTCTAGAAAGTTCCATGATGGCTTTTTATAGGTGCAAAAAGTTTATTTATGAAAAAAAAAATTTTACTTTTCCCTCACATTCCACCCCCATTTACACTGCCTTTTATTACACTGCCTTTTGTTACCTCTTGCGTCTGAATGGTGTACTCCTTCCATTTCTGTTTCCTTTGTCAACACTGAGAGGGACTCTGGCCATCTTGGCACTTCATAATCACCAAGTGCTTTCTGAATTCCTTAAAGAGGGTTCAGCACATTTCTAGGAGATAGAGAAAATTAGAGCATCAGAGAGATTTAAAATTTACATAGAAGACAGTGCGAGAGATAGACCTCTGTGTGGTCTGTCAATGTGGTGTTTCTCACCAGAGTCACAGAGTTGGTTTTCATAAAATTCTGAGAAATTCTGAAGTCCTCATGACCTGTGTTGTCCTCCCACCTTGTTCAGAGAAGTATCTGTTTAACTCAGTGTCGGGCATATAAAGTCATCAGATATACAGCCTGAAACCTGAACTCACATAAACTTTCCCTGAATATGTACTTGAAATGTTTTAAATATATATATTTAAATATATATATTATATATATTAAATTATATATATAATTTAATGGATATATATATTTTTTACTTCTAATGATATCTGAAGCTAATATTTAATTTCAAGATTTTTGGGTAAAGATTCTCTTGCAGGGTATGGGGATACCTGCATTTAATCCCAGTGCTTGGGAAGCAGAGGCAGGGGAATCTCTTTGAATCCAAGTCCAGTCTAACCTTCATACGAAATTCTAGGTCAACAAAGGCTACAGAGTAAGACCTTGCCTAAAAAAGAAAAAACACAGAGGTTCTGGTTTATTTTCATTCTCTTCCAGAATATATGTATCAAGTGTTCAGAGTTGTGGATATTAGTGATGATGACACCTCCCATTTTTGGTTCACTTCACACGGTGCTCTAGTGCACATTATGTTGCATCTAAAACTGCACTTGCGATTCTTATGACAACTGTGTTTCTGACTTGAGCCTCTGACTCATAACAGCCTCTTTGACTCTAACAGCTGATAATCCAAGGAGAGCAACCCACCTGCTCTGAGCATCCCTAACTCCCTCGGCTTCTATATAATTTTGCTTTCATTCCATGACCTAGCTACAATGCTAATGATACAGTTTATCTTTCTTTTCCTCCCTCCCTTCCTTCCTTCCTTCCTTCTATCTTTATTTTTTCTATTTATTTAATTTAAGAAATGATGTCAATTACTGCCTGAAAATCATGCTATAGTCCAGGTTAGCCTCAAACACACTCATAACCATCTCCTGCCTTTGATTCCAAAGTAGTGGGATTAAAGGCATGAGCCAATGCACCTGGTTTGGTTCCCACTCTTTCTACCTGGTCCTGCAGGATTGACAAGGTCGTTTGCTTCTGGAGTTAGGCTTTGTCAAGAAAAAGGCCAGACTGATTCTCCTGTGACTTTGGCTCCATGGATGAATGTTTTCCCTACCTACTAAAAACTTCTGAGCAGGAAATCATAGTTCTCACCCTTCTGAGAGGTCATCAGGAGAATGGGATAAGAAAAGAAGGAATCTTCACCATCCAGTTTAAAGACCCTAAGTGGATCACCATCTTCATCCCTCATGAAACTCTAACGTTTAAATACAAAGTGCTTCAATGAATTATGCCCATGGCTCTGAAGGCAGGCAGCTTGTGGGTTTCTGTTTGTTGTTGTTTGTTTCTTTATTTATCTGAATGGCATTTGGTGTCTATACAAAAGGAAGTGAACTTTGGAACATCTGTGATCATCTTAAACACAAAACCGTGGAGAAATGTTGAGCAAGGCCCCATCCCACAGCTTGACGTTTTCTCAGTGTGCATACTTGTTCATGTGTGCATGTGATTGCCGATGTCGATTTTCTTCAACTGCTCTCTACTTTATTTTCTGAGATAAAATCTCTTACTAAACTCAGGGAACCATTAATTTTGCTAAACTGGCTGGCCAGTAAGTCACAGAGATTCTCCTTTCTCCATCTGCCCACCCCTAAGATTACAGGGACATACTACTGTGCCAGGCTTCTTCAATGTGGATTCTGGGGATCAAATTCAGGGCCTTATGTTTGTGTGGCAAATATTTTGGGAATAAATCATCTCCCCAGCCCACAAAATTTTTTCTTATGTATATTTTAACTCTACTACTGTAAGACTTTAAGACAATCCTGAAGCCATTTTTGACAATTCTAAATCCTCTCAGCCTCTGTGCCATAGTGCTTCCCCTCCTCCCCTGGGAACCAAGGACCTAACAGCTACACTTGCACGTACTCAGTTCCTGAACAATTACCCATATACATATGCTTTGGTTCTGTCCCCTGGGAAACGAGGTCAAAATGACCTCTTACCTCATCTGATCTGGCAACAGCTCTCCAGTCAATTATTGGTAATAGCCCTTT
>NW_026068007.1:871466-942805 GCF_014885135.2 Alexandromys fortis
GACTTTAAGACAATCCTGAAGCCATTTTTGACAATTCTGAATCCTCTCAGCCTCTGTGCCATAGTGCTTCCCCTCCTCCCCTGGGAACCAAGGACCTAACAGCTACACTTGCACGTACTCAGTTCCTGAACAATTACCCATATACGTATGCTTTGGTTCTGTCCCCTGGGAAACGAGGTCAAAATGACCTCTTACCTCATCTGATCTGGCAACAGCTCTCCAGTCAATTATTGGTAATAGCCCTTTCAAATAAGCCAATCAGAATAGTCAAAGAACAACCCCCCTTGCTTCTGTGGCCCCTTTAAAAGTAGACTATACCCGCTATTCGAGGTCCCTTGGCTTCCCGAATGCTGGGGGACCCTGTCATGACAGAATTAATAAAATCCTCATGCTTTTGCATCGGCTGTGGTGTATGAGATGGTCTCTGGGGGCGACTCCTTCTCGGTGTTTGGACGCCAGAGTCCAACACTACTACTGATTTCTTTTCTGTAATATTGCATATATAATTTTCAGGGTTCTTTTTTTACAAATTCTTTCTATTAATCAGAAGTAGAATATGTTCAGCAACAAGAGTGTCACTGACCTGCAAGAATTAAAAACTGGACAGGCTCCAAAACTTCAGCGAAACCCTGTCTTGAAAAATCAAAAAAAAAAAAAAAAAGAATTAAAAAACAAGTGGAAAGACACAAGGAGAGATTCTAAAGATTAACATAAGGAGATGGCAGATCACTGCCGGCTGCCACAGTGAGAAAAGTCTGCAGAAGGTCCTCTTAGTCAGACAGGAGTATTTATATACTGAATAAGTCATCCCATATTTCCTGAGAGAAAGACTTCAGGTTGTTTGTACTTAGAAGTTTAAAGTATTCCAAGATATACTTTTAAGTTATTACTATATAGATGATTCATTACAAAACAAGCAAACCGGTAAAATTTGAATGTGATTTATGTGATGGGTTTATAACAAATATAAATTGATTTCTTTTTTATTACTACATTCCCAGAGTAAGTACATCTTGTAAAAATAGAGGAAAAGAGATTTTTTAAAAAATTTATAAAAAAGAGTTGGTGGCTGGGAAGATGGTTCAGTGGATAATGTGTTGTCATACAAGTGTGAGTACCCCAGCACCCATGTGAGTGTGAGCACCCCAGCACCCATGTGAGTTTGATCACCCCAGCACCCATGTGAGTGGCAGGTGTGCATGGCAGCCCACCTCTATAGACACCAGAGACAGAGAGGGGGTCTCCTCTGAATATCCCACTAAAGCCAGACTACACAGACTATGAATTCTGGGTTTAAGTGAGAGATTCACCTCAATAAAAAAAGATAGAGAGCAATCCAGGAGGACCTCAGACATCATCCTCAGGCTTTTATAAGCAAGCAGCCCCCACACACACACATAAAACATCTATATATACATAAGTACGATACACAACATACACAGGGACTTGCAAAACTTCTAGTTCCTATAAATGTTTAAAGGAACGGGATGTTCCATCTGTCCTGGAATTTAATCTCTTTTCCTCCAAAGGCTGAAAACACCCTCGGAGACCTGAGCAAACCCAATGACAGCCAAGGCAATGTCAAGCCACTACGGTGTTTCTGAGGATGCTCCCAAACCTTGTTAGAGTAGGCGTGCAGCTCAGAGTGTAGACGAGGTTTCCCAGAGGCATAAGTGGTGCCTCACTTGTTCCAATTTGGATTCCTCCTTAGCTGCCTCCTACTTAGCTTTTCAAGCTTGTTACTATTCTGGTTTTCAATAGTACCAAATCCTAAAGCAGTCTATAAAACTGTATTGCTCTGCTTCACACAGGAAAAAAAAAATCCCACATTTTTTTTCTTTTTTGCATCTCCTGCTGGGAACTGTGGCTGTAAATATTGACAGGCTCAAAAATGCTGTGACCCTTCAGCATCCAGGCATGTTGGTCTGTTGCTTTGCCTCCATTTTATAGCTTTTTTTTTTTTTTAAAAAAAATGGACTTTTGTAGTGAGATTCGGGGGCTAAAATTCTCTTCAAAAAGTGCATTTCTCATGACATATTAATATATGCAGGTAAAAAAAATCCCTTCCAGAAAGGAGCCGTAAGATGCATTTTTCTAGCCCCCTCTCCAATATAATTTGACTCCAAGTACAATGTAAGGCAATGGCTTATTAATGTTCATCACTCAGTGTTACATTCCTGTTTTTCACCTAGGGAGGTGGCTTTTTCTGTCAGAGTTACACATCATACCTTGCTCCATCTCAAAGATGTTATGCCACACACCTGTGTTCAGACTCTCCTGGGACACACGTGGTTACTTCTCCACACACCAGGAGAGGGGCTGCCTGACATGCTCATCCTGACTCATGGGTCTCCCCAATCCTGAGCAAGCCTAGCACAGGCTGAGGCGGCACCAAGACCAAATAGGTGGGCTTTCCTGTTCCTATCCCCTCCTGGACCCCAGAACCAAATGGAAAGTCTGCTCTCCTACATCAAGCCGTGGCCTCCACCCTGTGATCAGGTCTAGTCTTATTTTGTCTCAACCCTTGGAATTTCAGATTCTTGTCCTTTCTTTCAGTCTCATGGAAAGAAGAGCCAGGTTCAGGCAAAAGTGAAAATGTCGTTTATCTTACTGGCAGACATTTATGCTCCTATGTCCCCCCAGTGCTTCTCAACAGCCTTAAATAGGTCTTGTTCTCACAGTCACTGGATGTTGCTCTCCGAAGTCTCCTCAAAAACTCATCATAACTGGGAAAAGAAAAACAGTCATGAGTTCCCTACAAATCCCTCCTCTCAAGTGATAAGTGTTTGAGATTTGTCTACTCTTATATAATTCCTTTGTGCAAATCTTCCATCCAGGGACACCTCCCCTAAATGGTGGTGATGTGTTTGGGGAAATAGCGGGGGAAGGAAACCTATTGTGAAAGGGAAGGCTTTGAAGAGTCTACTGTAAGGAAACTGGTAGTTTGAATTCTAATTGGTCTTAATAAGAAGAACTTGGAGTCAGATTTAGGGGTATATGCTGAAAGATCAGAGAAGCAGAGCAGCCAGCCACTAGAGTTCTTACCTCAACTGAATCCTCAGACCAAAGGGGCGATCCTGTCCCTACGAATCCTCAAACTGAATTCCGTTTCTTTGAAACCTCAGACAGATCCTGAGCTCCTTGTCTCCTCCTACCTCATATTCCCCTCTCCACCCAGCCACATTACTTTCTGTCTCCACCTCCCTAGTGCTGGGATTAAAGGTGTGAGCCACTCCTGCTTGGCTATGTTTCTCTAGATTCAATCTGTTATAGCCCAGGGTAGCTTTAAACTCACAGAGATCCTTCTGCCTCTGTCTCCTGAGTGCTGGGATTGAAGGTGTGTGCCACCACTGCCTGTGGCTAACTGGTGTGGATGGCCTCTTATCTTCAGGCAAGTTTTGTTTGTTACAAGCAAAATATCACCACAGAGGCTTTCTCAGGAAGGGGTTTGAGTGGATGGCAATTGTTCCAAAACCAGTTCTGCATTCCTTGATTAGCAATATCTAATTATTCCATGGGAACGTGGTTTCTCCTGCTGGGATGTTGTCTGATGAGACCCCTGATGAATACGTCCAATTCCTGACCTGCCAGAGTGTGTACATGACATCGACATGGCTGTATGACACCGTGAATAGAGGACATGGCATTGCAGCTGACTCATCCTAACTAAGGAAAGATGTCTCTTGGTTCCTGGGGATGGGGAGCAGGGCATCCGATCAGAGGCTGCTTCCCCAGTTTCATGAATTATTCAGTGCAATTTTAAAAGTTTCTTTATAAATTAAATTACCCCCAAATCAGTTGATATTGTTAGCCAACAAAGACTCTGAAATGTTTCAGGATATGAATGTGGGAACATGATACAGTATTGGATGAGTGGTCAAAAAGCCTCATCCCAGCTGTTCTTCTGAGACAGACTGAAACAATAGCTTTCCAGCCATGTCTTTCTGCCAGCCACGTATTTCTGCCAGGACTCTGGATCGGAGGAGTCTCTTCATTCAGCACATCTGCCTCTCCTGGGTCTCTTCTTAACCCACACTCTCCTCCATGCAAATTCTGCTCCTTATACCTCTATGGCTTGACACAACACTGAAAACTTTAGACTCCGTTGAACCGTTGTGTCTGACAGAAATGTGCTACGTCCTTCACAGGTATCGGTGGGAAAGATATTCTCTAGGACGAGTTCATCTCAAAGGTCCTCTAAGTTGTCTGTCTTGGAACTGAACGAATACAGGTTTGTAAACGTATAACTGCTTAAGGCAGGTTATAAAATCAGTTCAAAGCCAGGCAAACAGGAACCCAGGAATAGAAGCAAATATCAAATCTCAAAAAAAATGGAGGCATGAATAAAAAAGTTTGTGAGAGTTACTTTAAATGTGAACATAAATTGTAGCAAATAGGTAGCTGGGATTCAGGAGATTCACTGCACTTTTGAGCTCTAGCACAGGGCTTCACTGAAAATGAAAGGGAAAAAAAAGACACCTTGAGATGTATTTGCCGTATCTTGTGTTTAGAAATTTTACTGAACTAAACAATAAGGTTATTATTGTGGTATTAGCTAGGGTTCTCTAGAGTAACAGAACTTCCAGAAAAAATATATATGTATATATACTGAAAGCAGATTTATTAGAATGACTGCGGTCCAGCTAATCCAAAAATAGCTGCCTATGAATGGAAGGTTCAAGAATCCAGTAGCTGTTCAGCCCATCAGAACTGATGTCTCAGCTGGTCTTCAGTATCCCAAAGAAGTAGGCTCTTGTTAGCAAAACAAGAGTAAGAGCAAGAAAAGAGAGAGCTTCCTTCTTCCCTGTCCTTATGTAGGTTTTCATCAGAAGATGTGACCTATATTAAAGATGTTTTCCCACCTCAAAGATCTAGATGAGAAGTGGTTCTTCCCACTTAAAATGATTTAATTAAGCAAAAATTCCACAAAGGTGGGCCCAGTCATTTTGTGGTTTTAGTTAAGTCTGGATGTATTCAAGCTGACAATCAAAATAGCCATCACAAAAGCAAGATTAACTACCTAATAAAGGGGCTAGGGAAATGTCTCAGTTAATAAAGTATTTGCCATACAAGCATGAGAACCTGAGTTCTATCTTTAGATCCCATTTAAAAAGCACATACGGTCTCATTTGTAGCCAGCCTCAAACTTGCCCTGTAAACCAGGCTGGAGCTCACAGAGATCTATCTGCTTCTTCCTCCCAAGTTCTGGGACTAATGGCATGGGCCACCACACCCAGCAGTGCCATACAAGCAATAGCCATTCTATGGAGTTAGAGACAGGTGAATCCTTAGGGTACTCTTCAGGTCAGTGAGAGACCCTGTCTCAAAACACCGAGGTAAACTATCCCTACAGAACAATACTCACTGTTATTATTCTCTGAACTTCATGGCATATGTACATATGCACGCACACACACACACACACACACATGACCACATGCAGTTGTACACAGATATCCATGCACACAGAAAATAAGTTTCTAATTAGAAATATTTCAGAGGACTTTCACAGAAAACCAGTACCCCAAAGAACTTGGTATCTGGTGTTCTTGAATGATTTATTTCACATTAATGAAATGTATTATAAATGTGATACAAAAAAGAAAAATAGATCAAATAAATCAAATAATGAGCTAAAATGAAACATGAGTTAAACATTAAATCATTATGATTTTGAAAAATTAAAATTTAAAAAGTACCATGCTAATAGCCATAATTCCTGCTTGCTGTTACTGGCTTTGTTAACTAGGAAAATATCAGGAATATTGACATCAAAACCACAAAGTCACAGCCTTAAATGACCAGTCAACTTTGACACAACCCAATTAAATCTTTGTAATAACATTTTTATATGAAATCAAAATTTGGCTTTTTCTGTTTTTTCTTTTTTTATATTTTACACACCCAAGCACATGCACACACTACAAACATAAGGGTTCTCAGGCTGACAATATTTAATACAGATCTATTTGGACACTTAAAAGAGCATGCTGTTTGATTAGATTTTTTCATACCCTAAAATTGCTTCAGTTCATGTGGGATAAACCCATATGTTTATGATGGTCTGCAATTTCTGCAAATTGTTCACCATATGGTGTTATGAGAACATTTAAAACTGTGTTGGACCCTGGCTGTATTAAAAATCTCAGCAGTTCATGCATGCTTTTGAAGATGGGTCTAACTTTATTTTTTTGTATACCTTTTATGTTTCTTTTTCATATAACAGATGGGATACATTTGAACAAAGAAGGGAAATAATTACATTTTGAAAGTCAATCATCAATTTAAGTAGCTCCTTGTCCTGGATATGAACATCCACTCAGGAAACTTTTAACAATTTCAGCAATAATTACATTGGCATGATATGATGGCTATATAATTGATGATAACAATTGTACTCTTGTGGAGTCTGGTTTACCTAAGCAATTTGCTTTGAGAAGTGATGCTTTGGTTATCGTCTAGCTGACTTCACAGTGGTCCCAACAATATTTCTCCAAGAAGCATGAGATATAGGATATACCAGCTCACAAATGAACTGGAAAGCACCAAGAAATAAGAGTGATGGCTCATAAAATCACTTTATTGCATAGACTGAACCCATGGCATACACAGTTTTTAAGTCAAGCATTTGGCTTACCATTGAGTAACACATTGTGCCCATTCTTTCCATGTTATCCTGAAATGTTTAGGAAGTGAAGGAAATAATTTCTTACCATCATGTTGACCAACTCCTGCATGCATCAGGAAAAGCCATTGAAAGAAAAAAAATTCTGTGGGAAAGAACACAGAGATGCTTATAAAAACTCAAGATTAAAGCCAGATGTGGTGGGTCAGGCCCTTAAACCCAGTGCTAGGAAGGCAGATCTCTGTTGTAATTTTAAGACCGGCCTAGTCTCTCTCTCTCTTTCTCTCTCTCTCTCTCTCTCTCTCTCTCTCTCTCTCTCTCTCTCTCTCTCTATATGTGTGTGTGTGTGTGTGTGTGTGTGTGTGTGTGTGCATATATAATGCTGAATACATAGTGAGACTCTCAAAAACTTCAAGATAAACTGTTAGACAGAGTATTTAGTTTCTAGAAAAATTTAATAAGACTTTATTTTTAAGCAAAAGAAAAGAAAAAGATGAAAAGAAAACTAAAACAAAAGAGCAGAACCAGCTTCAAATATGCCACTAGTAATGAATGTAAACAGATTTGATTACAAAGGAAGAGAATATCTGATTTAGATTAAAAATAAAAGTTATAACCATTGTAGGTGGCATATCTAAAGCAAACAGACATTTTACATGGATCTAATTTACATGGGAAATAGTAAAAGACAAGATATTTTGAGTTTTTAGAGCATGGGGACCACGGGAGAGGGTAGAAGGGGAAGGGAGAGGAAGGGAGGTGAGCAGAGAAAAATGTATAGCTCAATAAAATCAATAAAAAAAGAAAAGAAAAGAACATCATTAACACACCAAAACAAGCTCAAGGAAAATATATAAAAAAGAAACAAGGGACGGAGCTTGGAGGCTTCTCACATTGTCTTACTTTCTATTCTTCCTTTTGCTTTCTGTGTGCAGCTGAGGTATGATCTCTCAGCTTCCCATTCCTGTTGCCATGTATTCCTTGCCATCATGAACATCTAGTCCTCTGGAACAATGTGTCAAAATAAATTCTTCCTTAAGTTGCTTTTTGCCTTATTTCATCACAGCAACAGAAATTAAGTAGCATACATGTTATGCGAGATAGCTTCTAGTTCAACTTTTCCGTAGAATTAACATTTTGTTGCCATTTAATTGCAGTTTTTTTCCTTTTTCTAGTATCTGGTTAATGTTTTCTTTTTATGATCCCATTTGTATATTGCATTTTCGCTGTTGCTGCTGTCCAATATATTTTTAATTTCAAAAGTTACACATCTCATGTTTACACTTTTTAAGTGTGTAAAATTAACTATTATATGAGTTAATATTATCTGCAAGTTTTCCCCTCTCATTATGCTCCATAATCCCTTTAGATCTTCAAAATGTGTCTTAGAGACTCTCATCTATCTACATCTACCTGCACATACACAGCCACTTACCTTTCATTTTGTTTTGTTTTCTATCAGACTCCCTGCACTATTTATTGTTCCATACCTCCCTTCTTATTGTATAGCTAAGCCTTCCCTTCCCTTTACTCCCTGCGCTTCACATGAGTATCTATTATATTGAATAGAATCAAGCATACAAATGGAGTTCTCACATAGCAAACATTAGCTATTCTTGATAGCAGCATTATCATAATAATTGCTAGAAGAGAATGCAATTACCCTTGTCATGACTTAGATTATTTTCCTCATTTAAAAATGCAGCTTATAATATATGTATATTCTTATACAAAGATCTTATTATACTTATTTAAGCTTTCTTTGAAGGAAGGTGGTATTTATTTATTTAGGCGGTCATAGATGCTGTTATATATATTTTGTAATATAGTAAGTAAGAGGAAGTACTCAAGAGGACCTTAGCATTCCAAGGCAAACTTCTGCATTATCTTGTTGACGGTGTGGCAGGGGCTCCAGGGTGATTTGGTTGGATGCACAAGTGGGTAATGCATTCTCTTGGCTTCATCAGAATTTACCATTAAACGAGGGAGCTACCCAGCTGCTCACACTGAGAAGCCGCCCTTAGGGAAGAAGTCCTCTTAGGGAGAGTTGACTTTCCTTCATACCACATTACTAAAGTCTCTTTAATATGAGAAACCTTTGAAACAAAGGAACAAGCCAGAGTGCTCCATGATAAATGATTCAGTCGGTAAGGTAGGGAATTGCCTGATTATTAAAAGATACTCACATATTGTTTTTTGCACAACTATTAATTTACTCTGAATTGATGGGCCCGTTTATTAAGAAGGAAGAAATAGACTCTCTTAGTCCTGAGCCATCTTCTGACAATATTAGCTATATTTGTATTTTTAATGAACTGAGTCCATATATTTTAGAATATTCTCCACCTTAATAATCCAATTAGCTAACAAATACCACAATATATTTTATTTTTGTTCTTAAATACAAATTGACCATACATCTAAATATTTCATTTTATATTTCTATGAATTTATTTATTTTCCTGTCTAAACTCTGAACATTGAATAGATTAGCACACATAGTAGATGCTTAGTATATTCTTCTCTAAATATAACTGTCATTATAGTATTAAAAATAATTTATATTTATCCTTTGAACAATATAACATATTGAAATGGTGAGTAGGCTTTAATTTTATAAGATATACCATAGTCAGATCAATTATCCTAGGTTCTATAATATTTTCATTTAACATTTAATAGAATTTAGAATTTCCATTCTTCCTAATTGTCTTGAATATGACAAAATATGTGTTCAAAGTAGTTGTATAATATTGTTCAGAGGGCCACTCTATATCTGTTAAATAAGACTTTAATGAGGGATGACATGGGCACATTTAAATTAAATGTGTGTCACAGAGATGACTGGTGTCTGTATAATATGAATCAGCAGATTTACTGCTTTATCGGGATCCCACACCTGGCATTACCTGGCAGTCATGACACAGAGACTGTATAGCCCAGAGACCTAGGAGAGAACCAAACATGACTGACCAAAAAAAAAGTCAATGAAATAATTCCCAATGATACTCTGCTATATTCATAGTTGAGTGCCTAGCCCAAATGTCATCAGAGAGGTACTATCCAACAACTGTTGGGAGCAGATGCAGGGAGCCACATAGAAACACTAGGCAGAGTCAGGGGAATCCCACAGAAGAGAGGGAGGAAGGATTGTAGGGGCCAGAGAGGTCAAGGACACCAGGAGAACACAGCCCACAGAATCAACTAAGCCAGGCTCATAGGGACTCACAGAGACTGAAGTGCTAACCACGGACCCTGTTTGGGTCTGAGCTAGGTCCTCTGCATACATG
This sequence comes from Alexandromys fortis, assembly GCF_014885135.2. Taxonomy (NCBI): domain Eukaryota; kingdom Metazoa; phylum Chordata; class Mammalia; order Rodentia; family Cricetidae; genus Alexandromys; species Alexandromys fortis. Next base: position 881,382 of record NW_026068007.1, read on the forward strand.
TTATTGTTGTGTAGCTTGATGTTCTTGTGCAACTCCCAACAGTGGGAGTGGGGCCTGTCTCTGACTCTTTGGCCTACTCCTGGAACCCTTTTCTTCCTACTGGGTTGCCTTGTCCTGCTTTGATATGAAGGTACATGCCTCGACTTATTGTAACTTGTTATTTCGTGTTTGGTTGAGGGAAACAGAAGAGTGGATTTGGGGGAGAAGAGATATGGGAGGGGGCTCTTAGAGAAGTGGAGAGAGGAAACCTGTGACCAGGATGTAATGTATGAGAGAAGAATTTTAAAAAGGGAAAACACATATGGGTGTGTATTGTTCTAATGACTCAGTTGAAAGGCAGACAGTTCCACAAACTCTTCCACATGTTGAATAGATCCTTCTACAGACACTGTAAAGATGTAGGTGGAAAGAAAAGGGATGAATGTTCTTTAAGTGCTCTTCAGTCTGTGTAAACTTCACAGTGAGTGCGGGTGTCTGCATCCTACTCTTGGCAAAATTTGTAGCTACGGAAACAACCCTGACAGCACAAGGTAAAATCCCAGCAGCCAAGCACAACAGAGGACAGAGGAATCAGATTCCTTGTTCCTTGATGCCATCTGTCTAGAATCTGAGATTAGATCTCATTTTAAAAAGTCAATTTGTTCCTCTTCAATTGGAGATGAATATGAAAAACGAATTACCCAAATTAGTTTCAAATGAACTGATGCCGAAGAACTAAATCTAAGTACAGAAGAATGCAGAAAATATATGTATATAAGTTTATGCTTTGAACAAAAAGTTTTGACAAAAATATAAAATTATAACATAGCATAGTGGGGGTTGTCAGCAGTTGTAAAATCTGATTTTTATAGATGTGTCTTCAAGCTCCTTCACTGCTCTTGAGAACTCCTAGAAGAAAGTCAAGCTTCTTGCTTTCTGTAGGGCAAAAGGGATGCTTATCTTTCGTTTCCCCACATAAACTGCCCTCTCATTTTTTATGTCTAAGAGAAGAAAGATATTAAATCACCCCTGAAATATTAAAATATTAGTTACAGAAAGTGCTGACATTTAAACTTGCATGTAAATACTCCTTGATATTTAAAGAACAGGACGAGGGTCACAAAGACCATAGAGAGACAACAGAATACATGAAAGATCCAGTAACAGCATGGTGCAGTTGAGATTGATAAGAACTTTGTCAACACAACTAAAGGAAATATCTGGAGTGAAGAATCCACATCCTGCAAAACCAGGGCATGACAACAGAGAGTAGACATTGTGAGGGGCGGCCGCTTGTTTGTCCCAGCCACCCGAAACCCAAATAATTACACCGAAACTATATTAACTAAATCACTGCTTGGCCTGTTAGCTTTAACTTCTTTTTTTTTGTTTAATTAATTTTATTTTGCTAAAGACTCATACATAGTTACTGATCATAGCTTTAACTTCTTATTGGCTAAATTTTACATTAATTTAACCCATTTCCTTGCCACATGGCAGTGCTTTACGAGGTAAAATCTCCAGCATCTGTCTCTGGAGGATCCATGGTGTCTCTCTGACTCTTTCCTTCTCCCAGAATTCAGTTCTGTCTTCCCTACCTACCTAAGTTCTGCCCTATCAGCAGGCCAAGGTAGTTTCTTTATTCATTAACCAAGAAAAGAAGCACACAGAGGGGACTCCCACATCAAGGAGAAGAGCAGGCATTAGCGACTGCTTGAGAACCACTGTGACACCCTCAGACCACTGCCTGAGGAGCTGCAATGCCAACCTGCTGAAAGCACGCTTCCAAGAAGCCTGATGGAGAACACAGAGAAGCAGCTGAAGAAAATGGCTCTCTAGAAGGAAAATATTGCCAAAGAATTCGAGGATTCCCCTGAAAGCACTCTTATTAAAAAAATATGCTCTCAATAATGATACACACACACACATATATATATATACACTCACACACACATAAACACATATATTTATACACATATACACAATATACTTCACATACACACATTCCTTAAACGTATACAGATATAATATACATGTACACTCACACACATTTGCACATATACACAAATATATACACAGGTATGCAATATACTATATATATACATATACATAAAATATACATATATACACACACTCACAGAAACACATTAGTTTTGTTGTCTTCATTGTTTATCAGTTTTCTGAAATAATTCTAAATATTTTCCTTTGTCAAGTGTGTCCACTAAAATTTCTCTTCTATCCGGTTGGAAGCCAGTAAAATATTAGACTAAATTTCCATAAATGACAGAAGCAACATTCTTATTCTCTGAAGGAATTCTGACTGTGTGTGTTTGTGTGTGTATATACTGTTTACACACCTTGAACATGGTCAGCTACAACCGGCCTCAGTCTTTACTCCTTACTACTGTCATAGACACAGTGGAAAGCCTACGGCAGTCTCACAATACACACAACCTTAAACAAGCCTGAGTCCTTTAGACTCTAAAATTTAGAGTATCAAAATAAGGCAAAAGCTTTTAAAAGTCCATTGACATCAGACTAACCATTCTTTCCTTCTAGTTAGCCCCTAACTGATATCTAATGTCCCAAGTAGCAATGACAAGATATTTGTTTTATATTTTTGTTTTGGTTTTTTATATTTTTTCACTTTTGAAAATAACCAAAAAGTAACAAGTTCAACACTTGACTTGTTCCAGCCAGGAGAAACAAAGATGTTTAAGCTGATTTTCCAGAGTGACACAAAAGAACTCAACACAATTAATTCCAATTTTCTGTGAATAAGGTCTGCTTTACTACCTCTAGAATGTATAACCCAGGCTATTATTTGCAGTAGGCTAATCTTGAAGTGTTGGGTGCAGAATTAAGATAATCCAAAATGTCACAGAGCTCATGTGCCTACTAAGACACAACCAATGTTCATGAATAGATTCCTCTCAGGCCTTTACGTCATAAGTTAGGTTTCAGAACTTGTAAAAATTTGATTCAGTTAGTTTGAGCCAATTTCCACTTTCTTTTAGGAAAGAATGAACATTAAAATTCCTTAGTCTAGTATTGTCCCTGACAGAATTCCAATCAAAGATGATCAAAATCTGTATCTGATAGTCTCATGCGGTAATTTTACAAAGGCTTAACCAGATTAAGAAAGACAAGGACCGCACATTTGCTCTCATATGCAGAATACAAATCCCTCTCTCTCTGTCTCTGTCTCTCTCTCTCTGTCTCTCTGTCTCTCTCTCTCTCTCTCGTGGAGAGGTATGTATGTAGCTCATGAAATTGAGAAGGGTACAGTTAGAGAGATGGAATAATTCTTAAGGGAGTGGGAAGGGTGGAAAAGAGAGTAATAGAACACATAAAAAATGGAGCAGTATAGTATATGGGACAGGGAGCCAAGGAAGAGGAAGATGGGGAGGGGGGGTGGTTAAGAGGACAGTGGGGCTCAATAATTAAGAGCATTTGGTGACACTTGCAAAGAAACCAGGTCTGGCTTCCAGTACACGTTAGCAGCTCCCAAACATTTGTAACTCCAATTCTAGGGACTATGATTGCCTTTCTGGTCTCTGACAGCACCAGGCATGTAGTGATGCATATATACATATGTAGGCAAGTAAAATAGACATGGATTTTAAAATACAGTATTAAAATCCACTTCTGTACACTAAATTAAACAATTGCAAACAGTTTTTTTTAATGTCTTTCACAAGGCCCTTAGATGAAAAACTACCAGCCACCAATGGCTGTCGAGGGAGGGAGAATCAATCTTCTCTAGAGGTTCACCAATGCTAAAGGGTCAACCCTAGACACATGAATGTACAAACAACATAAATGAGCCCATAGGTGCGTGTGGGATGTGTGAGTGCGTGAGTGTGTGTGTGTGTGTGTGTGTGTGTATTATAGGATATTTTATCACACTGTAAACCCTGAGTTTGCATTTGCTTTGGTTAGATAAAATTTACCTTGGGTCAGGAGGCTGAGTTAGCATTTATTTGACAGAAAGTAGTCACAGAGCATCAGAGGACATCTGGGAGAGATAGAGAGACACAAGAATTAGTAGGGAGGGATTTGGAATGGCACAGGTTTTTTTTCTGGTTTGGTGAAGGGGAAGCATTGGGGCTTATGGAGAAGCCAGCAGAGATAGAAGGTTAGCTAGTTGTGACCCAGTGTCTCTGAACTAGCAGGTTTGCACCCCACCCTTTGAATCCTGTGTATTATTTATAAATAGGATGATAGAGATTTAGTTAAAGCTATCTTTAGCAGCAGCGACAGAGCCGGCGCCTGCAGGAACTGAATTTCTGCCAGGCTGTGGCCTGAGTGGTGATGCTACTGCTAAAGAAGCAGATCAGTAATGGTGGTGTTGCAATTGCTGGCTGAAACAGCAGTCAATTAAAGCCCAGCCACTGTGCTGGAGATAAAACAACATGTATGTGCATGTGTGTGCATAATAATAATAATAATTGTAAAAGAGGTCAGGCATATGAACAGGAGAGAGGAGGGAAGAGTCTGAGAGGAGGAGAAAGGGGTAAAAGTGATATCCTACTCATGTATGAAAATCTCAAAAGTAAAAACGTCCTCCAGCACTCCTCTCATTGAGAAGTACTGTCTATGTTCTAGTCCTTTGAAAGAAAGCTGGTTTAATTCCACTTTAGCCAAATAGCACATGTTTATAAGTGTAAGCTGAGTAAGGTTCCTGCGTATCATCAAAGGCTTTAACAGCTAGCTACACCCTTGCAACCATAAAATGCCTGCAAGGGACACTGGGTAATTTCTACCGCAGGTATTTAAGGTTTCTGCCTTGATGTTTCAGAGTGGTTGTAGTTGAAAAAAAAATCCACTCAACTACAGCAAGACTATGATACTATGGAGACTAGGTCAAATACCCCATATTAATAGTCCAAGTTGACCTCACAGACAACAGGCAGAACCAACTGTCAGACAGAAATAGGAGCTATCTTGGAAGTCCCACAAATGACTTTCTATAAATAAAAATTTTAGAAAACCTCAGTATGAGACCCAAAAAGAAAACTGTGTGCCCAGCTACTTCACACTTCTAGAATTTCAAAATCATAAACACATAACTCACCACCAAGTTTTAGTTTAGAGCATGTTATGTATCAAATGTGACTGGACTGCTGGGATATTTCCATTGTCATGTTTTGCCACTTGCCCATGTCAGTGCATACCATGGAATTATTTGCTTTAGAAGGCAGATATCACATAAGGAAAATTTTGAGATCTGTGCATTGCTTCTACCCAACAGTATTCAATGTTGGTAAATCATCTTCACTCAGTTAACAGTTATCTATTTGGGGGCTCTACTTCCTGTGTCCTATTCTTGGAATGTTTAAGACTGCTATTTCATTAGATTATCTTGTTTGTTTCTCTTTAGTGTCTCGGTAGACGAAAACTCTTTGTGGATTTTTAGTCTATCTCTCTGTTTTCATTTTTATGTTTGGAAAACTGCCCCAAGTATTTGCATAATCAGCAGTGTCTCAAGGGGATGCCCCCAAAGAGTCTGTGCTGAGTCAGGCTCCTGTCTCTGCTACCTTTTCCTCTAGAGACTGTTCTTACGTCTTTGCTGCCTGGACTGTTTCCTGGTGCTTTTGGACAACTATTGTTTTTCCATTTTATTTAACCCAGTCTTTACATGTGTTCTTGGTGACATGTTGATTTGGAATTGGTTACTCTGTCACAGCTGAAAGCAGATGTCTATCCAGCTGTGCTTTCCTCTGGAGTGTGTTATATATTCTCTGTCCATGTGTTTATATATTACACATGTTGGCAACATAAACATATAGTGTCTTGAGAGTCTGAGCTTGGTTTCTTTGACTCTGTCATAGTAAAGCCTAGACAGCTTGCTAACATAAAGAAAGAATTCAATAAATATGACGGACTTGAGAGTGTAGTTCAGTAATAAGGCATTTGACTACCATGTATAAGGACCAGGGTTTTTGTGTGTTTGTTTCAGGTTTGCTTTTTATTGTTGTTGTTGTTTGAGACAGGGTTTTTCTGTACAGCCCTGGCTGTAGATCAGGGTATCCTCAAATTCGGAGCTCTGATTGTTTACCTCTCTGCCTCCTGAGTTCTGGGATTAAAGGCATGTACCACTACTCCTTCAAGAACCAGATTTTGATCTCAACACAAAAATAAAAATTTGAAGGGAAGGAAGGAAACTAATAGGCTTTTCTTCTTTCTAATACTCTTTCACCTAAGTACATAGTTGGGAAACTTGACTAAGGATAGTAGTAGATGACTATGATCCGGACTCTGAAGCAGGATATGCAAGTTTGAGGACAGCCTGAGCTCCATGATGGGAAGATCCTGTCTCCAAAAATAGATAAATCAGCAAAATAAATAAAAACAGAAAGTTAGCCTATGAACTTTCATTTTACTTCTAAGTTTAAATGTTAAAATCATCTTCTATACCCTACTCTATACATAGAAATAGCCACTAAGTTCTGTTTATCCAGTATCCCTTCTGTTTTCCTGCCATGCCTTCCCATTAGTCCCCTCTATCCAAGCCCAAGCAGCCATTGAGTCTTAACAGTTACACCCTAAGTCTGATACTTGGTGTATTACCTCTAGTTCTGTTTCCTTTTTCTAGCTTTCCCTAACATTCTGTTTACTCAAACACAAATTTTATTATTTCAACTGTTTAAAATGTCAAATAACACTGTGTAAAAGATAAATACTGAACTTCTTTGTAGGAATACAAAGTTTTAAGCAACATTGCAATGACAAATTGTTGGCAAAGACTGTTCATTTCTTTTCTGACCACCCAGACCTGAAAAATTACACAGAAGCTATATTAATTATAGCACTGTTCGGCCAATGATTCAGGCATATTTCTAGGTATCTCTTACATCTTGAATCAAACCATTTCTATGAATCTATGTATTGGAAAGAGGCTGTGGTTTACTGGTAAGGATCCAGCATCCATCTCCTTAGGCAGCTACATGGCATCTCCCTAATTCCATCTATCTATATATTTCTCAATTCTGACTTTCTGCCTGTCTTTACTCTGCTAAGTCATTGGCCCAAACAACTTTATTCATCAAAAAATAAAAGCAACACATATACAGAGGGATATCTACCATCATCTCTCCCTTTCTGCCTATTATTATGTTCACCGTTAGTTCTGTGAGTCATGTTCAGTGTCCCAGCTCCAGGGACCCAGCAGGTCTATGTCACTATTAAGAAATTTGTAACATGCTTCTCATGGACACCATTTGAGTACAGAACCTCCAGAGAGCATCAGAGTGCTTCCAGCACAAACCAGAAATCCTTCTCTTAAGAAGCCATGCCTCTGCTCGCTGCCAGCAAACAAAGCCTATCTGGAAAAAAAAAAAATGCTGCTACTAAGAAGCCAAACTTAACTCTTTTCTTTTGTGTCTAGAATTCCTTCTTAAGCCCTTTTAGTTTCTATGTGGATGTAGTCACCCCACATAGGCACACCATTTGTTGGTGGAGACCCCTCTTTTTTTTCTGGCTGCCCAAGCCCAAAAAATCACACAGAAGCTATATTAATTACAAAACTGTTCAGGCAATGATTCAGGCATATTTCTAGGTAGCTCTTACATCTTGAATCAGACCATTTCTATTAATCTATGTATCAACATGAGGCTGTGGCTTATGGGTTAAGGATCCACTGTCCATCTCCTTAGGTAGCTACATGGTATCTCTGTGACTGCCTGCTCTCTCTCTCTCTATCTCTGTTCTGATTTCCTGCCTAGCTTTACTCTACTAAGCTATTGGCCCAAACAGCTTTATTCATCAACCAATAAAAGCAACACATACATAGGAGGACATGCTACATTGATAAATACCAACTCTACCCACCATCGTAGGGTCCATTCTAAATATCCAAAATTCCAATACCAACACAGAGGGACAATTTTCCTCTGAGGAACAATTATTAGACTAAATACAGCAAAAGATTAGACTGAAGGAAGTGAAAGATAGAAGTCATGTTCATCTCCGATGTACATACTTAAAAATTTCTAAAAGCCTTGCTTCACACTGAGCTCCTTTTTCACTTTTAATGACTTTTTGACTGGCAAGTCATTATCGCCTACAAATAAGGGAGATCACACTTGGATATACATATTGAGTGCAGGATGAGTAAATCAAGTGAATTAAATATGCATTGTCTCCCTTACCTGTCATTTTTTTATCTGTCAGCCATTTAAATTTACTCGTTATTGTGGACTGTGCAGTACGTAGTTATTGATGACAGTCACCTTGCAGTATAACAGAGCTCAAGACCTATCCTTCATGTCAGCCTGAAGTAGCACACTGGGTAAAACCAACAGCTTCCTATTCTTCTCTCCATATTCCACCCTCAGTCTTTAGCAGCCTTCATTCTACCTCCTACCACTATAAGTTTTTAAAAGATTACACACAGCACGAAATGATTCAGTATTTGTCTTTCTGTGTCTCCTCCACCTTCACCCACCTTGCTGCAAATGACCAGATTGACTTCGCTGTTTTTAAGGTTGAAAAGTATTCTACTGTGTATAGATATCACATTCTCTTTACACATTAATTCACCGATGCACACAAGTTGACCTAAAATGTGGTTATCATGAACAATGCTGCAGCTAACATGGGGATAGCTTTAACATAATGATTTTGGTTCCTGTGGCTATATGTCTAGAGGTTAGATTACTAGATCATGTTGTAATCTGATTTTCAGTTTTTACAGGAACCTCTACACAGTTTTCATAAAGGTTATACTCATTTGCATTCCCTCCCACACTATTATAGAAAGTCTTCCTGTTTTGTTTAATTTTCTACAAGTCCATCTAACAGATATGAAGTTATAAATACATACACAAGTGTGTATATCTGTAATATACAGAATAAATATATGTTATGTATGTATAAATATATATTTTATATAGCTTATGGTTCTTTTCTACTTAAAAATACAGAATGGCCATTTTGCAATATTAATTAATTGAAGTAAATGCTATGTAGCAACTACTTTCTGTTCCTTTGTTCAAACTTAGAGTTTCTGTTGAAAATTCATGGAAAAATCTCTACACTGGTGTGTGGAGTGCTTCTGTATATGTGTTGTTTTTATTGGTTAATGAATAAAGAAGCTGTTTTGGCCAGTGGCTTAGCAGAATAAAGATAGGTGGCAAAGGCTAAACTGAATGCTCAGAGAAAGAAGGCAGTGTCAGGGGAAGCCATGTAGCCACCGCCAGAGACGGACACTGGATGAAACTTTACACAGAAAGCCACAGCCATGTGGTGATACACAGATTAATGGAGATGGGTTAGTTTAGGATATGAGTTATTGAGAACTATGCTTAAGCTGTTGGCCAAACAGTATTGCAAATAATATTGTTTCGGTGTGATTATCATGGGACTGTGCAGGATGGAAATCTCCTACAACACTACACTTCTATAATGAAGTATTCCTTCATCTGTTGTGTATTTGCATACTTAGCTGCAGGTATTTTATATCTAATTACCAAAACCTTAGAAAACCCACATATAATTAAATTTTTTCCATTACATCTATAATGGAGAATGTCTAGAGATTTATGGAATATGATTCCAGCAAGGTAGAAGAGGCCGGCAAATGTGAATTCAGAGACGCAGAGAATTGAAGAAGGAGCGGTGGGATGTAACCCTTTTACTTCTCAATATCTATACCTGAACAATGAGATAATTACATGTAGCTTGAATAACCATTGAGGTGAATGTGGGGTTAGTACAAACAGAACTGTTAATTAGATACCTGATGTTTCATTAAGTGTTCATAGCATCACTGACTCCTGTGGTTTGAAAACAAGAACTGGTGCTCAGCTACCCACATCTACAGCCAGAGCATAATCCAGCTTCCCTGTCCCAGGCCCTGAATGCCTGCTCTTTGAATCATTGATCTTATTTACATAGAAAAATGGGCACATAACCAAGACAGAAAGACACAAAATTGGAAATTCAACAGATTTGCTCCCCTGTTTTCTTAATAGACAAGGTCTAGGCAATGTTCCTCAGAACACCGCCTGGGTCATCCAGCTCATGAGTCACCATGGTGTTCTCCCCAAGTAAGTGGCATCAGAGTTGGCCTGAAAAGCTATGTCTCATCAAACTAAATCCCAGAAGTGATTAGTGTGTGTTTACATGGAGATGTTGTATTTTCTGTGGGATATTTCTCAGACTTTGTGTTCCAGAGTTGCATTGTCCATGGCATATAATGGCAGCCATTCACATATTTGCAGGCCTACTGCAATTTACAGGCTATTTATTTTCATCAGAATTCTGCTTCTAGCATATTTAGACGCCCACTATAATTTTCTAAACATGTAAATCAAGCAGTTTGAGAAAAGTCAAGCACAAGGCCTCAGGTGGTGGAGGTATTTCAGGAATGTCAGCACCAAATAAGAAATAATTAGTCAACTCCTTCATGAAAGCTAATTTTCCACTGGGCCATGTGCAGACTAATTTTGGTCAACCAGATGCCCCCTCGATGTCATATTTTTTTCTATTTACATAGATGTGTTATTTAAAGTTGATAGAGGGCAGTCTTATTGATTCTAATTTTGCAGAAATACTTTTTTCAGAATCACATGATAGCATTTTATGCCCCATTTATCTCAGGGTATGCCTCAGTGAAGGGTGTTTATCACACATAAAAAATCAAAATCAGCAAGCTTTTCACATAGACTGGTTCAGAACTCACTTAACAACTGTGTTCCTTTAAGAATTCTCTCACACACACCTGATAATTAAAATCTCAGCAGACTTCAGATTTGCAGATTATTGCTAGTTAGTGCAACTAGTGAGGCTTTTCTGTAGTTACTTACTAAATAGTGACATTTTCCCCTAGTTTTAGATTTACAGTGGACTTTTCCCAAAATAGTCGAAGAACTCTGATAGACTTTCCTCTAAGTAGTAGTTGTTTACATATGCTTTAATGCATGATGGGGAAACCTTGTAATTCAGTACAATAAGAAATTGGTTTTATTAGTCATTTTAGTTATTAATTATATTACAATGATCATATGAACGTATAAAAGGAATTCAATTCATTAGTAATAAGGAAAGTAGAAATTAAAATTAGATGAGGTAACATTATACATTCACTATAATGATGAAAATAGAAGAAGTGGATGGTATAAATAGTAAAGATGATGCAAAAAATGGAGTCATTGGTGGGAGCATAAGCTAGTATGACCACGGAAGTTAACACATGCACAGTCCGTCAGTAATTTCACTCATAGGCATGCAGTGGGCAGAAGTATACATTGATATAAAAGGCATAAGCAAGAACAAACATAGCACTGTCACTTTTCTTTGTTTTGGGTAATTCTTTTCTGACTTAAGTAGTTTTTTAATAATCATCTGCTGATCAACAAAGCAGTTCACATCCCTGGGGGAAAGGTGTACATTTAAAGCTTTGTGTAAACAGTTCTTTTTCTCCTTCTCTGTGCTGTAAACTCCACCTGTAAAACTCTTCGTTTGACTCCTCAAATTCAGTAATATGACAAATTCTGCCTCAGTTTCCACCTTCTACCTCATAACATGTACTTTCACTAAAGTGTTAGATTACAGTGATTATAGATGCATATCCTCTGTTTTCCCTCTCCCAAAGATCAGTCTTGTAGACAGAAGTTTCTGTCCCTCCCAGTCCCATGGCCAGTCAGCCCCAAATAAACACACAGAGGCTTATATTAGTTATAAACTGTTTGACCTGTTTTTCAGGCTTATTACTAACTACCTCTTCCAACTTAACCCATAATCCTTATCTATGCTTATCCATGTGACTTAGTACCATTTCTCAGTAAGACATTCTTGTCTTGCTTCTTCTGCTTCTGGCTGGTGAGTGCATCTCTGCCTCTCCTCTTCCCAGAATTCTCCTAGTCTGGTTGCCCTACCTATGATTCCGGCCCGGCTACTGGCCAATCACCATTTTGTTAAACTAATATGAGTGACACATCTTTACAGTGTACAAGTGCATTTTCCCCCAGAATACTCTCCCATTTGACTTTGGTTCTTTTGCTGTTTTTTGCTTTGTTCCGAGTACATCTGTAAATATAAGTATGTAGGTGAGTGTATATAGGTGGACATGCATGTGGACACAAATGAAGGGTAGAAGAAGACATTTGGTGTCTTCCTCTATTTGCTCTCCCCACATTAATATTTGAGATAGCATTTCTCACTGAACCTGAACCTTGCTGTTTTGTTTGGGCTGGATAGTCAGTGAGCTCCTAAGATTGGCTTCTCTCCACCTACCTCAATACTATGGTTGCACATGGGTTTGCCTGGCTTTAAGTGGGTGCTGGAGAATCAAACTCAATCAGTACTCTTACCCTCAGGGGCATCTCCCTACCCTTTATTTTGGAATTACTTTTAAAAATTTTAATTTTAATTATATCTTTTTTTCTTTGAGATGGTAATATGATTACATCATTCTTCCCTTCCCTTTCTTCCCTCCAAACTCTCCCATATACCCCTACTTGCTCTCTTTCAATGTCATGGCCTCTCTTTTCATTAATTTTTGTTACATACAAACATATGCATATATATATGTATACATATATGTGTGTGTATGTGTATATATTCATAAATAAATAAACACAACTGCTCAGTCTGCATAATGTTACTTGTAGATACATTTTTAGGGCTGACCTTACTACTGTATTAGATAAGCAATTTATGTGACCTTCCCTGGGGAAGACTATTTTTCCTGCTCTCAGAATTCCATTTGTGGAATTTTCCCTGTTTATTGAGGGAGACCACCATTACAGAAAACCACAACCAACCAAAATAAATAGTTGTGGAGCCCAGTCCCAAAGGATGCATCTACAAACATCCTGCACCCAAGTAAGGTTCAGGAATCATTGCGGAAGAGGAGGATGAAAGGTAGAAAAAGCCCACATGTCAGAGAATTTGTTGTCTACTAGCGATGGCAGAAGATTTACTTTTTTCCTATTTTTGAGAGGGGTGGGGGGAGAAAGCATTCATGGGTGTAGGGGTCTGTGGATGCCGGAAGTTTCGGATCCTCCAGAACTAGAATTACAAGCATGTGTGAACCACCAAAGAGATGTACATGAAGAAACTGAATTCAGGTCCTCTGCATGAACAGGACATGCTTTAAAACTGCTGAGCCTTTTCTCCAGCCTTAACAATAAACAAACAAATAAATAGATAAATAGAAATGCTTGAATACAATGCTTTGTCCTTTTCTTTCTCAGACAGGTATGTAAATCTAGTCCTTGTTCTTACATCTTTATAGATGCTAAATTCTTTAGAAGTAACATTTTTAGCAGGAAGGATCTTTTTGGATTAGGTATTTGACAGACATTCTCATTCAAATCAACAAACTGACTCTGTCAGTTTAAAAACAAACTGATAATACTATGGTTAGCAGTACATTTCAAACTTACCCCAAACCTTAGAAGTTTAGAAAATGTACCTTTCCCATCAAGTTGTTGGTTTTCTGACATTGTGACAGGTACCTGATGAAGTTACGTGGTTTCATCACTTGGGGTTTGGGATGTTGTATGAATATGTCTATATGATGAATGAAGTCTTTGTGACTTGCAGCACCAAAATTCCCCATATGTACAATGATTGATGTCATAAAAATCAGTAATAACTCAATGTTAAGTAAAAGACGTATGGATGGAATTTTACACAGCATCATTGACATATCTTCATATTTCACATGTATGATCAAGAAACTACCACTTGGGCTGGAGAGATGGCTCAGCCATTAAAGGCTAGGCTCACAACCAAAAAAAAAAAAAAGAAAAAGAAACTACCATTTTTCGAGTTTTCAGTCTTATTGTGTGTGTGTCTGTGTCTGTGTGTAGGTATGTAGGTAGGTATGTGCGGTGAACTCCCTGACCAGCAGGAAAGAACAGCCACCAGACGAGGATTCTTCCCAAATCACGCTTTATTGGAGCCTCTTGGTTGAAGGGAGAGCAGGAAGCGAGGGGCCCAGAGCTCTGAGCTGTAGCTGCTTATATAGGGAATCTGCATAACAACCTTTGATACTTTGATACTTTAACTGCTTTTCTGGAGACCCACCAGCAGGAAAGAAAGCAGGGAAACATCCCTGTCAATTACAGACCACAAGGAAGTTCCCCTGCCGGTCAGGGGAAGTGTGGGCAGCTAGATCACAACAACTCATCCTGTTTTCTAGTGGAAGAACTGCAACCTTTATTATGGTATCAAGCGAGGCCGGGGCCAAATGCCATCTTGTAATGACAGCCACTCAAATCGGCTCCCAGCAGGTATGGACATGTTCATTCCTCATCATGGTTGTGGAAGTCAGAGGACAACTTTCAGGAGTCAGTTCTCTCCTTCCAACATGAAAGTCCCAGAGATTGAACTCAGTTCATCAGACTTGGACCCACTGAGACATCTTGCCAGCCTAATTTCTACAGTTTTGATTAAGTCACAGAGATGAGTATTCATGATAATCTTAAAAGACTATGATTTCCTTTTTCAGACATATATTTATATAGCTAGGTTTTCTTTATATTTTTTAACAAAATAAAATATGAGAGATTGACATTAGGAATTGATAAGTAAAACCAGATGTATTCTTTTAAACTGGATATTCAATTGATTTGCATAGCAGAAATCAATGTCAATCTTCCTGCTATATTTTAAAAAGAAAAATAGCGATTTTATTGAAAGGAGTCATTTATGTTAACTAGTATTGGGATTATTGGTTAATTAATACAGAGTTCTAAGCAAATTCTTAATTTTAGTTTTTATTTGGATAATAGCAATATTTACCATGAAACAGATAATAAAAAAAAAACTTGCAATCATTTAAAGGAGTATAGTACTCTACAGAAACTAAAGACTTTCTGAGTATCTGTCATACAAAGCCATCTTCTTCCTGATATTCTTTCCTTGTTCTTGTCTCACCTGAAACTTCTTCCTAGCCTTTTTCCCACCAGTCACACCCTGTGTTCTCTGGTCATCCTGTCTCATCCACATCCTGGCTCTGTTAAAAGGATCCTATCTAGATGTCTCCACATAATTAAGAATCTCATTCTGTATCTTAATTTCCAAATCCTGGCACTAGTCACAGAAGACAGAGGTCCACGTGACTGTGGGGATGAGTTAACAAATTCAAACTCTGCTGCTCTGCTGGTTCAAGCTCACCCTCAGGTGTTACTGTGGCCCGTGCTTCCTAGAAACAAACTCTCAGAATGACTGTTCTGAGGTAGTAATTGTACTTTCTTAAAGATTATTCTTAATCATTTGTGTTGTTGTCCTCTTCCAAAAGTATTGAAATTTCAGGTTTAGTTGATCTGATTGTGTCACCATTTAATAGAGAAAGAAAGAAAGGAAGAAAGAGAGAGAGAGAGAGAGAGAGAGAGAGAGAGAGAGAGAGAGAGAGAAAGGAAGGAAGAAAGAAAGAAAGAAAGAAAGAAAGAAAGAAAGAAAGAAAGAAAGGCCATAGCACTACTGTATTTTTTTTCTATTATTCCCATTTGGAGAGAATGCCTGCCATTGTTCCTGATAATTACCATGAGAATCTAATAACAAGACTACACTGCTAATTAAAATATGTCTTCTCTGGAAGATTTTAAAATTCAGAATGTCACTTCCTTCTTGAGAATATCTATTCAGGTGCTCCAGTTTCCAATGACATGGCCAATTAGTTACAGAGAATNTGAACAGACAATATTCATAACTATTACTCCTTGTGTAATTTATCTAAATTTATTCACTAGAAATAATCAAACTTTGATATTATCAGATAATGAGATAGCCAGTTTGGATGTCCACCTTCCTAGACCAGGATACAATAATGGACATTTTGGACTTTCCACAGGGCAGGGAACCCTGACTGCCCTTCAAACTGGAGAGGGAATTTTCTTTCTCAAAGATGAGGGGGAGAGGAGAGGGAGGAGGGGGGAAAAGGGAGACGGGGAGGGAAATGGGAGGCGGAGAGGAGGCGGAAATTTTTTTTCAATAAAAAAATTATATTTAAAAAAAAATAAAAAAAATCTTTTAAAATGTATATGATGCCTTTATATATGTACTCTTGAACCTTTGGGACATTAACATACTAAAACCCCCTAAATGAATAAACCCACAATACCTTAGAAAATTAGCAAGTATCAGAGTTAGTTTGCATGTTATCTGAAGCCTCCATAAGTATAAGGCATGGAGAGAGGAAATAGAAGGCAACATGTTTCCAAGCTAGAAATTTAATGAGAGGCAATACCACCAAACTCGGACTCACAGTACAAGCAAGAATTAGAAATAAGCCTTGCTGTGCAGAGGAGATACTTGGAGAAATTTCCTATCTCCAGGCCAGTGCCAAGTGGAGGAGAAAATCCTTCTTAGAATTTTCATAATCCTAACCTGGTCCTTGCAGAGCAATTGATATCTGAATTTGCACCACCTGGGTGATTCACAAACTCCCACGGGAAAGAACTTCTTTCTAAGTGGTACCTGGCAAGCAGCTCAATCAAATGGAAATCTCTGTGAGGATTCAACCTCAGCTTATCTCTTAGAAAGGAGAAGGAGGGAGAGGGGGAATCACTGTGAAAACTCATAAAACAGATAAAGAAATACATAATCATGAGTGTAGTAAATAGCAGATTCAAAAACAACAATCAACAATAGAAAATCATTAAAAACTTATGTGTTTGGTTATTTTTTCTAGAAATATATTTCACCATGTTGTCAAAGGTGGTCTTGAACTCAAAAGGAATAATAACCTAAAAGAAAGGGATTTTAAGGCTATAACAAGCAAAATAAAGCAAAAAAAAAATAGAAACATTGGCTTATTGTAAGGAGGCCGCTTGTTCATTTTCCAGCAGACTGACCCCCCTAAATAACCACACAGAAACTGTGTTAGTTAAATCACTGCTTGGCCAGTTACTTTAATCTATTGCTAGCTAGCTCTTACATCTAGAATTAACCCATCTCCATTATTTTATGTTTTACCACGAGACTCGTGGCCTACCAGCAAGATTTCAGTGTGTCTGTCTCTGGCGGCACTTCCATGGCTTCTCCAACTCCACTTCCATGCTCCCGGCATTCAGTTTCCTTTTTCCTACCTAGCTCTACTCTATCCTATTACAGGACTAAGATACTTTATTAACCAATGGTATTCAGAGGCATACAGAGATGAATCCCATATCATTGGCTGCTATATAATGAGCAAGGATTAAGTTCAATGGGAAAATATATGAATTACAAGTAGTCATATATTTAATAAAGTAGACTCAAATAATACAAAAAAAATTAAAGGTGGAGAGGTTTAAATGGAAGTCACTATGGTGGCAAAAAAATTCTCCCTCATTAATACAGAGACTCACAGTGTGCCCATTAACAAAAAATAATCAGAAAATCTGTAGAAGATAAAGTACAATTAATAATATAGTCCAATAATTCTATATAAAACTTCATCTTAGGTTTCAATTGCAGTGATAAAGCAACATGATCAAAAGAAATCTGTGGAGGAAAAAGTGTATTTGGCTTAAGCTTTCACAGCATAACACGTCCTAATCAAAGGCAGTCAGGGTAGGAACCTGGAGATAGAAGCTGAAGCAAAAATCATGAACAATGCTCACCAATATTTCCCCCAAGGCCTGTATATCTTTCTTTTTTATTGATTTTATTGAGCTATACATTTTCTCTGCTTTCCTTTCTTCCTCTCCTCTCCCCTTCTACCTTTTCCCATGGTCCCCATGCTCCCAATTTACTCAAGATCTTGTCTTTTCTACTTCCCTTGTAGATTAGATCCAAGTATGTCTCTCTTACATTCCTCATGATTGTCTAGGTTCTCTGGGATTGTGAATTGTAGGCTATTTTGTTTTTGTTTTGGGGTTGGTTTTTTTTTTTTATGTCTAAAAGCCACTTATGAGTGAATATATATAATGTTTGTCTTTCTGGGTCTGAGTTACGTCACTCAATATGATGTTTTCTAGACCCAACCATTTGACTGCATATCTCAAGATGTCATTATTTCTGCTGTGTAGTACTCCATTGTGTAAATGTCTTCTCTTGCTTTCTTAGACTACCCAGGACCACCTGTTCAGTGTTGACACTACGCACAGTGTTTTGGACCCTTCCACAGCAATCATTAACCAAGAAAATGCCCTATAGATTTGCCTATATGCCAATCTGGTGGGGACATTTTCTCCAGTGAAGTTCCTCTTCCCAATATCTCTAGCCTGTGTCAATTTGGCAAAAATCCAATCAGGAAAGACTTTATATTCATCAGTTGGAGAACACAATTTTTTTTTCAAAACACATAGAGCACTCATAAAAATTGACCCCAAGCTATTCACTAATTAGTTCAAAATGAGAAATAAATAATTCATCTCTATGACCTCAATGAAATTAAGTTCAAAACTAAAAGTGAAGAATAATTAAAAATACTAATTATATCTGCAAATTTCATAAATTTTCATATTTTCAACTAAATATAGATTACTTTTAAATTTTTAATGTATTTATTTTAGGTATTTTTTCCTTTTATTTACTATTATTTATGCATATGTGTATGCCTATCTATTTATATGAACTTCATGTGTATGTAGTATGCATCAAGGCTAAAAGATCTAGAGTTGCTGATGATTGTGAACTGCCTTGGGGTCACTTAGAGCCAAACCCAGTCTTTTTGAGAACAGCAATTAGTCTTAACTGCTGAGCCATCTTCCAGCATCATATCTTTACAAATTTCTATCTGGAATCATTTTATGGTTTACAACAAAAGTAATAAGACAACAATATAAAATTCAAAATATATTAATAGACTTTACAATAAAATAAAACTTTTCAAAATCAAATGCACATATTTAATTATTAGGTTTGTAAGAATTTAGCACAAATTTTAGCATAAATCACAAACTGATTATCCTCAGCAACCGTATGAGGTCAATGAGTAATTATTTTTATTTGAAAAGTAATGGAAACCAAAGTTAATTTGTCCAATTTTACTGCTGCATTTATGCGAGGTGTTTCTTCTGTCAAGGCATGAGAATTCACATCGCCTCTTTACTTACAGCTGCTTCCTTGCAGACACAGAAGAGCGATGATCACTGACAGAAATGGGAGTTTGAGTTTAGAAAAGCTGGTGACTTGGGAGATGCAAGAAATCGAACTGTCTCCCCGTATTCAGGTGTGGACTCCTCTGTTTTCTGAGCAGCCAGAATCTGAAAAGTGTCCTGAAAATATGTAACTCACATGATTAAACCTGGTTTTTTATAACATTTATCAGGATAGAATTGTCTGAGTTACTATGACATATTCAATCATAAATATAATACTGAGAAGAACAAAAAAAGGAAAAGGCTTTATTAGGAAATATCTATAAAAGACAGGAACTGTGTATTTACAATGCCTTGCCTAGAAAATTTCCAAATACCCCAATGCCTCTGAAACCAGTAATATCTATTATCAGTAAGATTCTGTGAGATCCAGGGATTCACTAGGCTATGGAAGAAGTCCTGGCCTCTTGAGAATTCTAGTCATGTTGTACTTCCAGAAGTTCCCAGTGTTCTACTAACATATGTGTTGGGGTTTCTCACCTTCCCTTAGACATTTATTACTGATAATCAACCACAATGGCTCATTGTAGTACTTGATACCTCCCCTTCTGCAGCAATGAATGTTCTGGAGGAATAAGAAATAATGTTCCTCCCTTCCGTATGTGCTCAGTTGTAGACACCCAATGGCATCTTGTCACTCAGTTACGCCGAACTTAGAAAAGAAAACACTTAATATATACTCGTTTTGGTCCACATGTGCTTCCAGCCCCAAAACTCATAACTGTTTTATTACAATGCCAGATTTTCCAAGCAGGATGCCTCCTACACCTTAAAAAAGTGTTTGTCTCTGACCATTAGAGTATTTCTCCTTAGATTCAGCCTTGCTGCCATGAATCACACTGACAAAAAGAACTGTCTTCCTGTCACTGAGACTCTTGTTTATCACAGTGAGGGACAGATTCATTATGTGGAAATAGAGAGGGAGAGACAGAAAATTGGAAGCTGGATGAATGTATCTGTAGGACAGTCCAACCAGGCCAGAACACCTGTTCCCATGTGTCTGGAACTGAAATCTCCTGAAGAAACAAGCATTTCCCTCCCTGGTGCCACAACTGTGACCAGATGGTTTCTCCGCTAAGATTTCTTTAGCTTCTGGCATACATGTCCCTGCTTTCAAAGATAAATTTTAAAGCAATCAAGAAGTTTCCAGATTTTTCTCCTTTTTTTGTGCAAATTACTCTTTCATTGTCCCAAAAGAAACATGCTTCATTGTCTTGAAGGAGGTAACCTTGTGCTCTACAGTTATTCAAGCAAGCCCTTGGGCAATGGAAAGGATTTTGCTGCTAATATCACATGTAAAATAATATCTTAGGTATTAATATTTAATGCTTAAGTATTAGGTGTTCGTTGAAATATAATAATAAAACAAGAAGAAAGGATTTACTCAATGAACTATAATGTGTAGAGAGCTATCACACAACCCTGAAGGCAGAATATACTGGTGGAGGATTCCACATCCGATGAGCACAGTGGTGCAGTTACTAAGAGGAGATACTATAAAGGCAGACATGAAGGAGAGGGTTCAGAGAACCCTGGATAAAATTTTCACAATAAAGGAATCCTTTTAATCATCGGGAACTCTGCTTAGAGGTCTGCACAAAGTCGCCACCATGAGTTATACTTGGGTTTGAGAATCATAATGTGAAGGTTTCTAAATACAGAGAGAGGCTATAAGGTTGTTTGGCTTGGGATTTATTTATTCATTGCTCAAGTGGGAACGTCACATTTCAAAAATAGTGAGTTTTTAAACTATATCTAAGGATCATAAAGGATTCTAAAATCTAATGGCGATATCCTTGAATCCCTTCAAAACAATCGTGCCCATGCCTACTGTAATAGTTGTCAGTAATCATCTTACCAGTTTCTCCTCTTCAACTGTACCCTCCTCTCCTCAATCTGCATATGTAACATTACCAGCTTCTCACACAGATATAGACTTAGAAAAGGAATGTAGGAAAATACCTGATTCATTCTCTGTAATTCACTTATATAGGAAGCAGTGTCCATAATTCATAAAACAAAACTGCAATGAGAAACATTCGATGCCCATCTCCCCCAACCCTGTCATTTAGTAATTCAGGAAACAGAGCTCTGTCTACATAGCGATCTAATTAAGTTTGGGTCATTAATGGTGAGCTAAAAAAAGAATGTGCTTCCCTATCTTGAGCCTAATATACATTGTGGTATATTAAAAGTAGTCACAATTAAGACCTAGACTAAACATAACAAAAGATGTCAGTTCCTCTTACTTCTTTCAGAGGATGGGGAGGACTGGTCCATACCATCTTTAGCTAAGCAGTTGTGATAATATTGGTTAGATTTTAAGTTTCTAAACTTTTATACATCCACTATTGCATGTATTAAGTTTCCTCTACATTCTGTACTGCATGTATTAAGTTTGTCAAGTCTCATTCAAAGAGACAGGAGTGGAAAAAGTCTTAAGCCTATAAATGAGTGATGTGCAGCCTTCTTCTTTGTCACCAGCCCACTCTGTGATCATGGCTAACATTCTTAACCTCCCTAAGCAAAGTCTTCTTTTCCATAAACTACCAGAAAGAGATCATGAACTAGATCTCTTAATACATGAAAATGCAGGTGTATCTTGCACTGAGTTAGGTGGAGCATTAAAAGCACCACATAGTATTAACAGTTTCAGGATCTCAGATTTCACACTAGACTTCGACCCATTTCTAATTGATTTTTATGCAGGATGATTGTAATGGGTCTAATTTCATTCTTCTGTATGTGTGAATCCAGTTTTCCCAACACCATTTGCGGAAGATGCTGTATTCTCTAAACTGTATTTTTGGCATCTTTGTCAAATAGCAAATGGTTATAGCTACTTTCACTCATTTTGGGACCTTCTATTTTGTCCCATTGAAGTTTGTGTCTATTTTTTCCCAGTACCATGCTATTTTTATTACTGTAGCTCTCTAATAAAGCTTAAAATCAAGAATAGTAATCTATCCAGAATTGTTATTTCTAACCCAAGATTGATTTGGCAATCCAGAGTCTTTTGTGGTTCCATAAGAATGTTAGCATTTTATTTTCTATTTCTGTGAAAAATAATATTATGGGGATTTTGATTGGGATTGTGATGAATCTGTAATTGCTTCTTGCAAAAATGGTATTGTCACAATGCTAATTCTGTCAACCCATGAGAATGGGAGGCATTTCCATCTTCCACTGTGTTTCTCAATCTCCTTCTTTAAAAAATTAAAGTTTTCTCTTCAGCCCTCATTGTCCGCCATGTTCAGAGAGTCCGGTTTTATCCCATGCTTTTTCAGTCCCAGTCCAGCTGGCCTTGGTGAGTTCCCAATAGATCAGCCCCACTGTCTCAGTGGGTAGGTGCACCCCTCGTGGTCCTGACTTCCTTGCTCATGTTCTCCCTCCTTCTGCTCCTCATTGGGACCTTGGGAGCTCATTCTGGTGCTCCAATGTGGGCCTTTCATTTCCTTCTCTTGTCTTACTTCTCTACATAATTCTTCATCGATAATATTGAAAAAGAGTTTGTAGAGTAGACAGTCCTACTTGTTCATGATTTTAATGGGATTGCAAATATGTAATTCCCTCTCTGTATGCTGCGAATATTATTGATTAATAAAGGAACTGCCTTGAGCCTATAGCAGAACAGGGTAAAACAGAGGTAGGTAGGGAAAACTGAATTTAATGCTGGGAGAAAGAAAGCAGAGTCAGGGAGAAGCCATGTAGCCCTGTCAGAGACAGACACCAAAACTTTATCCTGTAAGCCACAGCCTCATGGCGATACACAGATTAATAGAAATGGATTACATTAAGATGTAAGAGTTAGCCAATAAGTAGTTAGAGATAATAAGCCAAGCAGTTATTTAATTAATACAGTTTCTGTGTGGTTATTTTGGAGCTAAACATCCCAGAACAAACAAGTGGCCTCTTATAACAGATTGCTTCTAGTTTTTCTGTATTTATGATGATGTCTGCTGTGTGTTTGTCATATGTAGCCCTTATTGTGTTGATGTATGTTTCCTCCACTTCTACTCTTTCTAGGACTTTTTATCATGTTGGCTTATTGAAGTCTGTCTAATGCCTTTTCTGTACCTATTGAAATGGTCATGTGCCTTTTGTCTTCAAGATCTTTTACATGATTTGTTACATTTATTGATTTACATATGTTGAACCATTCCATCATCTCTAGGATAAAGTCAACTTGATCATTGGTGTAGGAAGATCTTCTTTCTATATGTTGCTTTCATTGGTCAAATAAAGAAACTGCCTAGGTCTTTTGGTAGGGCAGAACTTAGATAGGCAGAGAAGACAGGACTGGAAGCTGGGAGAAAGAAGGAAGCCAGAGAGATTTGTCCACCATGAAACTGCCAGGGTAGACATGCTGAATCTTTCCCAATAAGCAACGAGCTCGTGGTAACATACAGATTATTAGAAATGGGTTGAATCAAAATGTAAGAGTTAGCCAATAAGAGGCTAGAAATAATGGTCCAGGCAGTATTTAAATGAATACAAACTGTGTGTTGTTATTTCAGGGTATAATCTAGCCAGGCGGCTGGGAGTCAGGCAGCAGAAACAACCCACCATTCCTTTTACAACAGATCATGATATACATATACATATACATATATATTTCTGTGCATATGTATTCAGTTTGAAAGTTTTTATTGAGGTTTATTGAATCTATGCTCATCAAAGATATTTACCTATAGTATTATTTGTTGTTTGTTTCTTTAGTTTGGCAAGGATTTAAAATCTTATCACACAGATACTTGTTCAGCTATGTTCATTGCTGCTCTATTCACAATAGCTAGGAAATAGAAACAACCTAAATGGCCTTTAGCTGATGAATGATATTCTAGCTGGCTGTAAAGAAACATGAAATCATGATGTTTTCAGTAAATGAATAGAAAATATATTAAATGAGTAACCTAGACCCAGCGAGACAAGAACCACATGCTCCTTATTATTTGTGGGATTTGGCTTTGACTCTTTATAGAGGAATATATCACCTAGAGAAATCTCAGAAACTAGAGAAGTTAAAAAGGAAAATAGAGAAGAGGGCTCTAGGGAGGGAGATAGAAGGACATAGGTACTGTGAAGGGGGCAATGGGAAAGTAAGGAAGAGAGAGGGAAAGTAATACAGGAAAGGGAGAGAGGGGCAATAAATAACACTAAGAATGCTTGAAGGGAAACATTATTTTATATATAGTTTAAATGCATATATAAATATATATATGCATATGTATACATATATATTTTTTAAATGAAGTCACACCATTTGGGATGATAACAGTTCCTTTCAAGAGCCATAGAATGGCTAAGCCAACCCTAGTGCCAAGCATAGAAACCTTCCTTGAATTGTTGGTCATAGTGATCTAAGAGACTCTCAAACAGTATAGGGGATTGATTTTTACCTGGTTGCCTGACAGGACTTGAAAGTCAGATCCTATTGCTAAAGACAGTCTACATTTCAGACATGGAACTTGGAGAAACTGATTTGGAAGTGACTTGGACGCCTGCTCTCTGAGGAATCTCTATCCTAGGATCTGAAGATGGAAAGGAAGAAAAGAGATTAATAATCCCATACAGCTGTAAAGGCCACATGCTACAACACAATTAGGTAGACAAAATATGATCAGAAGTGAGTAACACTGGTATTATATCTTGGCAGTAATTAATCTGTCTAATTGAACTCAAGGAACATTAAATGGGAAGAAAAACTCATGCCTTGTATTGTAAAACTTGTCAAATACCTGTGCCTGGTTAGGCTATAAGCTCCAGAGGAAACTTTATCACACTTTTCTATCTATGATGTAAATATTTATCTTCATACCCACAGTTAAGTGTAGCATTCACTTTCATAAAAGTAGCTTCTTCTTGCAGTAGATGGAGACCATTATAAAGCCACACTGGTCAAAATGCAGAAAGCAACTGTCTAATGCATCTTCAATGCAATTCCTACACCTGAGAGTCAAAGAACACCAAGGAAAAAGGGACAGAAAGGTTTTTATGAGCAGGGGAACAGGGCATCTGCTACAAGATAGTGTCTTCTATATGTACAGGGAAGCCACACCTGTGGAATCTCAACAATACAGTTGCCTAAACAAGACCTATCACAAGGATATCAGCTCACATGACAACAGGGAAGAGTGAGATCTCACAGTGCACCACCCCTAAATGAAGATCTATAGGCAATTAGTGACAGTTGAGTATGGGAAATTCATTCTTCTACTGAGACAGGTGTCTTAATTAATTATTCAACAACAAGCAGTCAACTCTAAAGGCATACACATAGGAGCAACATCAAATGGACTCTGAAAATTATATTTGTATGTTTGTGTTGTGTGTGTGCATATTTGTGTGAATTTAAATAAGAGGTTCCAAATTTTAGAAGGAGTGGGAGACATAAAAGGAGTTGGAAGGGAAAGAAGGAAGGATAGATATAATATAAATACAGTGCTTATTTATGAAATTTTTAAAAAACAATTTAAATGCAAAGAAGATGAAATTTTTTATTGATTTTTATTGAGCTCTTCATTTTTCTCTGCTCCTATCCCTGCCTCTCCCCTCCCCTTCAAAACCTTCAAAACTCCCCCAAGGTCCCCATGCTTCCAATTTACTCAGGAGATCTTGTCTTTTTCTACTTCCTGTGATTTGTGGTCTGTTTTGGCTTTTTTTTTTTTTGCTTTGTTTAAAAACTACTTATGAGTTAGTACATGTGATAATTGTCTTTCTGGGTCTGGGGAAAACAGAAATTTGTATATTAAGGCTGGAGAGACAGCTCAGTGGTTAAGACTATGCTGGTTTTCTCTTTGAGAGGAACTGAGTTCAGTTTCCAGCAAGAATACTGGACAGTTCATAACTACCTGTATCTCTAGCTTCAGGAGGAATCTGCAGGAGCATATACCTTCCCCACACATATACACAAAATTAAGAATAATAAAAGTAAATCTTAAAAAAATAATATAAGTGTGTCCTTCCCTTTCTTTGCTTTATTCCTTCCTTTGTTCCTTCCTACCTTCAAGCATTCAGATATGAGATGAAAGATGAAAAACAGGAATAAAAGAGAGACAAGAAGAGGGCAAGGTGGGCAAACACTCATATTAGCAAGCAGACTGCTGGGGACCATAGATTACTTACAAAACTGGAATTCTTAAGTATGTTCCTTAGATAAAAAAAAAAGCATTAATAACAAGAAGAAGTAGTTCACGATCTAATAGAACTATTTTTTTGGCTAGTCACCAATATAATCAATTTTATCAGCTTAACTTTCACAAATCAAATCTAGACATCGTATCTTGAAAAAAAGGCCCTAAATTTTGTATAGAGTTAGCATATCAAATGTTCAACAGGTACATATAAACATAAAATATTAATGCCAAAAAGGTAATTAGTGGATTTTATTCTCAATTCTCTGGCCTTTCTATCTAGAAATCAAACATTCTTACTGGCTTCCTTCTTTACCAGTACTCTCCATCATCAACCTAAGAGGGGATGTAGTTAACTCTCCCTCCAATTCCCAAAGCTTATCAGCTATGCTCTTTCTTTTAAAAAATGGGAGCTGGATCTATTTAAGAAACAGGGAAATGTTCTAGCCTAAAGAAATTGCTTCACCTAATTCAAGCGTTTGAACAGAAATCAGGCATTAAGTGGGCCCTGCAGAAGCCTCAGCATTCGGACTTGACTGGAGGGGGAGATAAATGGCTGTGACTGGGATGGGGTGCACTTCCGTCTGTAGAGACAGGCATGGAGAACATGCCAGATCAGGAGTTAGCTGAGAGGAGAACAGTCTTCAAAGACAGCAGCTCAGTTTATGTGCCAGCAGCTTAAGAGAAAAGCTGTGAACAAGAGAGAGGGCACAGGCTGAAGGGGAAACACAGCCCAAGTTCTTACCTTCCTGGATGATGCTCCCTTCCTATGTAGCATCGCAGAAAAGTCTAATGATTAAGCAATAACCCGAAACCCAGGGCCATATGTTGTGTGCAGCTTCACAAGGAAGGGGCCGTTAATTGTCTGGAGAGAGACGGCCTCCTGAACGGTTTGAAAGGAACTTTTTGGAGGGGAAAAAGGACAGATAAATAAAAGCCAATGAGGTAGAAAAGATGGTGTGTGCAAAAACAAAAATGATCTCTCTCACTCCAGCATGGATTTGTGTTTTGAAAACAGTGTGGCATCACCCATCTAGAGTGATTGTGTCCAGTCCCTGAGGAAAGGCCCTTAGAAGGAGAACATTCAAGGACAAAGGAGAAGGGCAGCCAAAACAACCCTTCCTGGAAAGTTCTTCAGCATCAAAAGCCAGAATATGGGTCCATAAAAGACCTGGGACATTCTCACGTACAGTACTCAGGAACCCAAGCGCCTTGGTTTCTATTCTAGTCCTGCAACCTATTAGCTATGGGACCATGGACAAATTCGGTAGTTTCCCCTTTGCTTGGTTTCTTTGCAGTTAGAAAAGTACTTGGCACAAGCATATATTAAGAATGCATGGATGTTGTTAGCATACAAACCCAGTGGTGATGTCTCAATTGAAGTACTTGCCATGCAAGTGTGATTATCTGAGTTCAGATATCCAGCATGCTCATAAAAAGCCAGCTGAAGCTGTGTGTGCCTGCAATCCTACGGCTGTGAAGGCAGAGACAATGAATCCCTAGAGGTCATTAGCTGGACAGCCTAAAGAAATCAGTGGTCTCCAGGTTCAATGAGATATCCTGTCGAAAAACTGAGGTGGCAAGGGTTTTAGGAGGACACATAACATTGATCTATGACTGCCACAAGTACACATATACACACAAGAACATAAGAATATAGACCCACTTATACATGATACATATATGCCACACACAAATACACATGCGCAGAAACACAATAAATTCTGACCAACAAATGTGTGTTGTTTAATATATATTTGTTTAAAAAGTGCAGCTACATTGCAAGAATTCCTGTCTTATATTTCATCGCTTTCACACAACATTGATGAGAGATAAGAGACTATGTTAATCTGGGTGTGATTCTTGAAACCATATAAAAAGATTTGTGTGTGTGTGTTTAGTTATGTCTGAGATTATGAAAAACGATAGCATTAAACACTTGAAGTAAATGTGCCTTTCCCTTTGTGCACAAAGTCAAGTGGGAGATCGACTGGAGACACTGTAATATAATTTCAGATACAAGTATATCTTTCCAGGAAGAAGATACTAACTTTGATTGATGATCCAAAGTCTAGCAACTTCTAGCTTACTCATTGATAAGCATTTTTATATCAAATATTGTATTACACACCTACCTTCGGTGACTAAGTAAAAGCAATGCTTCTTATTCATAAATTAAAATATAGCCTGGTATTCAACTCAGCTATGAAATTTTGGATGAGAATAACAATGCAAGCAGCCAATGCTCAGAAATTACCGTCTTACTCCCCACAGCTTCCTTTCTCTTGATCATTCACAAATATGAACACAATGTTCATTTATCTTCCTAAGAGACGATGAAAGAAACGTTCGAATTCCTTACTCTACCCTCAGCAGTAGCTTGTCAAATATTTTGTTTGCTTTTACTTCAAATCAGCTCAAGGAGGTAAATACCATGATGTGGTTTAGTACCAAGAATTCTCTCCAGACATTGAGCAGTATGTTCTGCTCATATATTAGCTATTTTGGCTTATTTTAAATTATTTTTAAGCTCTTATTTAAATTTTCAATCTCAGCAATTGGAGAGGTGTCTCAAAGGTTGAAAATACATATTGTTCTTCAGAAGGATCTAGTTTGGTTCTCAGCAACCTCACGACCACCTCTGACTCCAGCTCGTGGGGATCCAGAGGCTTGCTCTGGTGACTTCCCTCAGCTGATACATTCACGTTCACATATACTTACATAGACACAAATATGTGTGCCTAATCTGAAGTGAAATAAATTTTTAATAAGTCCAAGTAAAAATGAGATTGAATTTTATTTCTAGTAAAAACACACCTGACTCTCAACCCTGTCTTCACAAACATTAGGGTTAAAGGGCAATTCATAAAGCATCTATGCGACTTCCCATGCATGAATGTACATAGACATGTGTGTGTGTGTGTGTGTATAGTTTTAATTACATTCTTTGACTAAATGATGTAATTACATTCTCAGCACCAGGAATCTCAGTTTCTTTCTTGTCACAATCTCTATTAGGGATCTCAATGACTACATGAATGTTGTATGTAGTATTTTCGGACTACAGATACATTGGAGTTTAAGTGATCTGGTACACATGAAGTAGATTCCAAATTTTCATTGCATCTTTAGGCAAATGGAAATTATATTCTATAAAAGGTATTTGAAGGCAGACTCCCTGGGTAAAGACCATGCACTTCAAATTTTACTGAAATCGCTGGGATTTTACTGAAATTGCTGGGCAGTGGTGGTAGATTCCTGTAATCTCAGCACTCAGAAGGCAGAGGCAGGTGGATCTCTGAGTTTGAGGCCAGTCTGGTCTTTGGAGTTAGTTCCAGGACAGCCAGGGCTACACAAAGAATGCCTGTTTCAAAAAAGGAAGGAAGGAAGGAAGGAAGGAAGGAAGGAAGGAAGGAAGGGAAAGAAAGATAGAAAGAAAGAAAGAAAGAAAGAAAGAAAGAAAGAAAGAAAGAAAGAAAGAAAGAAAGAAAGAAAGAAAGAAAGAGAGAGAGAAACTTATTAAAACTTTCTCCCAAAGTCTGGACTATGCACATTGATGACACACAGACACACACACACGGTGCTGTTTTATAACATCTTTGTACCTACTGTGAATATCAAAATTTTTATTGCTGCTACCCTAATAAGAAAGAACTTCCTGTTCATTTCGACATTGCTGTTTCCTAATGAGATTAAACATCTTCTTCGGTCATCTTTGCATGAAGCTTAGTAAGTTAACTCCTGGGTGCTTTTCTTGTTTCATAATGCATGGTCCTTTAACAAATCAGAACGACTAGCATTTGCTTTGTCACATATACAACACATGTCTCCCAATTTGTCACTTGTAACTGTGCTGGATTTTTAAATTTAAGTCTTTCTTTTTTATGTAGATAAATATAACAACGTCTTTCTTTATAACTTTTGAATTTAGGACTTTTCTTAGAAACCCTTTCAAAATGCTAAATTATAAATGAATATTCTCCTTACTTTCTCAACATTTTTATATATGTAAATATATAATTTTATATAATATATTATATATAGTGAGTGGAGCACAACTTAAACATATTCTGAGTTGCCCTTCAGTGTTCTTGTAACTCTTTCAGAACAGAATCCATTTTCCTCACTGAATTCATCAGAGGGTAACATACATTATCTTTTCTACACAAACTGCCCTATGTACTAGACTGATCTAGTCTTCTGTCCAACTAAGCTGTGTGTTCCTGGATGATTATCTATGTGGCTTTAGTTACAATAGCAACATATTGACTATTTTAAGCAAGATCAAACCAACACCACTTTTATTATCCCCTTCATGAAATTCTTGTCCGTTTTTAAACTTTTTCTTTTTAACTTGGAATGTAAACCAAGCCTGTCATATTCCATAAATACTTCCTCAAAGAATTTATAAGGGATGGCGTTAAATTTATAGATTACCCTGGAGTGAAGTAGCAGCATTGTAGTGTTAAATATTCTCTTCCAGGGCCATGCTATGCCTCTGCATTTATTTAGATTGATTTATATCCTTCAAGAAGCATGTGGGTTTTTTAATGGTCTTTCAGATCCCTTCTTGGACTTGATTCTGTCTGTCTTGGTTTCAGCTCCAACTGTGCTTTGGATGTTATATTGATGGGTTCTAACTATAACTGCCTGATTTTAAAATTTATTGTATGCTGAACTTTCTATGTATGCATCCTTCAAATTTTATTTTTCCACCCTACCAAATCTAGATTTTCCAATTATTGTCTTATTGCACACAAATGAAAACTTTATACTTGCTTAATCAATACACACATACATTTGTATTATATTCAAATCTGTATAAAAATGTGAATAGTTATTGTTGAGAATATATGTATTCCCTCTGACTATATAACCATATCATAGCCATTTACAAATAAGATGTATTTTAAAATGCCAATTTCCTGTCACTTTTCTTTTTTTTTTTTCCTGTCACTTTTCATTTGATGGATATTTTTATCTCTACAACAACAGAAATAATTACTAAAAACATTATCATGCATAAAAAGTAAATTCTTTCAATCTTCACATAGTATAAGTTCTTCATAATGCTATTATAGTGCTTTGAATAACAAGAAGCTGTCTCCCATAAGTTAGGCATTTGAATACTTGGTACCCCATTGGTGGCTCTTTGGGAAGGATTAGGGAATGGCCTGTTGGAGAAGTTGTGTCACTAGGGAAGGGCTTAAAGTTCAAAAGCTTCCCACCATCCCCAGTGCACCTTCTGCTTCCTGTTTGTGGGTGGTGATTTGAGCTCTCAGCTGCTGCTCCAAGGCTATGACATGATAGTTAGTGGTGGACTTCCATATCTCCGGAATGGTAACCTCCAAATAAACCCTTCTTTCTAATAAATTCCCTTGGTCATGGTGCTTTATTGCAACAGAAAAGTAATTAAGGCTACAAAATAGAATTTTAATGAATTTATATATTTATTAATCAAAATAATTAGCATACTTCTAACAAAAAAATCTTATCACATCCCATTGCATATTTCCTCACTTCATATTATGTTTTAAGATATAAATACGTATGTATAACCACTGTAGAAAATATAATTGTAACAGTCTGTTGTCTTGTTACTTTTCTATTGCTGTGATATTGCGGAGTAGGCAAAATTCATCTGTGTCCCTGCATATTATTATGCTTCACTAGTGCATTATACTTTAGTATTTCATTGTGTGAATATTCAACAATTTATTACATTGTCACCATTTTAAGAAAACCAAGTTTCTCTTAGGCTTTTTCACAGTTGAAATGATGTTTTTCTTACACATGGTTGTGAGAGTTTCCATAGGATATTGGTTGCTAAGAGGTGAAATTTACAAATTATGAATTTACAAATTCTGACAGTTGTCCATAATCAAAGATTTACTTTACCTAGAAGAGAAACTTACTCCCATTTTTCTAGTGGACTGGCAGAAATTAATGTCAAATTTTAATGCTTGTTTTACTTAAAGTGGATGAGTTACCTATTAGCAAAAGAATTCAACATAACAAAACTGTGACTAATCCCAGCATCTTAAAACATTTGTCCTACTTATTCATTCTTGATAAACTATGGTCAAGGTGTCAAGGCTGAGCCCATTTATATGACTTTACTCTAGAGGTAGGATCCAGTGGGTTTTCCACATCTCTCATCCTTGA
Organism: Alexandromys fortis; assembly: GCF_014885135.2. Classification (NCBI taxonomy): domain Eukaryota; kingdom Metazoa; phylum Chordata; class Mammalia; order Rodentia; family Cricetidae; genus Alexandromys; species Alexandromys fortis. The sequence continues at coordinate 913,702 of NW_026068007.1, forward strand.
GTTAGCAGGCTAGCTTTGATCATTTGACTTTGCTTGTTTAATGGTTTTCAGGCACTTTAGTTACGTGTAGTCTAGGTATGCTACTTATGGAACTTGTATATTCCACACATTTTCTACACCATTGACTTGAATTGCTCATAACACTCGTCTAAGTACACTCTAAAAGATCTGTCTGCTATTACCTGTTCTCATTTTCCCTTCATCATATTGAACATCTGGAACTGCTTTCCTTTTTAATTGATACAGTTTTTCTACAATTGTCTATTTGATTACACTGTTCAGCTCTTGGTATTGCTCTTATCATTCTTTTATTTTCTATTTAATCAATTTGTGTTCCTATCTTTGTTATCTCCATTCACTATACTATTGGTATTTGTTCTGTTATTCTTTTACTTATTTCTTAAGACAAATGTTTCATTTCTCTTCCAATAATTGCCATCTATAGTTATATATTTTCTCTAAGAATCCCAGCATTCCATTCTTCATATTTTATGTGTTTTCCATTGTTGTTTCTACTTTGACCATGGTATATTAAAACAGTGTGCATTTCTTTAACTTGTTTTGATGTTTTCTTTGAACTTCATTGCATAAATATCAAAGAACATAGTCTATATAATTTTGTGCAAGTTCTGAAAACCCGATTTTTATTTGATTTGTGTTTACTGTTTTAAAAATACAATAATCTATGCCTCAGTTAAAGGTCAGTTTTCTAGTTTGAGAGTTTTATGCTTTTTAAATATCTACTAAAATAGCTTTTTGTTTTCACTGTTTAGATTTTTGATACTTTGATTCTTCACCGTTGCCCCAGCTGTAGCAAGGAAGTATGTCTACCAGTAGTTGACAGAGGCAGACTAAAGTCTCAGAATAATAACCACTTTTCCCTGTAGTTATATCTATTATCTTTAATTTTTTACTGTTATAAAATACATAGCATAAAATTAACCACTAAACCATTTTCATGTATGTGATTCAGTTGTGTTAGTGACATTTGCAGGATTGTGAAGCCATCATGAACATCTTTGTGAAACATTTTCATGCTCTAAACACACTCATAACCATTAAGCAATTATTATCTCTTATCTGCCTCAATTCCTACATCCTATCTCTATAAGATTTTTCTATTCTGTGTACAACGTATGTCCTTTTGTGACAGACTTGTTTAAGTTAGCACGTTTTTCACTCATTCATGTCATAGCATAGCCAGAATTTTATTATCAGTGTAGTTTAATAATTTTCCATTAGATGTAAACACTCCAATTTTTAATTGTTTCTCTTTTTAATCTGGCCACTTGAACTGTTTCCATCTTTAGTCAACATGGACAGTGACTGCAAGGACCATCATTATACAAACATCTGCTTGAGTCCTTGCTTTCAGTTGGGGGGGCACGTAACCAATGGTGGCATTACTGAATCATGACAATTCTCTGAGTATCCCTTAGAAGAGAATTCCCACCACCAACGTACAGTAATTTCAATTTATCCATCTCCTTGACAAACCATTTTACTTTTGTTTATTTTGAAAAAATAAAACTTATAGGCACATCAGTAGTCTGAAAATGATATCCTATTTTAGTTCTGAAACAGTCACCTTGTCACCCACCATTTCTGGTTCTCTTCCACCCTCTCCACCACAAGGACCATTAAGTCTTGCAATGAGGGATGTGTATTACTTATTTTTCTGTTGTTCGGATCAATGAAAGTTATAGAAAGAAGGGTTTATTGAGGCTTATGGCTCCAGAGGAGAGTCCCATGAGACTACCATGGTGGGGAGGACTGACACTCTAGGCAGTCATGGCACCTGGAACAGGAAGCTGGGAGCTCATATTCAACTGAAAGCACAGAATAGAGAGTGAACTAGAAGTTGGGTGAGGATATATAAGCCCAAAGTCCCATCCAGACGGATGTACTTCCTTCACCAAGGTTGTACCTCCTAAACTTCCTTGAACAGCATCACCAACTGAGAACCAAACGTTAAAATACCTACACCTATGGGAGCTATTTCTCATTTAGACCACCACAAAGTATGATATAGGTGTCTCATTTAGGGTCATACACTCTGCTTTTGCTTATTCTATTTCACACAGTTGTGGATCTATGTGTTACTATACAAAGAAGCTTCTCTGATGAGTGAGGATTGAAGTGATGCAGTGACCTATGGGTATAGAGAGAAGTCATTAGGACTCACTTTAACATTGGGCATAATAGAAGCTGGCTCTGCCCTAGGGCCTATGACCTAATAAGTAATAAGTTCTTGGCCCTGATGATGGTGTCAGTTATAAGTTCAGACTTGTAGAACTTACCTTAAATCGAATCAAAAAGTGGTTGTTTACCCCATGACAGTCATGTAACTTGTGCACCAGTGGGTATTATTTCCTGCCAAAGAGATGATTATCAGAGTTTACAAATAAATAATTGATGATTACTTTCCTCCTCTGAAAGCTAGCCACTAGGGATGAAGATCCCAGCGTAATACCAGCTTGATTTTTCCTGTTTCTGTATCTCGTGTGTGTGTGTTCAGTAATAGGGTCTTACCTTGTGTTCTGGAGGGTAAGAAAGAGCAGTGACAAGGTAGCCTATAGTGTTTGTGGGTCTGAGATCTCTCTGAACAACAGCTCAGATAGAGGGAACCCATTCATGACATAAGATTTTATTTGTTAGGCTGTGGTGTCTAATAAAGGCCTTGTGGCTCATTATAGAATAAGTCCATTTAAATTCTATTTCTATTCATTCTTGCTCATGCTACTATTCCAGTGTTTATTTGGTGAGCTTTGATTATGAGTTCACGTATGGAAATATTTGTTATTTGGAAGAAATAAGTCAAACTACAAATGAGAAGACCATAGAACATTTGACTTAGCTTATTTGTAAAACTAAGAGAACCTGTTCTTGGAGCACGCAAGCTCTTTCACACTGCATGTACAAATGAATAGCTTCCTGCATTGTGATTTCTACCTTTTACTGTCATAACTGATTCTGTTTCCCAATCAAGATCAACACTAATAAAAACATTTACTTTCAGCACCAACTGTTCTTGTACACTTGCTTTTTATTTCCTGGTTCTTTATATCATTTAGACAGTGGTAAAGGATTGCTTCAAAGATATACTTCTTTGTTTGAGACCAAAATTGAATTAAAACATTTTATCCATGCACAATCTGGTCTTTTGTTAATATATTTTTTCAAGTTGTTGAATCTTCAGAAAGATGTATTTTATCATACTTCTGTAAAAAGATCCAAAATCACTTACTTCTAAATATCATAACAATTCAAGAATATGCTCTTAAAACAAGAACAGTTTTGAGAAAATTGTGTCATGTAGCTGTCCCTTAAAACCTTCTTAAATACTAAATCCTGCTCATTGAGAATGTTCATTCAACAGCATAGTTGATACAGTCCGTTGTAGTGGACCATTTCTCCAGCAGACACCACTGTATGGGGATGAACTGTGTCCAATCCGAGGTCTTATACCATCTGAAAGACCTTAATACAAGACCCACCCATCTCAGTTCATGATACACAAAACTATGAGATAATGTATAACTGTTTCATGAACCTGAATTTTGAAGAAAGCTTGAGAAAGTGACTGAACAAATAAAAGTGATTATTCTTTAATCATGAAGACCTGGATTCAAATACTCAGAAAACAAGTATAATTTTAGGATGAGTGCATGTACTTAAAACCCCAATATTGGGTGTGGAGACCTGTAGATCCCTGGAGCTGACAAACAGTCATCAAAGTGCAATGACAAGCTTCTGGTTCAGTGAAAGACACTGTTTTAAAGAAATTAAGCAGAAAGCTGCAGAAGATACCCAAAGTCTTATTCTTGCATCAGAGCATGTGCACATCCTATTTGTTCACATATATACAGGTGTGCAGGTCTGTGTGCATGTGTGCACATACGCATGCTCACACATGCGCACACACACACACATTGGTGGGGTTATGTCTAGCACAGTACTTTAAGATTAGGTTCTCTCCTTTCACCATGTGGGCTTCAGGGGTCAAATGCCGTCATCAGGCTTGGCAGAAAGTGCTGCTATCTGTGGAATAATCTCACACCCCTCCCCGACACACAAAGTTTTAGAATAATTAATTACATCTCAACAGTAATATACAGTGTTAGCATTAAAGTCAAGACCCATTACTTTTCTGATAGAATGTATGTACACATCTCCTACACTTAAATCAGCACAGTGTTCTAGGTTCTGCAGGAATATTACCATCAGCTCAGAAACCATAGATTTGAATGAATATGTGAGTAAGGAACACACAGGCTCAGTCACTGAGACAATCAAAAAACACCCAGAAACTAATACTCTGCCTTACTCCATAGGAGAATGGACACTCTGTATGTGGAAATGCACTATCAGAAACTGATGGGATGTTTCCCATCTGCTTTTCTCTGGGGAGCTGTAAACATCCAGCGGGCAGAGTCCCTGTATTTTACGTGCGCATATTTCCATTTTCCCCTGGAAAACAAAGTAGCACAAAATTTACAAGTGATCGTTTTAGATTTACTGTGACTTCAAGTAGCATTATTGGCTGGAGTAATAATAATAAATAATATCATTATGTAGCCAAATGTCATCCAGCCATCTTCTCAGCTTTAATATTGATGTTTAAAAGAAATTAATTTGGAAAATATATAATAGTTTGTAATGAAGCTAAACATGCCTTCCACATAGTAAATATGATAATCACTGATGCTGTTTGCAATATATGACTTTTTAAAATTAGAACTCTCTCATCTATTTTTCATTTAAATGTACAATTGAAAATAAAGACTATTAAAAGGTAGTTTGCTTTGCTTGGTCATGGATTGTGGCTCATGAATACCAATAAAGATCTGCTATTTATTTAAATAAAAGTCATTATTGCCACTGTAAAATGAAAAAGGCTCTCCACAAAATGTTTACTTGGGACAAATGAGGAGCTCTGGCTCATTTGCAAATGCAATGCGTTAAACCATCATGAGCTCTTGAGGAAAGACATTAGTCTGGGCCTGAAAAACAAAACACTGACATTTTGCTATTTAAAGCAGAAATGTACTGATGCTACATGGCAGACAATGCAAGGAGAACCCATTTTGCTTTGTGACTTTTTTTCAGGTTTTAGATCAGCGTTAGAAATTACAGTCTTCTCCCAGCAGCCCATTTGTCACTGGTCCGTCTGGTTTATTTCACTGTGTTGATGATTCCTGTCTTAAATTATAGCTGTTCTTTCTTGCTTTTGCTGTGGTTTTAAGAAGAGCTTCAAGGGCAAGTGTGAAAAGAAATTTCTGAATGGGTTACTTAATGCATGGAAAGCTTCTTGAGACATAAAACTGTTGGCTCTTTTGAAACACACCTTGGGTTCTTCCATTGTTTAAATTAGCATAATCCTTACCTGTTTCTTATAAATTACAGCACACAGAGGGGACTCTCACACCAAGAGGTACTGCTTTTGTTTCCACAGAAGATGAGACCCTGTGGATTTGTTTGAAACTAATGTGGTTTGATGGACCAAGACCACCCAAAACATCTCTGCAAACAGCTCCAAAAATTACAATGCCCAACAAAAAGCAGGAAGCAGTTTGGAGAGAGCTATGCCCAAATTCCCTAATGTTGTTTATAAATGTTAGTTTACATTTAAAGGGGAATATGCTATAAAGATTTGCATTAGTGTGGATCTTGGTTTATCGATACAAATTTAAGGTTAATTTTATTACATGTATATTTTTGCTGTTAATTAAGGTATTGTGCTTTGCAACTTTTTTAAAAATGTAATATATAATTACGAAATTTAAGTTAATAGATAATCATCCATAATAGTCAAGCTTATAGATATGTTAGTTAGGTTTTCTAGATTCATAGATATATATTCAGTTAGATAGGTATTCTTCAAATCTTTCTGAGACCTTCAGAAGATGGCATTTAAAATGTTTTAAGAATTTAGTACTTTCATGACATGAGACATGTCTGCTCCTGGCAGTAACAATCTACTTCAAAAGGATGATGGGTATTGAAGAGGCTCCTCATGGAGTTTGTTAGTCGTTTGGGGAAGAAACTGCTCTTATCTAAACTGTTTGACTGGACATGCAGGACTCACAGAAAAATGATTGCTGAAGTTGCCTAAAGAAGGTTATACAGTTCTTCAGGGCTCCTGATTCATGAAAGAGTATGCCAGACATTCTGCAGGACACAGACAAAGTAACTGACAAACTGCCAATATAGGTAGAAATTTCTTTGAAATTTCCTGCTTTATGGAAAAGTCTGCCAGATACTATGGGCCTGTAGGCTGAAGATTGGATGCCCCAATGATAGAGTAACTTTGGGTAACTGTCCAGGCAGTGAGATGTCAATTATAGAGTTTTGGCAGTTGCTTATACTTACTATTAACCTGTTAATACTAACTATCTATTTATCTATATCTATATCTATATCTATATCTATATCTATATAGTCATTTTTATAGTCATTATTCTGGAGTCTGATGGAGTTGAAGAATAGATAGTTATAATTATAGTTTTCCTTAGTTATGATAAATGATAAGGTATAAATAAATATTATAACTGTAATTCTTGCTTGACACTGGTTTTTTTATATGTAATTTTTCTGTGTTAAAATTAAAACCTTTTTTATTTAAACAGAAAAGAGGAAATTGTATGGGAAGTCCTTATGTATATGTGTTTCTTTTATTGGTTAGTGAATAAAGAAGCTGCTTTTGGCCAATGGCTTCACAGAATATAGCCAGGCTGGAAAAGACATATACAGAGAGTAAATAGGTCAGGGGATGCCATGGAGCCACAAGAGGAAAAAGATGCGAGCCACCAACCCAAACCTTGCTGGTAGGCCACAAGCCTCATGGTAAAATATAAAAGAATAGAAATGGGTTAACCAAAGATGTAAAGCTAGCTAGCAATATGCTTAAATGATTGGCCAAGCAGTGATTTAAATAATATGGTTTCTGTGTGGTTATTTTGAGGCTGAGCAGCTGGGAACAAACAAGTGGACTCCTACAACACCTGATGACTAAAGTTGTTGAACATTTCCTTAAACAAGCTGCTGCTTGTATGTTTCCAGCGACTCTGACCTGAAATAATCATGCAGAAACTATATTATTTAAATCACTGCTTGGCCTATTCGCTCTGATTTCTTATTTGCTACATTGCACCTTAATTTAACTCATTTCCATTATTTTATATTTTACCATGAAGCTTGTGGCCTACCTGCAAAGTTCCAGATGGCATCTTGCGACTTTCTCCTCTGGCAGCTACATGGCATCTCTTGACCCTGCCTTCTTTCTCCCAGAATTCAGTTACTTACTCTGCCTAGCTCTACTATACCCTATCATAGATCAAGACAGATTCTTTATTCACTAACCAATATATACAGAAGGACTTTCCACACTAATCAGGGAAATGCAGATCAAAACTACTCTAAGATACTGTCTCACACTGATCACAATGGCTAAGATCAAATACACTGATGACAGCTTATGCTGAAAAGGATGTGGAGTAAGAGGAACATTCTTCCATTGCTGATGGGAGTGCAAACTTGTATAGCTATTGTGGAAATCAGTGTGGTGATTTCTCAGAAAATTAGGACTCAATCTACCTCAAAATTCAGCAATACCACTTTTGGTCATATACCCAAAAAATGAACAATCACACCACAAGAACATTTGCTCAATTGTGTTCATAGCAACATTATTCATAATAGCCAGAATCTGAAAATAACCTAGATGCCCCTCCACCGAAGAACTAATAAAGAAAATGGGGTACATTTATACAATGGAGTACTACTTGATGATTACAAAAAAAATGACATCTTAAAATTTGCAGGCAAATGGACAGAACTAGAAAAAAAGTCTGACTGAGGTAACCCAGAAAGACAAATAGAGTATGTACTTACTCATATGTGGATACCAGACATAAAGCAAAGAATAACCAGACCACAGTCCACAAACCCAAAGAAACTAGAACCCTTCTCCAGAAACAGATGGAAACTGATGCAGAAATCCATGACACATCACTGGGCCAAGTCCAAGTCAAAGAGACAGAGGAGCAATAATATGAATGAAGAAGTCAAGGCATGATGGAAAAACTCACAGAATCAGCTGACCCAAACTAAGGGGAGATTTCTAACTCCAAACTGACAACTGAGGAACCTGCAGGGGACTAAACTAGGCCTCCTGAATACAGGTGACAATGATATGGCTCGGGCAGTATATGGGTCCACTAACAATGGTACCAGGATCTAACTTTGCTGCATGAACTGACTTTGTGAAGCCCATTCTCTATGAAAAGATACCTTGTTCAACCTCCACCTTGACACAGGGTTGGGTCAGGGTCTTGGTCCTGCCTCAACGAGATGATGACACAGACTTAATTGATTTCCCAGGGGAGGCCTTAACCTCTTTAAGTAGCAAATGGGGGTGAGGTAGGGTATAAAAGAAAAAGAAGGAGAAGAGGGAGGGCAAACTAGGAGTGGTATGTAAAAATTAAATAAATTTTAAAAAATAAAACCTAGGAGGTGACATTTTTATACTCTAATTGAATGTTGAAGAACTCATTCCTAAGCATGACAACAACCATGAATAGGTAAAGATAAGAACTTAACGCTGGAAAGTGCACAGCTGCCCCTCTAGGACTCCATAAATGTATGTGACATTACTCAGGATGGATGAAATCCTTAAATGTCCAGATAAATTAAAGTGGTGATGGAGAAAGAAGTGGGAAATGCACTGACACAAGACATCTCTGTGATACAGCAGCCAAACTAAACACAGTCGAGCCTCTCCCCTCTCAGGGTTGTGTTCTACAACAACAGCTTCAAGAGTTGCCTGCTTTTCCAGAGTCACCCTGAGATGAACCTGGTAGAAGTGTCCTCTGAATGACTGCGCATCTCAAAATAACTGAGTGTCCCGCAGCTGAGATGACAGCTGGAGAGGCTGATGGCAGGGAGGTGCCCACTGGCTCACTTGCACTCACTCCACCTCCAGATCAGCTGTGCCCTTCTCCCCATCTGGAAGGAGGAGCATGACAGCCTACTGAAGGCCTGGCCCAGTGCCAGCCTTGCTCCAACTATCTTTATTATTCTATCTTAGAAAAGCACCTTGAAACTAAACAATAGCTGTCACCTGTCATGTGAGCCATTCCCCAAGAAACTGGAAATACTTGATAAAAGCCCATGAACAGTCTGTGTCAACCAGGACTATTAATGCATTGTTTCATACAAATTGATGTGGAAATCAATAAGAAATTAGCATCTTGGATCTTCAGGATTTTGGTATATGATCATTGCATTGACTTGAACAAAGACTAATGCAGATTCATGGTAAGTAGTGCTCTTTATGAATATGCTTTGTAATACTTTTGAATATATAATTAGTCTGTAGAGCACAGATTATGAGTGAACCAGGGAATTAATTTCAGCTTTATTCTTACCATATATCATTTAAATGTTTTATGGTGATATTTCCACAACTGACGAAGCACAAAATTTAGAAATAAAGGTCCTACTATAGCTATCTTTTATACTAAAATTATTAAATTAATATTAAAATTACATCTAATGAGTAAAGGAAATTTTCCACAGAGAAGAGTTTTTTCGAGTTCATTTATTGTTGTTTCTCTGAGTTTTTAATTTTGAAATTATTTGAGTTTCATATAAGCATTGGAAGACTAGTAGCAAGAACTCAGAAAAATAAATTCCTTCTTTATCTCCTTGTACTTTCCACATAAATGTGTGTGAAAATATTTGTATCTATATATACAAGTCACTTTTATGTTTGTTTTTATTAAATTTTATTAAGAATTGTTAATACAATATTTTCTTACTTTACATAACTACCCCACTACTCCTCCCTACTCCTGCATCGCCCTTCCCCCACCCCATGTCCCATTCAGTCCTCAGAAATGTAAGGCTTCCCATGGGGAGTCATCAAAATCTGACACTTCACTTCGAGGCAAGACCAAGGCCCTCCTTTTTATATCTAGGCTGAGCAAGGTATCCCTCCAAAAAGAATGTACTCCTTGATACCAGTTCAAGCACTAGGGATAAATTCTGGTGGCCCACAGACTGCCCAAGCCTCATAACTGCCCTCCATATTCATTGGGCCTAGTTTGGTACTATGCAGTTTCCCCCACTATCAGTCCAGAGTCAGTGATCTCTCACTAGCTCGGGCCCGCTGTTTTTGTGGGTGTCACCATCATGGTCTTGACCCCATTACTCATATTATTGCTCCTCCTTTTCTTGGACCAGTCTCCTCTGGTTGCTCAACCCAGTGCCTTGCTGTAGATCTCTGTATCTGCTACTATCAGTTGCTGGATGAAGATTCTGTGGTGACAAATAAGGTAGTCATCAGTCTGATTACAGGGAAAGGCTAGTTCAGGCATCCTCTCAGCTGTTGCTTAGAGTCTTAGCCAGTCTCATCCTTGTGGATTCCTGGGAATTTCCCTAGTGCTGTTTCTCGCTAGCCCTTTAATGACTCCCTCAATCAAGATACCTCTTTCCTTTTTCTCCCTCAATGTTCTTCCCGCTTCTTGAGCATCCCATTCCCTCATGTTCTCCTCCTCCCTCCCCTTCTTCCCTTCTTCTCCCTTCCCAAATTTCTCAGGAGGTTTTGTCTGTTTTACCTTTCCAGGGAGATCCATGTATGTCTCTTTTAGGGTTCTCCTTGTTACCTAGCTTCTCATGGACTATAGACTGGTTATCCTTTGCTTTACATCTAATATCCACGTATGAGTGAGTATATATCATGTTTGTCTATCTGGATCTGAGTTACTTCATTCAGGATGGTGTTTTTTCTAGTTCCATTTGTGTGCATGTAAATTTCAAAATGTCATTTTTTTTTACTGCTGAGTAGTACTCCATTGTGTAAATGTACCACATTTTCTTTATCCATTCTTCATTTGAGAGGTAGCTAGGTTGTTTCTATCCATCTGTGTATTGCCATGAGGCTGCAGCCTACTGGTAAGTTTCTGGCATTCTGGTGTCTTTCTTCTTTGGCAGCTACATGACGTCTCTCTGACTCCACCTACTCTCTATACATATCTGTTGGGTTTCCCACCTGACTTTACTCTGCTAAGTCATTGGCCAAAACAGTTTATTTATCAACCAGTGGTAATAAAGCATATTCACAGCATGCAGAGGGGAATCCTATATAATCTCCTCTTTTTTTGTCTAAATAAAAAAAAAAGTTTTAACTTTGACATAGTAAAATTACATATAACAAAATAGGTATCAAGTAAGAATTATACTTAAAATATTTAGTCTATTTGTATCTGAAAAGTTTCATATATAATTTATCTTTTATCATAACTAAGGAAACTATAACTATCTGTCTTCAACTCCACCAAAGACCCCAGAAGGATATAATATTACCTAAGTAAACAAGAAGTGATTTATAAGCAACTCCTACAACTCTAGAATTGACAGAGACATCTCACTGCCTGAAAAGTTACCCAAAGTTGTCCTGTCTTTGGGGCATTCATTCTCAATCCACAGGCCCTATAATATCCAGCAGACTTTTCAATGAAGCAAGAAATTTGAAAGACTATTTTGCCTCTATTGGCAGTTTGTCAGTTACTTTCTTCTATGCCCTGCAGAATGTCTGGCACTTTCTTCTATGTACCAGGAACCCTGAAGGACCATTCTATCTTTTGGAAAGTTCAGCAGTCATGTTTTTGTGGGTCTCACACATTCAGTTCATACAGCATTGGTGTGGAAGGTCCTTCCGTCTATGTATTGCTTTTACCATTAATGAATAAAGAAACTGCCTTGGCTTGTTCATATTGCAGAACTTAGGTAGGCAGGGAAAACTAAACAGAATGCTTGGAGAAAGGAGGTGGAGTCAGAGATGTCATGGATGTGCTGGAACTTTGCTGGTAGGCCACCACCTCATGGTAATACACAGATTAATAGAAATGGGTTAAATTAAGATGTAAGAGTTAGCCAATAAAAAGTTAGAGCTAATGGGCCAAGCAGTGTTTTAATTAATACAAATTCTGTGTGATTATTTCAGTTCTGGGTGGCCAGGATGAACAAGCAGGCCCTTCTCCAACAGGAGATTCTTGTTCATTAATGTGTCCTTTGAGTAAGTGAATTAATGAAAATACTGATTGTAATGTGATAGTGACATTAATTTTAAACATTCTAAATTATCGTTCATTTCTAAAGACAAATATACAGATGTGTAGCAGGTTGAGAATGACAGTGAAGAAGTTACTTTGTCAGAAAGCCACTGGGGAGGGTGTCACATAAGAATGGGCTAGCTTTGATCTCTACGAAATAATTCCTCCCAGAATTTATGATTACCAATAGCAGATTATCTACTGCCAAAGAATGATAGAAAATAAGATAGACTCATGACACAGGATAACAAGTGAATCGGAAGACATACTTTGATTTGTGTGACAATAGAATATGGTGTAAGATTTGTTTTGTAATGAATTCCTTATAGTATAAAGATGTAATTTTCATCACTGCATTTAGCACATGAATTATTGCCACCTTCAGTTGAAATTTTCAGTAATTATTCAACAGCCTTATGCTATAATGTGGAAATTCATTTTATTCTCAGCACGATACTGAAAACAAAATCCTAAATATAGCAAAAAGCCTTAGAAACTAAGGTAATCATTACATCATGAATCAATATAACAAAAATCAAAAATTAATATCTAGCAATACAAAAGTACTAGCCATCTAAAAATATAAAAAACAAAAAAGAAAGGTAAAGTGAACTATTGCATATCACAGACCTGGAAACATAGCTCATTTGGGATAAAGTATGCATGAAGCATTAGTATTATACAGAAACAGGCGTTGTGACATGCTCCTCTACTCCCAGCACTCAGCAAAACTAGCTCTCTTTGGTCGCCTATCAAGTTCAAAGACAGTGTGAACTATATAAGATCCCATCTCAAAAAAAAATTTTAAAAATCACATATTCATGAAATGTAATAATATACAGTTACAAATAAATCTATTAATTAAATCATAATAGCAATATAAAAACACATTCTGAAGAATAATACAGTACAAAGTTTGGGGATTTAAAATATCTGATCTCACACAGATGAAAACAAAGCATGGGAAACATAAGTCGCTCTGCTACTAGATTGCTGAGTCACACAAATTTTGTACTGGCAGCAAGCAGCCTTGAGATCTCTGCCCAGATCTAATGAGAACTGATCAGACCACGGAAGCCAAGTGCATCATCCCATTTCTGATCTTGTTTCAAGCTGTCCCACTCTCTATTCTGTGAAATAAGACCCAAAACAGCAAATTGCACACTAGCAAGCAGGATCCTAGTGGTCACCACCTCAAAGAGGACTTTCTTATGTGATCAATGGCTGCCTTGGGGGTGAACTTCCTGAATTTAATATAGACAACGACTCCTAATAAACAACTTTATTATTACTTTTTCTTGTTTTGCTCACTTTCACATATTCCATTTTTAGTATTAATTTACCATTTGGAGAAGAGGAAACCTTTGAGAAATATCTTATATAACCCATAAAATCACTTGAATCAAACCAACAGAAGACAGAAAATATTTGAGTTGCTGTGCAGTTGGCATCCCTCATGTCCTCAGTTAATCAGTTAGGACTTCATATGAATTCCACTTCTTTTCCAGTTTTTCAGATCCTTTGCATCTCTGCTTTGCATTCCTGCTTCCTTATCTTTTGACCCTGTTTGATTATTTCTTATCAATGCTACATAAGAGACTAACTCTAAAATCTTGGGAGCTCTCCCTCATGGGTGTCTTCAACATTGTGACTCAATAATATAATATGCTTCTGACTGACACCAACCGTTCAGAGTGTGAACCACCATTTTTCCAAATAAAAATTGTAGAAATTGCAGTCACCTTGCAAGGTCAAATTAGGAAGTGACAATGTAGACCCGAGCTAGTCGCAGTTGCAAGAGCCTAACCTAAATAAATGAAAGCATAGCTACAAGAAGAATCCTCTAAAGTTTTGGACTTTGTTTCTCATGCATCATTTCCAAGAAGTAACCTAAATAAAAAAAAAAGAGGCCAGGGAACTCAGAACACATAGGCTTTCAATGAACATTAGTGAGTTTGCCACGGTCTCCAATGCATTGTCTTAAATATCCTGCCTGCTGTACTTGTTCTGAGCATCAAAATGCAAACTGAATGAACAAGTCTTTTCTGGGTTTCAAATGTGCTTTCACATCACTCTTTATCACAGATAGCAGACACTTTTGAACAATTACTGATACTGAGCTGTAATACAAAGATGTATTTTATGACATTTCTTATATCAAAGTTCATAAGAAAAGAAAATGTACAATGTTCTCACTGCCCAGCTTATATAACTGTTGAAGATTTAAAACTCAAGCTATTATCATTTTACTTTGGTTATATAATTGACATTCGAAGCAGGACTTTCTTATTAGGGCAAAGAGAAATGGCCATGGTAAATTCAAAGTCCTATAAATGGGGAATTACAGACGACAAAGATGTATCTGTCATTGTTCTGGAATCCCAATATCATCAGAATGGGGTTTCACTTCAAGGTACGAATTGGGGGAACATGAACATTCCATCCATCACAGGAACCCCACAATTTTTTAAAAAAAATAAAAGGACGCCTATACCAGTAGGCTGAGTGATTATCAGGTCCAAGTCATCTCGATGGCTTTGAGTGACCTTGCTTCGTACGTTAATCCCCAGTGAGTGAATCCCCAACCATTTCTCCAGAGAAGAATGTCATTTTCTCTAGAGCAATGGTTCCTTTTCCCATCCTATTTTACCCTTAAAAAAATCCTACAAGGATTTAAAGACTTAGATCAGATAGCATCATTTTTACTTCTCCAGTGTTCGGGTTGTTCTCTGCTTACAATGCATTCTAACTTTCAAGTTACAAAATTTCATTCTACCTTATTTATCAAGTTATCTCTTTTCCTTAAATTATAGTCCAGAACTGAGCATAGCAGTCTCTCAATCTATTTATATTTTGGGCTAAACTGCTGAAATAGTCATCCTGACATATTCAGTTACTCGACAAAATTTCAGTAAACACCTGTCTCATTCCAGGCACTGTTCACTACACTGTGAACCCAGGACTGAGTCAGGGAATTCCATAATTGTTGAGAATGCTAAGCATAAAATGGTTATAATCCTAGACCAAGGGATTCTCCACAACATCATTTTCACTGTGTACAAGTCATTTAATATCTGAAAATTATTCAATGCCAACAAGAGGTTTTTTTTTGCCATTCCCACATTTTTAGAGGCAGAAAAGTACATACCAGGAATTCAGAACATGTGTAGACAGATATTGCAGAAAAAAATATTTGTTGGAATATTAATGTCACACTACCTATGGCATAAAAGACTCCAAAAGCCAGGAGACCACTTTTTCCCAGAATTATTTACAAACAAGTTTGTATAAATGAGGATATTTTTTCCTCTGATCAAAATTATTTTGTACTCGGGGTGATATCAGAAACAAATCTTTGAGTTTAGGCACCTAGGATGATGTATTACATCTTCTTAAACGTGAAAGTAATAAGGACTTGATTACTAAAAGAAAGATAAATGTTGGTGGCCTGTATTAAAAAATGTTTGCTTAAAATATGAACTAGAGCCTCTGCCACCAGCTGCCCACCTTCTCTCTTATCTAATTAGATCACCATGTCCATAACTGGAAACCCTAGTTACCTATCAAAGAGCCGAGTCAGAAAATGAATCGGTTATGACACACTAACACTCACAAACCTAACAAACAAAACTATATTTCTCTGCCATTTGCTCTATTCAATGGATTGACAGGGAGCTTATTGGTGGGAGATTTGTCATCTTGCTGCTAACTTGCTGGAGCGCATAGTGGCTGTTATGGGGAAGAGATAAAGGCAGGATTCCCAAACCTGTTCTGAAATGCTCTGCCTAAAAATGTCACTTATTATTATTTCTGTTGTCATTATCACTTGTTATTGCAATGAGACCAAAAATTATATGTCGCATGGACTTTTGATGAACATACAATACTTCTTCCACACCACTAGATGCAATTGCCTTGCAAGAGGACACTGGTATTCTCCAGCTCTCCCTCCATGACTTCACATTGCCCCTAAGCTATATAGCTCATTCTGAAACCAACAAATGCCAGGAGTGTGGTAGTCAAAGAAGAGTCAGATAAAAAGTGAAATAATTGACAGCTCCTACCAACTTGTACGAGTAAAACTAGCACAGGTAGTGTGCTGGAAATGAATACTAGGTTACTAGACCAGGGAATAACAACGCCCCATTAGGTCAAAGTGATTGCTAGATGCATACTTAATGGAAATAATAAATTTGTTGTGTCATCTGTATAACACAACATGTTAACATATGTTAAGCAGCTATATGTGTTTTTTACCAATTGATTATAACAGTTCTCTTCACCTGAAACCTAAACATCACCACATTCCCTTCAAAAATTAAACTAATACTGTTCAACTAGAAGAAACTCTTCCTCCCTCTCTCCCTCCCTCTCACTTTCCCTCCCTCTCACTATCTCTCTCTCTCTCTCTCTCTCTCTCTCTCTCTCTCTCTCTCTCTGTGTGTGTGTGTCTCTCTCTATCTATCTCTATCTCTATCTTTCTCACCATACCACAGAGGACAACAATGATATATAAAAGTCCAGGAGCCTAAGACAAAGTCACACATATAGTGGATTCTTCTCCTAGTTTTTCCCAAGGGGACCCGCATCCATTTACCACAGCAACCACACCCAGGGATGCGAAATTACTGCAACCTTTTGAGAATTTCAAAGCATTGGTTTGGAGTTGACACCTACCTTGGGGTCCAGAGCTACTGACCATCAGCCAGAGTAGAGACGAGAGAGAGAGAGAGAGAGAGAGAGAGAGAGAGAGAGAGAGAGAGAGAGCAAATAAATTATTTGTTCATGTGGTGCTCAGAGAGGTAACACGGGGAGGTGGTACCTTTAAGAGATCCTTACAGCCAACTGCGTTCTTGGAAAGGGCATGGAATTACAGCTTCTCAGTATCTTGCTTGACAATAATATCTCTTCCTGCAACATGTGCATCTGCTACCTTCCACCATGGGGCGTCACTAGAGATGTACTGCTTTCCTATTAACTTCCAAAACTATAAGCTAAATATTCTATTATTCTGTGAGTTGATCTGTCTTAGGGATTTTACTATAATGATAAATACTGCTCTTCTGTGACAAGATGACCAGCCCAAAGTCAATACCTCTATAGAAATGTAGTGATTATTGCCACCATCTAAAACTTGTGAGGTGCAGAGGTGCCAGTTTCTAACCATAGTTGCAGTAACTCTTAACGTACACAGGACTTTGAAGTTAATAGTGAAGAAGCACAAACCCAGCTGGGAGGTGAACATAATTGGAGCTATAATTCTCAAAGATGAGTCCTGCTTAAAGCAAATAGTTTGGCAAGTAATTGAACATGTGGCCATGGGGAATACTTTAGGAGCCAACTAGCTTGGACATCTAGAAGCTGAGAGAAATTAAGAGCTCAGCCAGTGTGATAAAATTACAGCCAATTACAGGATGACCCTTAGGATGAGCATAAATATGGGAAAATGGAAAGCAACTATGAGATTGTTCTAGTCCCTTTTCTGTTGCTAACAGAATACTGGGATTTTCGTGGCTTTAGCTCTAGAGTTTGGAAAACCCTGGACACTGGGTTATGGGGCCCTCAATTCAAGTGGAAAGCAGAAGGGCAAATGGGTGAATGCAAAAAAGGCAAAACACAAGAGTGGGGAAATCTTGGTTTATACCAGCAGCTCTTTTGAAAATAACACATGTAAGAAAAGCATTAATCCCCCTTAAAGACATCATTACTTTAGAAGCTCTCATCATCTTTTGACACCATTATATTGTGAATTGAATTTCAACATGAATTTTAGCAAAGATGAACCACATTCAAACCACAGTAAGGATTCATACAACTTCAAATTTACTTCTCCATGGCAACCAGCCTTTTAAACTTGTGGGCTGTCTTAAGTGAATCTTCTCTAGCCAGTTCTTCCAGATCAGTGTTTCTAAATATGAAGACTGCTGTGGGTCTCTCAAAGAATAATATGGCCAAAGGAGGAAAATGGATAGCAGTGTTGAATCCCAGGAACCTAAACTTCAGGTGGATTTAATCTCTCAGATAGGGCTTTCTTAGAGTTTCCTCAGTGGAAAAAACATGGGAATATCTCAAAGAGATCTTGCAATCATGATTTAAGATGTTCTTTCAAAACTCAATTGGGAAATTTGAGGCATTAATTGTATTCTAATGGCCACTACAGCATTCTTTACAAAAGGTAAAATACATAAACAACCAAAATACCCATCAACAGATGGATGTGTAAGGAAAATGTGATACACACACACAAACAGAAAGAAGGAGAAAGAAAATCTCACACATACACAGAGAGATATTATTTAGTTCTATAAAGATACAATCTTGTCATAGGTGATAATGTGTATAAACCTCAAGAATATTCTGCTAAGTGAAATATGACAGTTACAGAAGGATAAATCCTATGGGATTTTAAAGTATTTCAAATAATCAAATTATTAGAAATAGCAAGTACCATGGTTCTTACCAGGACCAAGGGGGAAAAAGCAAAATAGTCACAAACAGATTGCCGTGATAAAGAATTGCTAAGGGAGCTTGGAGACCCAGTTGTACTTCATAATACAAAATTGTTCAGAAGTAGCTTTCTAAAGACATTATTATTTTGAAATTACTGATTATCACTGGTAGAAGAGCTTCAAAAGGTATAGTGTAAGGACTATTTTTAAAAAAGCAGATATAACTTATCTCTGTCATGGTAAGAAACTTCTTGAATTAGATGATTAGGTGACAATGTATGCTAAGTTCAGTGGTGTCTGGAAAGGAAACCAGTGAAGCCCTGAGTGGAGAAGTTACAAATTAAACAGAAACACCATAAGAGCACAGTTCACAGAATCAACTAACTGGGACTTATGGGAGCTCACAGCAACGAGGAAGCCTCAGGGATCTCACTTAGTTCCTCTGTATATATGATATAGCCAAGTTGATTGGTCATCTTGTGGGATTCCTAATAGCAGGAGCAGGGAGTGTCTCTGACCTTTTTCCCATCTCTGTGACCCTTCTCCTCCTACTGTGTTGCCTTGAGTTGATAGTATGTGCCTGGTCTTAACGTAGCTTATTATGCAATGTTTGGTGGATGTCTCTGGGAGACCTGCTTTTTTCTGAAAGAAGTCAGAGGGGGCTAGATCAGCGGGAGAGGGGACAGGAGGCAGATATGGGGAGAGGGGAAGGAGGAGAAACTTCAGTAGGGACAAACTATACGACAGAATAAAAAAGTAAAATATTGTAGAATAATATTTTAAAATATGCTGCATTTGTTTATGCTATGGAACATTTGTTTAATGATGCAAAGATGCATTGCATTCTTTTATGTTACAATTGTTTAACTCTGTGAAACTGAGTTACTTTCCAGTCTAAAACAGCTGATTGGTGTAAATAAAGAGCTGAGTGACCAATAGCTTGGCAGGAAAGGATAGGTGGGGCTGACAGGCAGAGAGAATAAATGGGAGGAGAAATCTGAGAGAAGGGAGGAGCAAAAGATCAAGGGTGGAGTAAAGAAGGGACCAGCCACACAGCCAGACACAGAATAAGAAGGAAAGAAAAGATATACAGAAATAGAGAAAAGTAAAAGTCCAGAGGCAAAGGTAGATGGGATAATTTAAGTTAAGGAAAGCTGAAGAGAAATAAGCCAAGCTATGACTGGGCATTTCTAAGTAAGGAAAAGTCTTTGTGTGAGATTTGTTTGGGAGTTGGGCTGTGGGCCCCCAAAGAGCAAAGAGCAAAAACAGTGAAAATAGCCTACAAAAGTTCACATCCTCTTAAAGAGAAAGATGCGTGTCTGCAATGTTAGTGAATTACCATGAATGCCAATATTTTCTCCAATAATATTATGCATTACAGTACTGGGATTAAGATTGTTTTGAGAGGGGGTGGAGTTGGGAGCATATTGTGTCAGTTTAAGCTGGCTTAGAACTCCTGTGTAGCTGAGAAGGAACTTGAATTCCTGATTCTTCTGCCTCATCTCCTTAAGTACTAAGATTGAAGGCGTGTGCCACCATGCCAAGGTCATGATTCAGTGTCTGTACTTGGATCAAAATGCACAAAAATAAAAGTCAGTGCTCAGTTGAGAAATACAAAACAGACATTATAATCTTCAATGGGGAGATTTCAAAGGCTACTTCAATTGATGAATCCTTTTTATTTTCTTTGTCATCATAGTATGGAGATAAAGTTCACAGTCCATAGCAGTAACTCAGTGTTTCTCTATGACTTGAAGGACTTTGCAAATTATTTTAAAAACTTTGGCTTGCTTCTAGAATGTGACCCGAGCACAAAGTGAATACGGGTCCTCCTATAATGAGTCACACATCAGTTTTTGACATCTCAGTGGCTTACATTTAAAGTTCTTGGTTAAGACAAAGGACAGAAAACTATTCCGTGTTCTGAGAGCTGATTCCATAGAATTGAAGGAGAGTTTCGCTTTATTATTGAGGTGATTGGTTTGGGGCACTTTAATTCTCAGTCTTCATTCCATAAATGGACTCATCTTGTCACTTAATAGCATCCTACCATTCAAGCTGCCTGGCTGTTTCTGAGGAGGGATTAATCCATTTCAACAACAGCTGCAAGATGGACACTCCAGGGGAGCAGATGTGCACTCTTCTCTGTAATTACTTTCAGCTCTTGCTTTGCCCTTTACTGTCTGTTTGAAATTTAACTTTAATGGAATTAGAATGGCATTTACCCAGGGATTAGCTCCAGACTGTGGGCAACTCACAAAATAAAGGTTATAACATAGTAAGTCTACTAATCACTTTTTTTGTGAGAGAATTGGCCAATAGTCCACCTACCTTTGAGTAAGGCGATCAAGTGTTATCCTAAGGTAAAAGTAATCAATCACCCTCTTCTCAAATGCCTGCTCCATCAAGCACAAGTGTAGTCCAGGTTAGAATTCCAAAATAACAATCCAGAATTCTGACAGGGCAGTGAGCAACTCTCTAATCCATTCTATCACTGTGTGAGACGTAACAGAGAATTGGCAACCACAAAAACCCAACAGCAAAAGTGGAGCTGACATCTGGAAAGGTGTGTTTACAGTGCAGAAAGAAGTGTAAGGGTTGATGCCCTAATTTTGCATTACAAAGAACTAAGAAATATCCTGAAGCACCAGAGTTCAGCCCTGGTTAAGACTTGAATACTTACTTTCCTTTCTGATATAGGAAGGTCATCTGTCAATGTGTTACTTTCTTTGGTTAATAAAGAAACTGCCTTGGCCTTTGATGGGACAGCAGCTTAGATAGCAGAGTAGACAGAACAGAATCTGGGAGAAAGAAGCAGAGTCAGGCAGAAGCCATGCTCCTCCTATCCAAGAAGGATGGTGGTTAGAATCTTCCTGGTAAACCACCACTTTGTGGTGCTACACAGATTATTAGAAATGGGTTAATCAAGATGTGAGAGTTAGCCAATAAGAGGCTAAAACTAATGGGCCAGCCAGTGTTTAAATGAATATGTTTTCCATGTAATTATTCTGGGGCTAAGCTAGCCGGGCGGGAGCCGGGAGGCGCAAAAATCAGGCCTGCTCGCCTCTTCACTACACCTTTCAGTTCTAAGAACTAGATTTGCCTACTCAACTACTTTAGAAATGTCATGAGGTAACTTTATACGTTTAAATAATTGGCTCCCAAATTCCTGTAGGAAGAATTACCTTTCCTTAAGGCAATATCTTGATAATCGATTAAGCAGGGGGGGTGGGGAGGGAAGCTCTACAAGGACTTTCTGTTTTAGTATCTTCTTGATTGGCAAGAACAGAGAATCTTTCTCTGCCAGGCTTGTTATGGAGTCCAGAAAGTGGAGAGAGAAGTGTGGAGGACTACTGAACTAGGAGACAGTGACAAGTAGCAGGAAAGATGAAAGGATAAGGAAACAGTAGCATACATACACCGTAGAGTTTATTAAGTAGGAGACTAAAATCATGTCATTTCTGACAACAGAGGCTATTTGTCTAGTAAACTGTAGAGTAAGATTACAATATCTCTTTGACCTCAAATTATGATCTCAACCAGTACAATATGAAATGTTACCTCACAGTTTTGGACAGTGGTGGTTCGTCATCATTGCTAACCTAACTGAATTCAAAACCACCTCTGCATGTTCTTGAGGGTATTTCAGAGGAACACCAGCCCATGAGTCCTAATTCATATTTGACTCTTCCTTCCACTGCAGGCTGAGAAAGTGCTGTCATCCATCCAGAGTACCTATGGAAGAAAGCAAGGCTGTCCAGTCTCTTCCATCCCTTACCAGCAACGTGAAAAAAATAACAGCCACTGCTGATTAAATCTCCTCCATTTGTATTTTGAATGATCATCATTCCCTAATCCCACACTCACAGACTGACATTTATACCCGCAGAAATAAAAAAAAAAAGTTAATTATTGTAGCAATGATTTAGCCTCTTTGTTCTGGCTTCATCTGTTCTTAAATCAGTGTTCCTTGTTCCTGTTGGGCTATTATTTCTAATCTGCTTATAGTGTTTCCATGACTATGTATTATTTTCCCCATGCAACCTGTTCTTTTTAGCAAAACTAGTCAGCATTTCCCATTGTCAGTCTGCCTGTTTCCAGCTCTCTCATTCTTTGCTTCTCAGTGTGCCACACATAAGGAGTACCCAGACACCTGTGAGACACTCTGCATTTTTACAATCCGGCCTTTGCAGAGACCTTTATTCTTCAGGAATGTCCTCTCTATTCCTTCGACACACACCTTCTCCTGTAGCTTCTTCAGTTTGCATTTCATTCACCTCAAGCATGCTTTACTTCAAAAGTCTTCTTGAGAGTTCTTAATGACTTTAAGGACTTCACCTGAGTGCCCTTCCAGCTTTCTGTCCCTTTCCATATTGAGGCATTTTTCATGTTGAGATTGCTTGTTGTCAGTTGGTCTTTCCTCTGAAGCATGAGCTTGTCTTTACAGAACTTTGTTTTTCCAGTTGAACTTCCTACAGTTCTTAACACACTTTCAAAATGCAAGATGGGAAATCAATACAGATCTTCTGGATGAATAAGTAGCACTTAACAAATCTTGTCTTTACTGCTTCAGCTATGAGTACACATCCTGTGGTTCCAAAAACTTGAAACTTCTGCATGTGCAAGCGCTTTGTGTAGTCCCCAGCATATATTCTAATGCTGGCTTGTGATAACACTGAGCTGCAGATCTGCATGGATAGAAAGAGTCGGGCCCAATCAAGCCAGCCAACCTGGGGTCTACTAGAGTAGAGAGTGCCTGAGGAAAGATGATTATCAGTGCAGAGTGCTGTGGGCTGGTATTTTACACTTACAGTGAACATTTGGCTCTTGTTTCTTTCCTTAGTTGAAAATAAAATACTCTTTGCAGTAACTCTATATAGAACAAAAGACCAAGACTATTTGGTGACTGAGATAAGGTCTACCAATCTTATATGGCATTTTCTCTTTTTCATTTAACAGAATAGGTAAGATCTTTACATGACATGTTTGATAAAAAAAATTCTATGAATGGTTTGTTTGTTTGTTTGTTTTACTGCTGAGTAGTACTCCATTGTGTAAATATACCACATTTTCTTTATCCATTCTTCAGTTGAGGGGCATCTAGGTTGTTTCCAGGCTCTGAATATTAGATGTAAAGCAAAGGATAACAAGCCTAAAGTCCACACCCCAGAGAAGATGGGTAACAAGGAGTACCCTAAGAAAAACATACATGCATCCCCCTGAGAAAGGGAAATAAACAAGGTCTCCTGAGAAAATTGGTAGTATGCAGGTGAGGGGAGAAGGGAGGGCAAAGGGGGAGGAGGAAAGAAGAAAGGGATGGGGGAGAACTTGAGGGAACAAGATGGTCAAGATGGGGGAAGGACAGAGAGGGTAAGCAAGAAAGTGAGGGAGCCATTACGGGGCTATGGAGAAACCTGGTGCTAGAGAAAGTCCCAGTAATCCACAGGGATGACACCAACTAAGACCCTAAGCAACTGTGAAAAGGATGCCTGAACTGGCCTTGTCCTATAGTCAGATTGATGACTATCTTAAATGTCATCATAGAACTTTTATCCAGCAACTGGTGGAAGCAGATGCAGAGATCCACAGTGGAACACTGGACTAAGCTTCCAAAGTCTAGTCGAAGAAAGGGAGGAGCGGTAATATGAGCAAAGGGGTCAAGACCATCATGGGGACACCCACTGAAACAGCTGATCTGAGCTAATAATGGGAGCTCACTGACTCCGGACTGACAGCAGGGGAACAAGCATGTGACCAAACCAGGCCCTCTGAATGCAGGTGGCAGTTGTATGACTGGGGTAGATCGTGGGGCCACTGGCAGTGAGAGCAGAATTTATCCCTGCTCCTTGTACTGGCTTCCTAGAAAACATTCTCTTTGACTGGATACCTTGCTCAGCCTAGATACAGTGGGGAGGGCCTTGGTCCTACCTCAAAGAAATGTGCTTAACTTTGGTAACTTCCCATGAAAAGCCTTACCCTCTCTGAGGAATGGATGGGTAGGGTTGAGGGAGAGGGAGGAGGGGAGGGTGTGAGAACTGGATTGGTTTGTAAAATGAGAAAAGATAGGTTTTTTTTTTAAAGAAAGAAACAAAGGAAGGAAGGAAGGAAGGAAGGAAGGAAGGAAGGAAGGAAGGAAGGAAAGAAGGCAGGAAGGAAAATTTTCTATGAATGAAAAACACCAAGCAAAATAAAGCAATCATCCCATTGGGATTTAAAAAAACATAAATAGATTAAATTCTCTGACTTTGATGGTTGCCTAGTTGTTGCAATCCACCTTCTCTCACTTGGTTAAATGTCTTCAAATTGCATCTAGCCAGTCAATTTGGCTACTGGGATACAATAGCAGATGACATGAACACACCAACCTCCATTGTGAGCTCCCTGTATCTGCCTTTCTCTTGATCAAGAAGCGCCCAAGGTTTCCCACAGTAATATAAAGTAGATGAGAACAATCTGGAATGTGATCTGAGACAGAGGGATAATGGCTGGTTCTTATGGATAACTATCTGTAGTTCTGTTTATTTCTACCATTGCCTTTGACTTAGAATTGGTACACACCTGGTATTGAAATGTGTTTACAGGAGACACCTAGCAGCAGAAGCCATTGAAAGAAAAATGTGTCAAGGTTAAGCTTCCAGTTTAAAGGCAGGGTCTTCCCTCTGCCTCCAACTCACCAACCGAACGACTGGACCAGTTATTTAGCCCCTTGAGGAAGAATTCCCTCATCTATAAAATAAAGATTATGTCACTATAAACAGCTGTTGTGAATAGGAGCTGAGATCACACATGTAATGTGCCTAATAAAGGCCTTAGCAGAGCTGCCAATCAACAAAGAATACCCATTCTCCCAAGGAGTTTAACAATTCACTTGGGAAACAGAAATTTACATAATTAACCATAACAAAATGTTATAAACATAATTAAGCAAACCCTATGGGACTAAATACAAGGGCATAATTAATTCTGCTGGATGGGGATGGTGGAGGAGGGAGAGAGTTCACAAAGAAGTCTGAGTTTGTTGTTGACTTTCTTTTCTTTGCCTCTATAATTATCAGAAGACATATATGCTCTGGTAACCCACTATTAAAACTAACCTTCCTTTAGTGCCACACCTCTCTCTAGTCAATTATTCCCTTTTTTTCTCCTATTTGAAGCACAGCATGGAGAGATTTGGGTGTATATGTGCAATGAGGGTTGTTTTAAAATTACTATGATCTGACGGGTATCCTTTCTACTTCAATACCTTTCACCCTCTTGGCCATTCTGCAGATATCTTACAGAGCTCCTCATCCTGGATAAGCACCTAGCTTAGGCTCTCTCTTTTTCTCTCCAGATTCTTCCTTTTTAAAAAATCTCATCTATCTCTTTAACTTTAAATATAATATTTTCAACTTTTATCTCCTTCCTGAGAATATAACATATTGTATATTCAACTGCTGATTTGACGTGACCATATGTGTGTCTAACAGGCTTCCCAAACATAAGTAAAATGTATAATGATTTCTCCAAACTTCCCTTAACAAAACAAGTACAGCAAAAATATAACCTCTTCATGGTACAGCATTTGCCTGGTACATGCAAGAACTCACTTTCACCTTCATTACCAAGGAGGAGGAAGTGAAGAGGAAAGAAGAAAGGAAGAGGAAGGAGGGAAGGGAGGAGAAAGAAGGAAGAGAGGGAAGGAAGTAAGAAGGGTGGGCAAACAAAGAAGGAAGGGGAAGGAAGAAAGGGAGGGAGGGAGGAGGGAGGGAGGGAGGGAGGGAGGGAGGGAGGGAGGGAGGGAGGGAGGGAAAGAAGGAGGGGGGAAAAGATCTATTCTTTATTTCTCAGTTTGTAAATGATGATATAGAGCGTTGCTGTTAATTTCTATTGTCCATACACCCTTTGTTCACACACCAGATGTTTCTGATTTATCGCTAGGCCCTTCTGGTTCTACTGCCTTCTTTCTTTCCTCCACTTCCCCTGCAACTGCCTTGGTTAACTGTCATCTCGCTTCCTTGCAAGAGCATAGTATCCTAGTTACTTTTCTGTCACTGCAGTGAATACACACAAACAAAAACACCAAGACCAGGCAGTGTATAGAAGAAAGAATTTATTTTGTCTTGTCGTTCCAAAGGGATAGAGACCATCAGGGAGAAACAAGCAGCAGGGATGCTGGCAGAAACAGGAAGCTGAGAACTTACATACTGAACTGTAAGCACAAAGTAGGAAGATCAATGTTAAGTGATGAAAGTTCTTTAATCTCCAAATTCTCTACCCAGAGCTATACTTTCTCCAGCAAGGAGGCACTGCCTAAAGCTCTCATTATCCACAGTAATCATCTCAGTCTCCAACTGTGCCTCACCATCCTCTAATCGTCATAAAGCTGCTGAAATTGTCTTCATACTTGACTGAGGAGATGGGTCAGTGGTTAAAAACACTTAGATTGTATATAAGAACCACTTCATAAGATTGACCCTGTATTTAACACTGCTAAAATATCAAAACACCTGAGACTAGGTAGGTCAGGGGTCCTAGGGTAAAAGCCACTACTGTTATTCTGCTACATGAACATATCTGTTCCTAGATTTACATACATATATACAGACAGACATGTATGTATCAATAATGACCACAGAAAAAGGGGCTATTAACCTGACAGTGGAGGAGCGAGAAAGGAGAGACAGGCTGGACTGAGGAAAGGGAGGGGCGAAGTGATGGAATCCTATTTCAATTGAAATTAGTAATATTAAATTCAAATTAGAATATATAGAAAATGAGTTTTTCATAAAATACAAATCATGTGATACTTTCCTGTTTTTAGAGCTTACACTGCCTTCGCATTTTAATTGCAAAATGAATGCTTTACCATCACCTAGAAATCTGTACCTCATCATACATATCAGCTTGGATTTTTTTCTTCACTTAATTGCAATTTTACCCCCAGTCCTTACGGATTGGGTTTTTCTCAAGCTTCTCATGTTTCAGAAGCCTGCCCTAATGTCCTTTCCTCAACAGCTCAGTCGTGAGCCCCTACCCCAGGATCACTTTCTATCCTGTCATTAAATTCTACATCTTCACAATGTGTAGTCGTTTTTTAATGCTTGCTACTTGCTTGCTTGTTTTTATCTCCCTCTTCCAATAACTGGCTCACAAGAGACAGCATCTCTTGCTGTGTTGTTTACTGTTGTGTCTCTGGCACTCAGATCAGTGCATGGCATTTGGTAAGAACTCAGAGACTGTTGGTTCAGTGAATGAATAAATACGCGAATGGAGTTCTGGAAGCATTAGGTAAGCAGCACTCTTGTATACATTAAATTAAAAATGAAACATAATGTTCTTTATGTTTTTATTTATCTCTTTTTTTTTATTTCAGTAGCAAATGTATTTGAGACTATGCCATTGGGAGAACTCGGTGGTGACACTGGAGTGTGACTCACAATCTGGGGGTTCTTGCAAGAGCAATTCTCAGGTAACGGTAAGGAAAAAGGGCATAATTGGGGCTGCCAGTGCACGTCACCATTTCCAGAAGGCCCTGTGCACAGAATGGCATTTGAAGCATTCATTTACCTTGAGCAAGAAAAAGAACAAACCTTTTTCTCCTAAATGGATGATAAGGTTAAAGCCAAGGAGAGTGCCTGTGTCTCTCCAAGCGATAAAGGTAAGTGCACCCATTTTACAGGGAGGTAGTTCTAGCAACGTCAGGGACTGGGTGAAACTGAGATACAGCTTATAGTAGGCGTTCATAGTGAGGCAGAAATGAAGAATTCCCCACATCGAACACATCCCAGGGGACACACACACGGGAGAGAAGGGAGGGAGGAAAGGAGAAAGGGAGAGCAAAGACAGAGAAAGAGATACACACACATACATACACACACATGTATGGCAAGAAACATTTGTACAAAGAAAGTTCAGGTCATAGTAAGCCCAGCAGCCAGACCCTCTGTTGCTGCATATCCGTGATTTGGTGAAGGCACCAGCACACTGACTAAGCTCCATAACTCTCCAGTGAATGGGCTAGTCCTGGAGCTCTGATGCCATCTTTTTTTCTGTGGAAGAGTCTAGGTATTTATGCTCCTGAAAATGGTAGGAAAACCTATTCCTCACAGAAAGGCATCTCAGTACTACATCCATCCGCCACTGGGCCCAGAGGTGTCATAGGTGATAAGTGCACTGCGTGTGCTATCAGATCTATACCCAAAGCTTCCTCTAACTCAGCAGTGCCAAGAGCACTATCATCTCTAGTCTATGAGTCTAATTCAACTTTCGATGGTCACTGGCACTGTGAAAGGACACTGCATTAATACTAGGTATGTGGTGTTCTTATGTCATCATGGGCCATTTTATACAACTATCACGACTCATACTCTTCCTACCTTCACCCGCCTTCCAGAAAATTTTGAGTTCCATATTTAAAATGTCAGCAATTGAGAAGGGACAGCTTGTGTTCTGTGGCTCCTTCCATGGAACTATTTCTGTAAATCAGGTAATACCACACACACACACACAGAGAGAGAGAGAGAGAGAGAGAGAGAGAGAGAGAGAGAGAGAGAGAGA